>NC_085898.1:2188294-2500908 GCF_034447905.1 Colletotrichum destructivum | reverse complement strand
CCTTGAGGCTTGGGCCCTGGGACCTTAGACAGGACACCCTTCCAGGGCCTCGGACACGGAATTACGAGTTTCCCGGCGAACGAGCATTATCCCAGTTGGGCGGCTTCGAGAAGCCTTCTCCCTTCTGCGAACACCAGTGACCACGACGGACGAACCGGCGATGGACATTGCCACCTTGACGGCCAGCCCTCTGCAGCAAGCCCTTTCTCTCCGCCCTACTCTTATTGTTTTTCATCAAATTGCCTGCCAACGACCCCCCCCCCCCTTCCCCTCAGTTTTGCTACGTACACAGTACATCACCTGTTTCTAACGCAATCTAGCTCTCAAATGAAGTACATCAGCGGGCTCATATAAACACCCGTCCGACTAATAACCATATCGTGACGAGGGGAAAACAAAGCCACCTTGGCTTCCGGGTGAGACACTGCTAACTGCATACCTTATCGACCTGGGCCACCCACCACGGGCGGACGGGAACAGCCTGTGGATGTCTCGGGTTCGCGACGTTGCTAGCTTCCCGTCCGCCGGGCCCTGTCCTGCGAGGCTATCCGCTTGATCGTGACGTTGACGGTGAGAAGGAGGAGGTGGAAGTGGAGGCGGAGGAGGAGGAGGAGGACGACAACGACGACGATGACTGCTCGGCGGGTTCGGAATGGACAAAGATTGGGCGCCGGCTTGGGTCTCGTCTCATTTCGTCCTGCCCTGTACCGCCCGTCCCACTCTGTCTGATGACTTGTCGTCGAGAAGCCGGAGTCAATCACGACAATTTGAGTCGAGTCGATCCGGGCGAGCAAGGGGGGGGGGGGGGGGGCAAGAATGCGACTATGGGCGGACAGAGTCGACTCGGGCGCCTAGGGCGCGGGTGCGGGTCCTGTCAGCTTCACTGCAATACGGCGCTGTATTGTCTCGTCAATCTACCATCATGGGCACTGGTCATTTACTGAAGAGGCTTGGGCTAAACCTTCTTCTCGACGATTGCCATGCGCGGCGATTCAGGTGCTGGTCGGCTGACAGTAATGGCAGGGCGGAGAAGGAGGCCAGCCACCAAACACGACCCCTGAAAAACAGCGCTGGCAGATGAAGCCCCTCCCGGCCCTGTCGATACGGACTGACACCAAGGTGGTCGTGGTGGGTGTGGGTTGACGAGAGAGTCGGTATTTGGAAAAGAACGAAATAGACCTCGCTAGGCTCATCGGGGCTCCCC
This sequence comes from Colletotrichum destructivum, assembly GCF_034447905.1. Taxonomy (NCBI): domain Eukaryota; kingdom Fungi; phylum Ascomycota; class Sordariomycetes; order Glomerellales; family Glomerellaceae; genus Colletotrichum; species Colletotrichum destructivum. Next base: position 2,499,704 of record NC_085898.1, on the reverse strand, counting down.
ACAGCGGGTGGAGATCGCCGAGTCGAGGACTTGAAGGCCGAAGTTGACGGGGGCCGGGGAGGCAGTGGAGGCGGATATCCAGGGTCACGGATACTTTGCGTGCAAGTTGCAGCAAGACATAATGGTCTAAGCCATTTGCTGGCCGGCCTATGCCGGAGAGGTTGATGGCATCCGTATCATTGTAAGCGTCCGTAGGTGCACCCGGTCGGTAACTGAGACCCTGGAAACAGAGTGATTTCCCCCAAGGACCTCAAAGGAGAGAGATAATAGGACTGCGTCGTGGGTTTGATGACGGATCTCGGGAAAGGTGTGGTAATAGTACTGTGGTAATGCCCGTCTCAGCGAAAGATCAGCCTGCTGTACGGATACCAATCAATACCTGTCACATAAGGGGACGGGCTCGATGACGGTCTAGAGATTTCTTTTTTGCGGGTACCACGACGAACGAAACGAGGCGCGAACAATGCTTGCCATTGGAACTGCCAGGCCAGGCAAGCCCAGGCCCGCGGGACACAAGGAAAGCTGCCGGCCGCCGGTATTTGGGCGTTGGGCTCCATCTACCATGGTCCGAGTTCACACCAGTGCCGGATAATTTTTTCCCTTTTCATTTTTTCTTTTCTTTTTGCCGCCATTCTTCCCCTCCGCAACGTGCATTGGCGTGTGTCGATGTCTATTATGCGTGTCATAACGTAGCATCTATCTGTACCTATGTACCCTTACAGTACCTAGGGCCCTCGAATTCCTTCCCGCGGGCCTATGGCTCCTTGCAGCAAGCGAGATGTAACTGTTGCTTCAACCTGGATACACAAGCAATTCACCCCACCAATCCCCGGTGTTTTTGGTTTTGTTATTCTTATTTTTATTTATTTTGGGTGGCCGAATAAGAACCTACGAGACGAAAAAGAAAGAGACGACGAAACAGAGCAGAAAAACAAATTAATCAAAATAAAATAGTCCGTCTCCGCGGGCCTTTGCTCCGCCGAACCCGCCAACGCCCACTTCGCCCACCCGACTGCCCTGCTCAATCTTAGCGTGTCCAAGTCCGCCCCCCAGGTTCCGTGCCTTCTTCGGTGTGCGGTGTATGGAGTACGGAGTCCACCATGCTTCCTGAGACGCCCCCGGGCCCGCCGCGGCTTTGCCCTGGCTACAATCGCAGTGTGGTCGCCGCCCCCCACCCCGCTGTTGGCCTGTTTGCTGCAGTGTGCCTGGTGCCTGGCGGGAACTTGTTGGGGGGTTGTGGTGGTGGTGTGGGGGGGTGCAATAATTGAGCCGAGCTAAAATTCCAGACGCCCAACTGTCACCCCACCGCACTGCACTGCACGCACACTGAGCACAGGATAGCGCCTGAGGTCATGCCTTCCCCAGCTGCCCAGCCGAGTTGGCTTCGGCAAAGGCGCGTTAGAGCCGCTTTTAGCACGTCTTAACACACACAATTATGAGTCGTGGCCGTCTGGGATCACGACATGCATGGCAAGGCGCGTATCTGGGCTCGCCTTACACGTGTATATCGTCCTTCCGTCCATGGCGAGACATCATGCCATACGATAACCACTGCTACGTACCCAAGTAGGACATCATGGCCAAGCTCTTAGCACGCCCATGGCATTGACACTCTCTAGGTGTTCTGCCTTGTGCTTATGTAGAAGAAAGGAAGTCTAAGCCTTGGGAGCATACCACTTTCTTGGTCTCTTGGTTAGTCGAGTTGGCCTTGTACTTACTTGCAACCGGGTTGTCGAGGCTGACATGAGACGACTAACGTCTGAAGACGACTGCCGTTCCTGAAGGACCACACACACACACCAACCACACCACACCACACCACACCAACACGACGCGTGCCACGACGGCATTCCCGTCCATCCCAAACCCGCACAACGAACTCTCCCCCATCCCGTCGCAATCCGTCCCATCATCCTGCCGCTTCATTCGCATCACTCGCATCGCTCACTCACATCATCCGCTTCTCCAATTCCAGTCCACTCCGACATCCTTGCCCATCAACCCCCCATACCTACCAGATCAGGTCATGCCGGACCACGCTGTGCCATGCCATTGTTCGAAATAGCATCACTGGGCTAATTATATATCCTTTCGTAGGGGTCCCGCGGGTTGTAGACAGCTCAGCCCGGTTCATCCCCCCCCCCCCCCGCCTGTTGCGCAGTCCATCCATGGGCCATCATGGAAGCGACCATCGAGACGAGTGCCACGTGCCCTTGATCGCTCGTCCGTCTGTCAGCCCGCTCCTATCTCCTCGTGTCACACTCGGTATCCGCGGCACCACCTCCCACGGCCCTCGTTTCTCCATCTGTTGTCGGGCTGCCTGTCACCTGCAGGCGGCAACCTACAGCGAACCCCCGACAGCATGGTCGGCAGGGACAATCGTCGCCCGCCGCCGCTTTACGCTTTACGAACCGCTTTGGTTGAGGCACCTTGGCCTGGGTTATACGGACCTCGAAACCTCGATATATCCAAGAGCGCTCCATGCGTTGGTCTCGGCTTCCTGCCTGTTGGTCGTCAAGGAGGGACAGTCCCGAGTGCCTGGCCTTGCTCTTGTCGCACGCGGCCCCCCGAGACACTTGACAGCTTTCAACTGCATCTGGACGGGGACTCGCTCGCGCCCGCAACTGGCAGCAGACTCCTTGCCAGACTAGACATCGAACCCAAGGCTCTGCCTGGGAACAGAACTCGCCTCCTCGTCTCGCTTTCACTGTAGTAGCGTGGTGGGCTCGTCGTTAACCTGAGCCAAACAATCACCGCCTTCTTGAAATCCACCAACCATTAGAAAAGCCGTTGTTTCTCGCAACGTTTGACCGTAGAGGCCTCCCTATCGCTCTCCCTCCACAGTGTTGCAGACATACGCATGTCCCGCGTATCTGGCGCATTCATCTCTTGGTGGTCGCCTCAGACCAGCCTGCGCATCCCCGCACGCCTTGTTTCACGTCATGGAAATGCCGGATGAGGAAACCTCTTCACGCCACCGTTCCGGCATTCCGTTGTTTGTCCGGCCCGCGCGTTCTGTTTGACGATGATCGATCGCTGATGGACGGGTGGCCTTCCTAGGGAGGGATTGAGATCGAAGTGCGGCCGGTCAATCTCCTCGACCAAGTTGGGCGGTTTGAGCGGCCAGGTCTGATAATACGGGCCTCGCGACCTATCCCCTCGGCCAGCGTGGGATCCGGCCGTTCGCGGGAGCCCGCCGTCTTCTTGGGCACGCGGCACGTAGTTCGTGGGAGGCATTTAGCAGCAGCCAGCCCCATTCACTGCCGCGGCCATTCTCAGTTTCGTCCAACCCACAGCATTGCTGCTCGCTCCGAATTGGGGCATCCGCCCGGTGAGTCTCGGTTCGGGCTGCCATGTCTCCCATCCCCTCCTTCCCCTCCTCCCTCTCTCCGTGAGCCACGCGTTTTGGGACTGAAAAACCGAGGGCGTCGTTGCCGTTTCGATTCCGTGCCCCGGGTGTCCGATATATTGCCCCTCAGAGCCAAATATGCCGCGTCCCAGGCAGCAGCAATGCTGGTCCGCTCAAGAGAAACATGCCGGACACCTTGGTGGACCACCACGGAAACGGGTACGTGGGCTTCGCTGAACCGGTGCTGGCCCTCCCCGCTGGGTAATGCCCAAGTCCCACGCATGAAGCAAACCAAGAGCGTCGATCGTGGAGAAACACGCACTCTATTACTCCGTGGCATATCATCCACACCGTTCGAGTGGCGGGATACATCGCTACAGGGCTCCAGACTCGTCCATTCTCGCTTGGTGTTTTCAATTTGCCCATCCACGCACCCAATAGGTGGGAGTGGTTGGCAAGAGAAAGAAAGCCGGGGAAAAAAAATGAAAACTCCGTGCGGGCGTCCGTGAAGAACTGCCGTTGCGCTTGAGACGAAAAAGATCGGTCCAGAACGGCTTGTTCGGACGAATCCTCAAGGGGTAGTGACGACATCGTCTGTTCTCTAGTCAGGAGGACTTGACGTCCATTGAATATCGAGCACGGCGGGCTTCGAGACCCCTCGCCCCCCCTTTTCTGCAAACATGAAGACGACCTAACGTGGCAATGGTGGGAAGAACTCCCACATCCAGTGAGCGGCCGAGTAGCATCAAATCTCCCGTTCCTCTGACGATTTTGTGGTGATAAATGTCGTGATGTACAATATACGCCATGGCGAGGCTCACTTGGCCACCCGGACCTAGTCCCCCCCTCAGCTTCCTCTGTAAGCCTGTTGCTGTAGGTGGTAATGCGCGGGACAAAGAGCTCGTCTCGCCGAGGCCGACCCCGTCCCCTGAATCACCGGTGCCCTTTTGTGGACGACGGACGGCCAGAGGGCCATATGGGTGTACGTACGGGCATGCGAAGGCCCCGAACCCTCCGCCTCTTTCTTTTGGTAGATATCCCGTCGTCGTGTGCTTGAAGTAGGTTGTCTACGTCGCGAGTGATTCTCTGGTAGAGTGTTTCCTGGACTTGGACATTAGACTCTACCCGGCCGTGGGAGCCCGCTTTGCGCATCCCCCTCTGTGATGGCCAAAATTTGAGAGCTGGGCGTTCAGTTTTGAGGTGGGAGTAGGCTGGGACTCGACACGTCTCAACCCGTTCTTTGGCAGACCTTGCTCTTGAGAATTATCAGAAGTGTATAAACACGACGGCTCGAGGCTGCCGGTGATGCTTGAGCTCCGCGTGGCTGATTTGCCATTGTCTGTTACGATTTTCAACTCCTCATGACTATAATTGCTGGCCTCCCAACTTCGAACAAGAGGCCTATTGTGCCGCATAGCTTTTTATCAACCCTGTTGGACGTATGTCGACGCCTTCCACTAATTTGCGAACGATGAACGTGGCGGGTTGTTGGGTAGGGGGAGACGATGACGGCCCCTTAATCGCCGTGAAGAAATATTTAGCTTCTTTCAGTGCTTTCTTTGCCCCTACTTGTTTTAACCTCAGTCTCCTACATCTTGTAACTCACTCGGGCTGCCTGGCTTCATTTGACGATGAAACGAGTTCGTCTAGACTCAGTCATTTGTTCAGGAAAAATGGCATCAAATAATTTTCACATACCCATACATTCGAACCTTGATGGACCGAAGATGGACAGTTGTACATTGTTCACACAATCTACCCTGTGACAAACCCCCCCCCCCCCCCCCATCCCTAGTACCACACTTGAAAACTACATTTTCATTCATCCACCTTGAGGTCTTGCCTCAGTAGTCGTAGAAACCCTTCCCGTTCTTCTTCCCCAGCCAGCCGGCATCGACCATTTTGCGCAGCAGCACACTGGGCCGGTACTTGGAGTCGCCAGTCTCTTCGTAAAGAACCTTCATGATGGCGAGACACGTGTCCAGGCCGATAAAGTCGGCAAGCTGCAGCGGGCCCATCGGCACGTTGGTGCCGTTCTTCATAATGGAGTCGATGGACTCCTTGTCGCCGATGCCGGTCTCCAGGCAGATGATGGCCTCGTTGATGTAGGGCATGAGGATGCGGTTGGCGAGGAACCCGGGAGAGTCCGCCGAGACGGAGGTGATCTTTCCCATGGCCTTGCAGAAAGCAACGGCCTTGTCGAGCGTCTCCTGGCTGGTCTGCAGACCGCTGATGATCTCCACGCCCTTCTGGACGGGGACCGGGTTCATGAAGTGCGTTGAGACGACCCGGGAACTGGCTGAGGTGTCTGTTGGGTCCTTGGTCGTTGATGCCGCGATCCGTGTGATAGAGATGGATGATGTGTTGGTAGCCAGGATGGCATGCTTGGGGCAAACCTCGGCGAGCCTGGCAAATATCTCGAACTTGAGGTTGGGGATCTCGGGCACGGCCTCAATCACAAAGTCCACGTCCGACAGCTGATCGATAGACGTGGCCGGCGATAGGAGCGAACGGGCCTGGTCGGCCTGTTCCTGAGAAATTCTCGACTTGGACACGTCTTTTGCGAGGAGCTTCTCTGTCGGGCCGTCAGCGAGCAGTAGCGACGTCGAGCAGGTTCCAGAAACTCACCGGCGAATGCCAAACCCTTGTCAAGGGCCGCCTTGTTGGCGTCGACCAGCGTTACGGGGATTTGCGCTCTCTGGGCCGCCACGAGAGCGATGCCGAGTCCCTATATCGGAGCCCGGTCAGCTAGCTGTCCTGGGACAGATACACTTTCACATGCAGATCGCGAGCTCTCGTACCATCTGGCCGGCGCCGATGACACCCAGCCTCTTTACACCCCCAGTAGCGGAAGCCACCTTGGAGGTAGAGCTGAAGGCGCGAAGCTGTCCGGGGAGCTTCACTGCCACCCGGGCGCGAGCAATTGCAGTCGCCATGGCTATCGAGAAGGGCAAAGACGTCAGAGTACAGGGATCAGTGAGGTATCGTGGATGCCTGACGCGGGGGGCTTTAGGCGTGATCGCGCAAACGGTTGATAGATGTTGAGATACAATTGAGTGTAATGAAAGAATATCAAGGACACAGAAGCGCAGGATGTTTGTTTTGAAGGATTGGGAAAGCTACAGAGCGGATGTCCGTGGCCAAGTGTCGTTCATGGTCCAAGGCCATGATGATGCCCATGCCGAGGTTAGCCGCGGTCGTTTGGCGCACCAGCCACTCCTCTGACTTGCCTTATCTTATCGAACCTCCCGGTACGTACCCATTTATCTGACTGTGCCACACCAAAGGTGGGTCTTCAATTAAGGGTAGCACTCCACTGACGCGCTTGTCCGCGTCGAACGCGTCGGCTCTCCGACCCGGTCATCGTCCCCTCCAAACATTTTCTACCACTCCCGGATGTGGTACGTAGATGGAGACAACGCCGCAGTTCAATTGCATTTCGCCATCGTCTTGAGCCCCCCAGAGCCATCAAAATGGAGATGCCGGACGGGACATCAGACATTGTCCACCCCGAAGTTCGCGCACACATCAACAGTCTTGTATCCGCGGTAAGTTTTGGCGAACAGGGCATCTAATCAGGCTCCGCGCTTCTCGTTCAACTTCTGACCTGGGGGAATAGCTTGGTGGCACAAGTGCCGACGACGATGGCCGATACAAGCTCGGCGACGACGCCCTCGAGGTTCTTCGCGATTTAAAGAAATGGATTCGCTTCTACGACGAAAAAACGAACCGCATGGACGTTGCACGATGCATTGCAGGCGCCAACCTTGTCGAAGGCGACCTCCTCCAAATCCTCGCGAGCTGGCCCGAAAATGACACAAACAACAAGTTCAAGGCTCGCGTCGCCCTCGCGTGCTTCGAGATCATGGTGCCACTGACCTGGCCCATGGATCGAGACGCCGAACGAATGACGGTCAACCATCACCGTCACATAGCGGTTCTTGAACTTGCGCAAGTGGGCTACAAGCAGGCCATCATCAACTTCGATGGTGCTCAAATTCTCAACACGGCTGTTCGAACCGCATTGCCATCGATGGCCATCGCGATTGGCGACCGGACTCCTCGCGACCAAGGCATTATCAAGCTCGTGCTCTTTTTCCTTCGGAATATGGCCATGATTACTCCTCCCCCGGGTGCCAAATACGAAGGCGACGAGACGCAGATATCCCGTTCCACGACGATCGATGCATTTTCATTCCAGGATATCTTTGCGGTGCTGCTGATGCTGGCATCAAACATGGGAGAAGACTTCCGCACCGAGGACGTGATTGTCATGGAAGTCATATACCACCTGGTCAAGCAGGTCGACATTAAGAAGCTTTTCATGGATGAGCGGCAGTTAAGCAAGGCAAAAGCCCAAGAACTGTCGTCCCTGATGAGCAAAGAGACTGCGATGCGCAGTGCGCAGAATCGCAAGGGACCCACGCGCCACAACCGGTTTGGCACCATGATATGGATGCAGCGCGACGACGGAAAGGTATCGACCATCACCGGCCAGGACGCGCTTGCGGACAGTATCACGCGGCAGAAGAAGCTTGACGAGTCCAAAACGTTTAAGCCACCACGCAGGGCGAAGAAGGGCGAACTGGAATCAAAAGATCTCGGCGCACCCGTCAAGCTCAACGCAAGAGCTAATGCCCAACTTCGGACTTTTGTTGAAGACTTCCTCGACGCGGGTTTCAACCCTCTATTCGAGCATGTCCGCAAATCTCTCGACCGAGAAGCGCCGCACGTTCTGTCGTACCATCGGAGACAGTTCATGTACCTCGTCGCCTGGTTCTTGGAGGCGGAGCGAGTTCGCAGAAAGTCCAAACGAGAAGCCAAGAAGCCAGGTACAGCCGACGATATCAGCAGCTTCAACCTCGTGGCCGGCGTGTTGAACCAGCCAATGTTTGTCACACTGACGAAGACGATGCACGACTCCTGGGAACAAAAGGACTGGCCCACCTTGACGACGTCGATGCGGTGCTTTACTCAAATCCTCCTCACCGTTCAAGAGATGACGGAGTCCGGAAATGAGGATGACCAAGACATTGCGGAAAACACATTGAGTCGTCTCTTCTACGAAGATTCCACGCACGACCTGATCGCCAACGTCGTGAGGCAATACAAAGAACAGGGCTTTGAGTATCTCGACAGCGCCACGGAACTGACGCACCATTTCCTGCGGATTCTGGAGGCGTATTCGAAACAAAACGTCGATATGCAGGTTCGGTCTCGCAGGCGTACTCGACGGAAGAAGAAGGCCGCTGAGAACACCACGGGCGTGGAAACCCTCGACGGAGACAACGACGATTCCGCAAACGACGAGGCTAACGCCGAGAGAACCTCAAAGGAGCGCAAGTTCGACTTCCACCGATTTACATCGCGGTTCACGCCTCAGGGAGTCGTCGACACTTTTGTCGCTTTTACGAAATATTACCGGGATCTGGATGATTCTCAGCTCAAGCGCGCTCACCGCTACTTCTATCGCGTTGCTTTTAAGCAAGATATGGGTGTGATGCTGTTCCGGGTCGACATTGTGCACCTCCTGTACAACATGATTAAGGGCCCGGAGCCTCTGGACAGGAATTCGGGAATGTTCAAGGAGTGGGAGGAGCTCTCGAAGCAGATTCTCAGAAAATGCATGCGCAAGATTGAGGAGCGGCCTGAACTCGTGATCGAGTTGCTATTTTCCAAGACCAACAGCACGGCCTTTTATCTGGAGTACGGCCATGAGAAACAGACTATTTCGACATCGAATCCCCGGCCCGCGGCAGAACTCGAGTTCAAGCATACCGAAGAACGCAATCGACAAATCGCCATCGTTGTTGGGGCCCTACTTGACAAGAATCAAGGTGACCACATAGCTTGGGTCAAATCCATGCTTCAGTCTGTTGAGAGCGAGCGGCGTGCCTGGGCGGCAGCAAACGAGGTCATACCGTCTGTGGAACGCACCGAACCAACCGCGGAAGATGCATCGGCTGATGAGACGGCCAATCTACCTCCACCCTTCAGTAAGTTCATCTCTCAAACCCTGTCTTCAATTCGGCAAGCTAATCCTGCCAAGCTGTACGACCGGACGGCGATGCCCGCAGAAATGCCGTGTTCAAAAACTCGCACCTGCGCCTCCTAATGAAGCTTGTGGGGTTCGAAAGGCTTGCTCCCACCATTGAGGAGACGCCAGAGTCGTTATGGATTTTGCCCTCCCAGGTGGATGCGGAAAATTTGCATGAGAGCCTGGACTTTATCAATAAAGCCGAGTTTGACCCGCCTGTCTTCGAAGATGGCGGTGCTGCTGATGATCAGCTTCGACGGAAGAAGGCTGTTCGAAAGCGGGCCGAATACGACGACGACGACGAAGGCGACATTGACGACGGCCCCCTCTTCGAGCCGCTGGGACCCACCGTCCGCAAAGCCATTGACGCGCCCGCGCCCAAGACGACGAAGCGAAGGCGGCGCAGAAAAGGGAGCGAGGAAACCGAGGAGCAGCCGAACGATTCCGAGGTGGAGGAGAAGGCCAGGAAGCGCAGAGAACGGGAGAGAGAAAAGGCGAGAAAGGTCAAGAGTGAGGCATACGTCCACGCCAGTGACGACGATACGGATGAGGAGTACGACCGCGAGTTCTTCCTTCGGGAGGAGGCTCAGCGCTTACGCATGGCTCGCGTCGTGGAGAAGGTGACGCTGTCAGCGCCTACCAAGAGGCCGGCCGCGGTTGTCCTTGACGACAGCGACGACAACGACGATGATCTCGTCACCTTGACGAAGGCCACCCAGTCGACGCAAGCGAGCGCCGATGCGGACATGGATGCTGGGAGCGAGGAGGAGCAAAACGGCGATAACAGGACACCTTTGACAATGTCTAGCCCGTCTTCCTCGCAGGACCAAGGTACGATAAAACGGAGGCGGCTATCCCCTAAAGATCCATCCCCTGAAAAGGGGGCAGAGGGGCAGAAGGCGGCGAACGCCGACTCGGAAAATGACGAAGACGACGCCCCGGTGCCCGCAGGACGCGCGCGGCAGCGTACGAGGGGAGGGTTCGTCATGGACAGCAGTGATGAAGAATAAATGAGGACAGGCTTGGGGCGTTTTGGTCATACATAGGGTTGGATGGTTTCGGTGCATGGCGTAGGAGGGGTAATCTCGTCGATAATACCAATACTTTCGCCTTCTTCAAGCTCTATCGCTTGATATGGATATGGCCCGTCCTGAACGGTTTCTGCGGCCCGTCCCGAGAATCCATACGTCTTCTTCTGCACATACCATGGCTATACCTGGCCGTGTCCTGGTCCTGGTGTCCGCTCTGGGATATACCACTCAAACTAGTTACTTCCCTGTGTCAAGCCAACATGGAAGCAAAGCAACAGCGCGCAGGATTTGAAAGCTTTGGCGTCGTGTGCAATACGTAAGGTAGGAATGATATTAGTCACCTTTGGTCCCTAGACAAACAAGCCCTTCTTCGTGCCCAGCACCCTTTTCCTCGCGTACACCATGCTCACATGTCTCGGAAACGCATCCATTGGTATCATGATACAAATGAAAGAAGAAGAAGAAGAAGAAGAAGAAGAAGAAACCAACATGAACTGCTACGACCAACTATCGCAAACCCTCGTTCGGCGGAGGCGTAACCACAATGGTGTCGGGGCTCGCCCCGTCAAAGTCGGGGTCGGGCGTTTCTCCCTCGTGCTCCCCCTGCCGAGCTGTCTTCTTTGGGGTCTCGGAAGCCTCGCGGATCCGCTCGAGGCGCCAGGTCGCCGCCTCAATCTGCGGGGTGGAAGGCGCCGCCGCAGTCCTCGGAGACTGCAGTTTCGACCTTTGGCCGCCCGCGCTCGGCGGGGCGTCGGGCGGATCGACGACGACGCCCCGGAGTGGCGCCGTGCTCGGCTGACCGGAGCCTTTCAGTCGGCCCTCTGGGGAGAGGAGTCTCCTTGTCAGACCCCGGACGCCCTCGCCGATGAGCTCCGGGCGGTCCCACGCAACGAGCCCCGGACTGCCCGCAACGCGGCGCACGTAGGCGGTGTCGTACGAGACATTGGCCCACGCGGGACACACGTGATGGGTTGGTGTTGCGTGAGGCAGTGCGCCCCGGGCCCCGGCGCCTGCGGCTCCCGTGTCGCCGCTCGCCGAGAAAACCGTAATGGCGACGGTTGGCTTCTTTCCCAGTCCCGACGGAGGCTCCTCCTCTTCCCGCTGTGTCAGGCAGTGCGCCCAGAACCGCATCGCGGCTTCGGGCCCGGGGAGCCAGGCGGTCTGGGTGAAGGTGATGATCTCGGCGGCGGAGAACTCCTTCCTGGTCCCGAGGACGCGGAGGACTCTGAGGACGAGGGCCAGCAGGCCGACGGGGGAGTCACATAAGGCGTAGGACGGCGTGTTCGGTTCAACGGCCGGCGCGGACTCGCATTGCCGAGCGTGCTCCGTCCGGTCCAGCGAGCGGATGTCTTCGCTCTGATAGCCGAGGATGGGGGCGCGGAAGAACTTGGCGAGGGACCACTTCATCCACTCGAGGGGCGCCTCTTTCAGGCTCGGGGCCTTCAGCGACGGGTTGATGAAGTGGGCTCCCAGGCAGGTGCCGGGATGATATGTTACCAGGCGGTTGGCGAGCTTCCAGTCGATCTCAGCCGGGCTCGATGCGGCGGAGGACGTGTTGGAGACCAGGTAGCCCGTGTACGAGAGCCGGGCCATGACGAGGTCGAGGATTCCCGCCGTCGCCGGGATGACGGGGGTGTTGCCGGGCAAGGCGTCGCTGAAGCCAAGGCCGGGCAGGGAGGGGACAACAACGTGAAAAGGCTGCTGCCCGTCCGGGTCTTGGGGCTGCGCGAGGGGCTGGATGAGGTGCCGGAGCGAGAGGTTCGTGAAGGGGAAAGGGGGTAGGAGGAGGAGCGGGACGGCGTGCTCGTGGGGCGACCTCACATGGATGAAGTGAAGCCGGACGGAGGAGTCCGAGCCGGGCACAGTCACGGCGGTGCGGAACTGGGGCAGCTGGTCGTTGAACATGGCCTCTTGCTCTCGCCAATCGTACCTCTCAAGCCTGAAGTGTCGTTTCTTTTGGTAAGTAATGCGCGTCCCGGGAGAGTAAGTAAGTCCCCTTCACTCCGACTCACCAAAAGTCGATGAGAGGCTCGATCTGGGTCTTTGGCTCCCACCAGTCCCGAGACTTGGACTCCACGGTCTCGTGCGGCAGTCTCGTGAGCTCCAGCTTTTGTTTCGTGAGATCGAGATATTTGCTGGAGACCTTTTTTTATTTGCAAGAATTACCGATCGTGTTAGCCACGGACCCCATAGCTCACTTCCATCGATCGGGTGAGGGCTCACATGAATGCGATAAGGCTTGATCTCGTCTCCCGAGAGAATAGCGCTGGACTCTAGAGGGGTTGCCATGGTCGCTGCTCATGCGCATAGTCTGGTGAGCCAACAAGGGTCTTCAGGCGGAGCTTCTTCTACAAGTGTTCGGCGGCAGCACCGCAAGTAAACGAACACGCGGGGCGCTGGTGATGGACGCCTTCAGGTTGAAAGCCCCGGAGAAGAACAACGGCGAACACAACAGGAAAGGATTCCACCACAGACAGCTAAGCGAGGCAAACTCTTAAGTACAAAAGCTCTGTCTGAAAACGACGTCCTGCGCCGTTTTATTGCTATCGCCCGGGAATTCGATAAATGCCTACTCCCATGTCGTGTCTGTCGGCGCGAAGCCAACGGTGTGGTGCGGTGTGGTGTGGCATTGTGGCTTGCCGCTCACCCCCTGTTAGCCAACGTATCTTCTGAATGGCTCAAGATGCAAAGACGGGAGAAGATGGGCGGTCTAGGCCGGTTACATGGCGAGTGAACGTGGCGGTGCGTACGAGTCCCTCCCTCACACCCCCAGCGAGTTCGGAAATGATCACCCCTTTTCGCCGGAATTGCCCAGGTACAGAGTCGCGTTCCTTGTCCAAGTGGCCCAGATCAAAGGCTTCATTGGCCGGGGGTCCTGTTGCGCCCCTTGTCGGTCGTTATGGTGCACTCGCCACGTCAAGCCACATCTTTCGGTCCCTAGCTGACGACGACATTGTTCGCTTCTTCTGATCAGGCTGGGACTGGGACTCTAACTGGCCTGTTGGGCACCTGCCATGAGACATGATGCGATGAACGTACCTTGGGCATTTAGACTGGGCTGCTGAGTAAAGCAGATCTAGTAGTCATGTCATTGATCGACGGCTTGATGTGAAGCCTACACAATTGACAGACAACATTCAAATGTTCATTGTTTACCTCCCTCAGCGTGCTCAAAGGCAGATACGGGCAGCGAGCGCCTGGAAATGAACCAAATCAAGAGAACAACGACATGACTTGAGAAGAACCAAAAGGGTCAAGTTTCTAACAGCTAGGTCAATTCAAGTTTACACCGGAACCCACAGTGGGCGATGTGCCTGGGATGCCGACATCCAACGACTTTCTAACTGGGCAAGGCATGTTCCCGGCAACCACGTGTCGGGTTGGATGTGTTTTTATCAAGTGTTGTATCAATAGACGACCAGCCTTTCTTTTGATCCTTTTCGTCAGGAGTCGCATTTATCTTGTTAGACTGAATATCCAGGTTCATTTCCGTGAGAACGGCTTGCAAGGACGGAAGCTGCTGCAGCGGATATCCATAGCAACGATGTTGGGGGTTCGTAACTGGCGAAGCGAGTACTAAGAAAGAGAGGGATGAGGTTTCCGGGTGACTGAAACTTGTGTCGAACTCGACTCTGGTCTCTAGGTCGATCTCCGTTTCCGTGCCCAGGAATACCCTGTCGTACCTAGCGATGTTGCCAGTCCCTCCACGCGGGCGGCGCATCCGCACCCGCACCCGCACCCGCCGCAGGGACTCGGGACCGTCGTTGTGCTCTTTCACCCATATCCGCAGGATGAAACACCATATGTCGACTTGATTAAGATTCTCTATCGGCTGTCAATGCATGGCCAACGTCGCTAAGCAAGCATACGTCCCCTTGCTGCAGCTGATTGACGCCAACTCTGTATTCTGTACAATATACCTCCTCAAACGCCGCCCTTCTCATTCGTGGCCCCACTCGACTCATCCGGCATCTTCGTAATTCCTTCCTTCTCAAGGTAGGCCTTCCCCTGCGTCGTGTCCGTGACTACCCAGATCCTCTCAGTATGCCCAGGCTGTCGCGACAATGCATTTCCGGCCTTCGTCGGCATCCCTCTAGAGTCTCATTACCTCCAAAGTACGTTCATTACCTCTTGTTGGGAAATCTTTGAACCTTTCCCTCTAGATGCGCCCTCGCAACGCACATCGCTGAATAGGAATAGAGACCAAAAACCGCAGCCTTCTAAGTCGCACCCGCGGCTGTCTCAACTAGGTCGCTGAGAAGCAGCCGACGGCGCACCTCCTGGACCCCCGCGCAAGTTCATCGCGCCAATTCGAGACACGATGTTGCTTCCTACAGCGTCGACGGCTCCTCTCGGGGAAGCCAAGCTTGGCCCTTGCGGTGCAGTTTCCTGCACGCGAAATAACCTGATCGCCGTACCGTTCCATATGCCAACCGTGCCCTTGGAAATCTGGATTTCGCTGGTGAACACGAAGCCCCATAAGAGAGACTCGTACCAACCCAGAGACAGTTGTGACCACTCAAACGAGTGTACCCGAGGCGGCGTCGGCTCAATTCCGACAAGTTTGATCTCCTGGATCTTTCCAAGTGTCTCGTGGGATGCGGACTCCCCAGCGAGTGTTTGCCTGGGCAAAAGAGCAGACATTTGCTGGATGATGGTGAGAATGGTGTGGAGAGGAAGTTCTGGCAGCCAGCTCTCGATCCAATGAGCCGTTGGCTCGAAAGCGCCGGACTGAGACTGCCCACTGACGGAATACCCGCCGAGGCTGGTGGTACTGTTCTGTCTGGAGAAGTTGCTCATGCCAGCAGGCATCTTGCCTCTGGCCTTCTCAGACATGCCGCGCAGCTGTGTCGGCACTGCGTCCTCCACGACCGACGCTTGCGAAGACGCCACGGACGGATTCTCACTCGTGGTTGATTGGGCCGGGGTCGGACGGTGGTCGTCGTCATCGCTGTCGTCCTCGTCGTCCCCGATGGCGAAAGTGCCATCCTCTTCCGGGACGTCACTGAGCGTCGGCGGCCGAGGATGCGATGCTGTCGGACTGCGGATGCTCTCAGCCGAGCTTCTCACCGAGCTGGGTTCGAGGCCATCCCCAGTGGCGGCAGACTCCTTGCGGCGGCGGTTTCGTCTTTCAATCTCCTCCTGGCCGCTCTCGAGCGTGAATGTTCGCAAAGCTTCAATGCGTTTCTTGTTGCGCAGAACCGCAAAGATCAGTTCTGGGTTTTCTGTCATGGCATTAGCATATATAGTTCGGGTGAGGTACAGGCGTTCTGGTCTCCTACTTTGGTATTGGTGTTCTACTATGGAGTTGACTGATTCCAACAGCGACCTGAGCAAGTCGTGGTTGCTGTCATTGGCAAGCAGAAACGAGGGTGAGGACATGGAGGAGAACAGTTGCATGAGTTTTGAGGCAGATGCGGAGCTCAACTTTTCCAAGTAGGGCGCGATATTGTTGATCACGGCCAGTAGTGCCGGATAGATGGCGTTTAGCCTGCCTTGACTTGTGGTGATGAGGTTGTAAATGGACTATTCTGTGTCAGCCGGTGCTCATTTCAAAGGCCTCTCTGGGGCTCTTACATGGATCAGGAAATCGGCATATGTTCCGTTGAACCCAGGTATCCTGATGGTCAACGGCAGGCTGTCTTGCCCTTCAAAAATCTGGTTCAGATTGGTGCCAAAGTTCTTCTCTACGCTCAGCGTTTGAAGCAAAAACGCGCACATTCTCACGACGCCCTGCTTGGAAGCGTCGTTCTTGTACTCCAATGCATAGAACAAGGTGAGGACGAGAAAGTCGTGAGCTCGCTCAGTGTCGATGATAAAAGACCTAAACCTCTTGTTGCATTGGGTGATTTCCCAGAAGAGCATGATGATCTCAGGAGCAAACTTTGCTGTCGTCTGTCCGCTGGGCAGATACGAGCTTTTTTCCTGGAGCGGCTGGTTGAGAATCCGCGTCATACCGTCGACAATGAATTGGAAGTCATGGGGCCGGTGTAGTCTCCCAAGGAAGTGACGGAAGTAGTTCTTGGGGGTGGTGCCGTTCTGCTCAGGAATTGGATATAGAAGAAACACCAGCAGAAGCTGTAGAGTATATGTCACCAGGATCTGTTTCTCGTCCTTGAAAACCAACGTGTTGTACGGTACACGCCAGGTGGCAGGGTTGTATTTTAATGTCTGTTGTTGTCAGCATCGTGCTCGGAACTAACAGGCAACAGCATCAATGGGCGTTGGGGGAGACGGCAGGTCTACATACGGTATTCAGCAGCGAGCACAGTACTGACAGCACGACCTGTTTGTCGGGACATGTGCAGATGTGCGTCAGAGCTCGAACTCCCTTTTGTGGCAATATGTTTGGCGACATGTACATGCTTTGGCTAGTCATGGTGAGCAATAGACGGAGTATCTCGCTTCGGTTGCTCTCGTATTCCTTGGTCGTAGCCACGGATGTGTTGCATCCAACGCCGCTCTGCCAGATGGCATAGCTGACTTTCGGCCGTCCGGCGGGCTGCCGGGGTAGAGTGAGATCGGAAAAGAACAGCAGATCGATCAAGGTATCGATGAGCTCCTCAGCGAGGGGCTTTGCATCTTCAAAGTCCTCGGTCTCGTTCTTGGGCGGCCGCTGTCCATCCTGAGCCCCGTCAAACAGCACCTCGGCGGCGATGGCCGATTGTCTCGTCCTCTTCCTCCGGGCACCCCAGAAGAACCGTTCTTCCCATGACTGAAGTTGATCTGCCTCGTAGACGAAGGGAAGAATGCGTGTCAGGACGCGGACGCAGTTGAGAGCATCTCGTTGGGGAGCGATTTCGGGATCGGGAAACGATGGATGATGGCGCAGGATAAACAGTCGAGACGTCAATGCAAGTATCAGAGTTTCGAGGTTCTCAAGGGCTTTGTCTCGCGTACGGCGGATGTCGGCGGGAGAGAAGAGGCTGAAGATGTCCTCTGACGATTCAGGAAGCTCCCAGAACTGTAGGCACAGTCAGGTCAGTATTTGGGATCATGGGTGAGGGCGAGGCGCAAAGAGGCCAGCTTACGGAAGTCCAGTAGGGGTCATCGGCGGGAATGTGTCGCTCTTCAGAAAGCCTAAAAATGCCTTTCTTGAAGACAAGCTTCGAATCGCTGGCGCCCATGTTGTCACAGAGCGATCATATCCGTCGATATGTTCTCACGGGGCGAAGCTTGGGAGGATGATGGTTGAAGGGTTCCAGACCAGAGGCGCGCCGAGTGCTACGTAATGGGGGAAGAGCGGGTCGTTGACGGGTATCTGGCCAATGAAGGGGACAAAAGCGGGGTGGCCTTTCTCCGAACTCCAAAAGTCCACGTTCCCATCTGATCCCATTGACGGTGAATGCCCTTCATGCCAGGGTACGTACCTGTATCTGTCACCATCCCTCGGATTGGGCATCGGAAGACTCACCGGCACAACTGGCTTAACTGGCTAGGTCCAGCATCAAACGGCCCATCCCTGACCTCAGAAGTTCTAATCTCCCACATTGGCTACTGTTTGCGCATCGAGAAAGGCAACCAGACTTTGGACTTGAACAGAACAGGACAGGACGAAGCTGCTTCCCCGAGAGTTTAGCATGTGGATCATGATGGAGCTTCGCTACAGCACGTAATCAGATGGAGCAGGTGCATCTATGAGACAGGACCCCCTTGTAGTACAGTCCCTTCGCCGTCCATATATAGCGTACGCCAGCCGAGTATATACATTGCAATCATTTGGTCTGCTGCGTGAGGCCTTCGACAGGCCTTCGTGTCCTCCATTGCAACAGTGGAGGATGGCACCAAGAAGCGCCTCAGAGGCCTTCCTATCCGTGGCCGCAGCCATCTGTGTTGTAGGCCATTGCAAAAGGAAAGAAAGAGTCTCATGAATTAAGGACGCCGAAGCTGTCGTCCCCTGCCCCATCCGAAAACACGACAGCCGATAAAAACACTCAATGCATCCAGTTGCTGCCTGACGACCGCCTGCCCCTTTCGTAAAGCCACTTGTTGTTCAAGCCGACGCTGGTGCGTTTTCCAGCTGAAGGGCTCGGCGTGCCTGGGTCCGGGAAGAGGGAAGAACTCGTGCTTGCCCCCAAGTTTGTCGAAGAGCCAAAGGATGATCGCCGGTTGCTGTTGAGGCTTGCCGAGAACTTGGATGGGCTGTTGTTGAGTGGAGAGGGGGAGTACGACTGCCCGTTCAAGGAGCTCCCGAGAGCCGGGCTGCCCCTGCCGGACAGCGGGGATCCAGAGAAGCTTCTGTTGCTCGCAGGTGAGCCCGCCAAAGACGGAGTGCGCGAGTAGCGTGGCGGTGTGCTGTAGACGGCATCAGGAGTCGCTGCCGTCGAGCTGGGCGGCAGGCCGAGAAGCTTGCGCTGCGCGGGGGTCAGAGGAATATCCGACAGGTCGTCCTCGGATCGGAAGAGTGGCAGCATGGCCATGCCAATGTTGGCGAGCGGAAAGAGCTGGACCAAATAGTACGCCCAGCCTAGATAGGATCGTAGGGGAGCGCTGAGCCTATTGCAATGGTTAGAGCCAACGCACTCGGAGCGAGGGAAAGGGACGTACCACTGTGCGGGGATGTACGATTTGGTGAGAATCTGAGAAAGCCAGAGGCTGAGAAGAAATCCAATGTTCAAGGCAATCCTTCTCACGTTCTTCTCGGAGAAGGTTGTTGCATTGCGCCGCCTTGTGATCTCATTGAGGCGCGGGTGTCTCCAAGTGCCCGGGCTGTCGACGATGGGGGTGGACTTCTGTGGCGTCGATCTGACGGGAGTGGTGATAGCCGCTCGGCCCCCTGACGACGACATGTTGTCCGATGTGTCTGATGGGAAGCTAAGGGCGAGAATGAGAAGTCGAAGTCGGGGAGGCGGTCGTCACGATCAGGGTCAAGGCCTGTTGCGCACAACATTAGTCAAAGCTGCAGGTTGATGTCGCATTACGTGAATGAACGGGACGGCTCACCGGTCCGAATGATGTCGCAAACCTGTTCTGTGTTAGTAATTTTTCGTTTAGACGCTGCGCGGTCGCCGAGGGCGGGCGTGCTTCAGTGCGCCGCTTCAAGTCGAGGGGTGTCGATGGTTGATGGACGCTGTCGACGACGATGGCTGGAGCATCTGGCAAATGCAGCGGCAGAAAAACAATGCTTCAGCCACATGGACCACAGCAACCGGCAGGGAGCGGTCTGTCTCGAGTGGAGACCTTCAGCCTGCATATGCCTAGCAGGGTGGCTTGCCTTTGGCTGACAGGCACGTATGGCTACAGAGGAGGTACCTAAGTATCCAAGCTGGAAGCACTCGACATGAACGACCACAAAATGGAGCGGAGGATACTCAAATGTACCTTCTACTATCTGGATACTTGCTTACAAGCTTCTCTAGGTACTTACCTTCCAACTCCTAAGCCCCCTAGTAGCTATCACATACGTACACTTGAAACAGAGTTCTTCACCAAGGGGCCTTAGCCGTGGAAATGCGTGTTCAAACTTTTCGTACCCAAACTTGTAGACTTGCAGGCTGACTAAGTTTCCCAAACGGCAGCCGGAGTCTCGCAGTCCAGGCTGTCCGGCTGTTGGAGAACGCTACAAGTAAGGTACTAGGTACCCTCGAATCGCAAGTCAGCTGCGGAAGCCGAGGGGGGGGGGGGGGAGGACGTCAGAATCCCCGCCGTTGACTGCCAGCACAACCCACCTCAGCACCACGAAACCTCCGAGCTCGAGCACCGTAGCACTGCCTCATGTTTCCCTCCCCTTCCCTCTCTTTAAACTCCCGAGCTTTCCATGCAGGCCACGTAAAGCCTTTCGTTAACCTGCTTCAACTGCCGCAACCACTTCCGCCAACCGAACTCGGTACCTGAATCGGCTTGCTTTATTCGGACCACCGCGCCACCGCCCACCATGGGCTTCTTCGACAACCTCATGCTCCAGATGGACGAGGGCGTTTCGGGCCTGTTCGGACAATGGAACGCATACACCACTGCCCTCGTCACCCTCCTTGTCGCTATTGTTTCCTACCGAGTCGTTTCTAGCCAGGATCCCGATACCCATCCCATGCTTCTTGCGCGCCAGGCTCAAGGCTCGCCCGTTCGACAACCAGGAGAATCCCCCGTCTACCGGTCCCACTCTGCCCCCCATGGCATGCCTTTGAACACGGGGCTCAACGTCAAGGACGCTGGCGCTTCCAAATGGACGAGAGGACGCGATGGAGATCTTCGGGATATTTGGAGAAGGGCGGCGACCGGCGCCTCCGAAGACGAGGGCAAGTCGTCTGCGGGCAAGGGCCGGCTGTTGACCGTCCTGGGCTCCGAGAACGTCGTCGAGCACCAGCTCGGTAAGTCCACATTCTGTTGCGTCTCCGGAGTGCTTGACCTCTGATACCCTGCAGACGACATCACCCGCCAGATCAACCTCATCGGCCGACACATCCACGAGCAGGGAGGCATCCGCATTGCCATCTACCTGCCCAACTCCATTGAGTTGTTGGTTGCACTATTCGCCTGCAGTTTTTATCCCAACCTCACAGCCATTCTGATCCCTTTTGATGTCTCGGACGAAGAGCTCATCATGATGCTGCGTCGTTCTGCTGCGGATACCGTCGTCACCGCTCCCGGCGCATTCCCCTTCGACCCGGTAGTCAAGGCATACCCCGCCCTCCGTCAGGTTATCTGGGTTGTGGACGAGGGCAGTGCTCATATGGACTGGAACGAAGTTCCCCAAGGCATGGGAGGCAGCGTTAATGTCGCGACTTGGCAGGAGATCCTTCGCGAGGCCCCTGCGGAAGCCGCCAAGGAATTGCCCCCCGTCGACAAGAAGACCGAGGCGAAGGATGTCATCAGCTTCTGGCAGTCAACGCCCGGAACCATGGAAGAGATGGTGCGCTTTACCCAGTCCAACCTGGTATCCGGAGTGGCTGCCCAGCTCGCTGCAGTTCCGTCGACACAACGTCTTGGCCCCTCTGACCTCTTCTTGCCGGCCGACTCCTTGACAAACATCCACACACTCATCCTGACGTTGGCTGCTTTGTATTCCAACGCCTCCGTCGCCTTGAACTCCGTCGCTGGGAAATCTACCGACCTGGTCCTTGCCACCCAGGGCGTTGCTCCCACAGTGTTGGTTTTGACCCCCGAGACCCTGCTGAAGACGCACCGGGAGTCAACCAGCCGCTCGTCCTCTGCGTTGGCTAAGGTTGCTCACTGGGCGCAGTCTCGTAGTCTCACGGAAAACGGTGTCATGCCCGTCGCCTCTATCGCTGCGCGTTTCAACAGCGCATCTCGACCCGCCATCGGCACTGCCCCTGGGAAACTGCGCCTGATCTACGTGGCAGACAGAGTCGGGGCTGGATCGCCGCCGCTGTCATCCCGCGTCCTCTCTGACATTCGCGTCTTTACCGGCGCTAGGGTTATCTACGCCCTTACTGCCCCCAAGGTTGCAGGCGCTGTCGCCCAGACTGGCTACTACGACTACAGAGTCCACGATGATGAGCAGTCACACTTTGGCCCGCCCCTGACGAGCACCGAGATACTCCTGAGAGACACCGAGAAACACAAGAACGCCGATCAATCGTATCAGGGAGAGGTGAGTCTGTTACTGGTTCGCAATGTGAATTGACCGCTAACGGTTTGTAACAGATTATCGTCCGAGGTCCCTGTGTCGCGGGCAACGAAGCTAGCATCAAAGTTGCAGGCAAGATTCGGGACGACAACACCTTGGCGTACGCATGAGTTTGCCTTGTCTGTTCATAACAGGGTTGGATGGTCTGGGAAGATGGATTACTGATGAAAATGCATCCAAATTAAAGCCGGCCTCATATCCCCTCAACGACGGTGAAGAGTTGACACAGGCCGCAAACCCGGCATACAGATCAATGCACACCTCCTGTCCATTACTCTTGCCGATTTATCAAACAAGAGCGTGACTTGAATCGGTGCCATTGCTTGCTCGCGGTGGTTGTAGACTATGACCTGATTTCGACTACGATCCAATGCCACCTCCACCGGGCTTTTGGCGAGAGACGTAATTCTCTTCTCTTGTATTTTACAACACATATGCGCTTTTGCAATGTTACACGACCTACAATACTAGATAAGGGTATTTACTGGAGGCGCTCGGGCAGAACACATAGTAGACTATGCTACATGCTGCTGATCTGGCGTCTGAGATTGCTCTCAACCGTGATGCTCCGGAATGGCAGCGATTTTAGCCGGTCTATTAAGCTGAGGGGCCGCACAAACGGCTTTCCTTTGACGTGTACGTGGCGCGTCGGTCTACTTGCCTCACCGTCTCTCCAGGGTCGAGTGCAGCACGTGCTGCCTCATCAAGGAGATGAAGACGAGGGCGAGGATGGACAGGCCGAGCATGGTGTACCAAACGCTACCAAAAGCCTCCATGAAGGAGTCTACCACGCCGGGCTTCCACCCGGGCGGCAGGTTCTTCAGCTCGTCGAGGTCGTCCCTGATGCGGCGGATGATCTCAGCGGCATCGGGGTAGTCCCTAAACCGGTCCCAGAGCCTGTTCCGCAACACGTTCTGGTAAACGGCGGAGCCGATGGTGATGCCGATGGTGCCCCCGAGACTCCGGGCCAAGTCTGTGCGAGGTTTTTGTTAGTGCTTGCCACACCTTGCCTTGCGTTGGAAGGAGCAAGGCCGAGATCAGGTTCAACTCACATGTCGCTGAAGTTATGACGGCCTGTTGAGAATGGTCAACGGCGGCGATACAACCGAGCAGCGTGATGGTTAGCATGGCGCCGTAGCCCCCGCCGACGAGGAAAAACACGACGTAGTTGACCCAGGCCGGGGTTTCCTCGTTGAACTGGGTGAGGATGATAATGCCGGTGTTGAAGAGGATGAGGGCGCATATGCCTGGGACGACGTACTTGCCGGTGCGCTTCATGATGTAGCCGGCGCTGAGGGACATGATGGAGACGCCGACGGGTGAGGTCAGAATGCGGAGGCCGGCCTGGGTGGCTGAGAGGCCGTTGACCTGGAGGTACAGCGGCACGTAGAACATGGCCATCATCATGACCATGGTGCACAGGAGGTTGGTCAGGCAGGCGGCGAGGATGGTGCGGTTATAGAGCAGGCGGACGGGGATGATGGGCTGCTTGACCTTGGTCTCCCAAACGAGGAAGGCGACAAAGGCGACGATGGAGAGGGGGATGGTGGTAAGGGGCAGAGGGTGAGACCACGGGACCAGGTTGCCGCCGGCGTTGAGGCCGAGGAGCAGCAGAACAAGGAAGGAGATGGTCAGAAAGACGCCGAAGAAGTCGATGCGGGCCAGGTAGGACTTGTCGGAGGCCTTGGGGGGCACCTTGACGAGGACGGCGACGAGGACGGCGGACAGCAGGACGGGGGGCACCTGGACGAGGAAGGCAAGCCTCCAGCCCATGGCGGTGTGGTCGTTGATGAGGCCGCCGAAGACGCCGCCGAGCATGGCACCGGAGCCGTAGGCGATGTTCCCGATGCCCTGGTAGACGCCCCTCTGGCGCAGGGGGATGAGGTCGGAGCCGAGGAAAGTGGAGATGGACATGAGGCCGCCGCCGCCCACGCCGGCGACGACGCGGCCGAAGATGATGGCGGACTGGGAGGTGGCGAGGCCGCAGATGAGGTTGCCAGCGGCGAAGAAGAGGTTGCTGAAGACGAGACCGGGCCCGCGGCCGAAGATGTCGGTCAGGCGGCCGGAGATGGGCTGGCAAGCAGCATTGGAGATGAGGTAGGCGGTGGCGAGCCAGCTGAGGAGGCTCAGGGACTTGAACTCGCTCGAGATGGGGCCGGAGAGGGTGGCGATGATGGTGCTGTCAATGGCGCCGAGGAAGACGCCAAAGTACGACGTGCCCAGAATGAGGGACAGGCGGGTGCCGGAGACGGTCTCGGTGACGACGGTAGTCTCGTCATCGTTGGCGGCGGCGGACCCGGGGATGGTGCCGTTGGTGGTGCCGTTGGTGGTGCCATTGAGCAGAGGCGTCGTCTCCGAGGTATGCTCGGCGGCGGCTCGCCGGGGTTGTTCTTCATCCGTCATGTCGCGTGCCTCTTTTCCACCTGAACTTCCTCCTTTGGGTTGGCTGACTTGCGTTGGGATGTCGTACGAAGGTGATCTTCCGAAACCAGGATAGGTACCTGTGTGTCAATTAAGTCGAACAAGACGTCTAATCGATAATTCTCAGTCATCCTCCGCATCCGACGACGAGGTGAGGTTTCAAAAGGCGGCATTATGTAATAAAAGATACTTTTACTTTTTTGCTCCCGGGAAAGATGTCATTGCCAGAGAAAGCACCACCGCCCGTCCACCACCCACTGAGTCGCTGACCAATGACTGCGGCGTCTCTGGCTAGTCAAGAGGCCCTAGCAGTTCCCCAGAGTTCCTACGCCCC
The DNA here is from genome assembly GCF_034447905.1 of Colletotrichum destructivum. NCBI lineage: Eukaryota > Fungi > Ascomycota > Sordariomycetes > Glomerellales > Glomerellaceae > Colletotrichum > Colletotrichum destructivum. The sequence continues at coordinate 2,474,945 of NC_085898.1, read as the reverse complement.
CGAATCTCGGCGCATGCCCCCCAAGTTCCCACCACCAGCGCCCGGGCTTTTGCCTGCAATAGGCAATCGCGCGGCATGTGTGGCAGGCCGGCGGCGTCTTCCTTCAAGGTCTGTGATAAGCTGAACCTCGACATTTCTTCACAGCGGCATGCTACGACCTGCCTAGTGACACTACCAACAACCTCCAACAGGCGGCGCGAGCCTTGAGTTTATTGGGAAAGTAATCCCCGAAGCATTGCGTACGCTTCTCTTATCTTACCCACCGCCGGCACAACCTTGCAATCACGTCACTGCCGATGTCGGTGTCGTTTCCGGGCGGCGCCCTCTCTTCATTAACTCGTCCACCTCCACCTGAACTTGGCGTGAGAGGAGTGCCTGCCTGTATCAACTGCGCTTCTACCACGCATCACAACGGAACCAGAATTGAGAAGGGACCATCACGGCGGTTGTTGATGTGTGGACAATCGACGAGGGACTGAACATGAAATGACGGGCGGCGCGTCATCACAGCACAGCGACAGGCACAGCAGCAGTAGGCTGACCAGCGATCGACACTGAAACTACCGGCTCAGGTATGAAGTGTTCTTTTTTTCCCCCTTGTTTCGTTTCGTCTCCTTCTGTCCGCGCGAATTCCCTTTTAGTTTCTACCTGAATTTTATGTATCCAAGCAGAGAAAGAAAAAAAAAGAAAAAAGAATCAGGTAGAAATGAATTGTGGTTTCCCCCAAGCATGCAGGTCCAGGTTCTCTTCTCCAAAGATCCCGTGGAGGCCGCTAACCATTTGGCCTCACTTGGCCTCAATGGGCCTCACTTACAACCCCTACGCTTGTCTCTCTTTGACGACGACTAAGCCTCAAGCCCCTCCAAAGGAGGCCAAACCAAGGCGTCAGGGTTGGGTTCAAGCCAACGAACTATTTGGCGCGAGGAAACGGGCCTCACTTCTCATCACACTTCATCGCCGTCGTGCGGTGGTTTAAATGCCCTCTTGCAGACGGTCTCCGCTGCCCATCTGTCATTAAGCTCGTCACTCCCTCAGCATCATCTCATTTACACCATTTGCACTTCACCACTTTCCGTTCTCTCATTCTTTGAGGATCCGAGATGGCGTCCTCCGATATCTTGTCTCAGACGCTTCACACCATCACAAGCGTGAAGCTCAAACAACTGGACAAGCAGAAGGCCTCGTACGAGTCGGGGAAGCGAGCGCTCCTGGACGATGCGGCATATGAGACAGACCACTGCAAGCGCGCAAAGCTTTTGGTCGACGGCTCCGAGAAGCTCCCCGCCATGAACTCCCTGGACGACAGCTCGCTGGTCTCCGTCGACAACCTCCGGCGCTTCGTGCAGCAGGCCGACTACGACCCGTGTGTCTCGGACGACCTTCTCGACGGCTACGAGAAGGCGATGCGGAACGAGCTCGATGTCCAGTCCGCCAGGTACCGCTACGCTGAGCTGTACGGCAAGCTCGTGAACGAATGGATCACCGCCGGCAAGGCCGCCGACGAACCGGACGGCTTTGTGCCCGTCGGCAGGGAGGAGATGCACCGGCAACGGGCGACCTGGGAGCAGTACGTGTTTCGGGCCAAGGAGACAGACAGCAATGCCATCAAGAGCTACCTGGGCCAGCTCTTCATCACATCGACCAAGGACATCCACCGCGCGTTCGCCGAGCTGAGGGGCCGCATCTCCAAGTTCCAGGCAGGCTGGGATAAGAGGACGCACTTTGACGAGACTTCCCTGAAGAACACGATTCGGGGCCTGCTGCGGACCGACATCCTCACGGACCAGAAGAGGACGACGCTCAACGACTTCCTCCGCAACGATGTCGTCCTGAGCGAGATCGCCGACGTCCTCAACATGCGCATGCAGACCCGCCAGACGTGGGCCTGGGATGGCGCCACTGTCGTGGAGCAGCGACGCCAGCTCAACGGCCGCTACCGCTTCTACCCGGACGAAGACCTCCTGCAGGCCATCTTCGTCTACCACGTCGGCAAGCAGTGGGCGGTCGAGATGCGCGACGTTCTCGTGTCCTTTGTCCAGGCCCCCGGGGTTGACAAGGACGCGACGAAGCGCATCGGCAAGGAGGAGCTCCGTCGGCTGCGGTTTTTCACTGGGGAAACGACCCCAGTCGAGAGCTCCCGATCGGTGGTGAACCAACTCTCCGCACACTACAGGAACGAGGTGTTTCTGGACCAGCTGCCCTCGTGTGTGGCGGAGAAGAGGGGGGGTTACGGCTCGGACGGCGAGCGAAAGGCGGACGACACGCGCAATTCGCACGTGGCCGTAGTGCAGAACCTTCTGCACCTCGTGCAGTCCGAGATCATCCTGGCCAAGCGGCTGGGGCACGATATCACCGTTATCCGGTCGGACCTCAAGTGGTTCGGCCCCAGCGTGCCGCACTCGTCCATCTTCGCGGTGCTTGAGTTCTTCGGCGTCGACGCAGAGTGGATCGACCTGTTCCGACGGATCCTCGAGTGTCCGATGCGCTTCGCCCAGGACGCGCCGGACGCGCCGGCGCATATCCGGCGCAGGGGCACGCCCCTGAGCACGCCGCTTGCCGATTTCGTGGCCGAGACGATGCTCTTCTGCATGGACTTCGCCGTCAACCAGCGGGCCGACGGGTGCCGCCTCTACCGGCTGCACGACGACATGTGGCTCTGGGGCGGGCTCGAGACGTGCGTGCGCGCGTGGGAGACGATGACCGAGTTCGTGGAGCTCGCAGGTCTCGAGTTCAACGAGGACAAGACGGGTAGCGCCAGGATCGTGGCAGGCGGCGGCGGCGGCGGCGGCAGCCCAGGGGGGCGTGAGGCGAGCCAGCAACAGCGTTTGCCGCTGCCACCACCGCCGCCCCTGGCCGAGGGCTTGCCCAAGGGGGACGTCGTGTGGGGGTTCCTCAAGCTCGACGCGGCGTCTGGGCGGTTCCTGCTGGACCAGGCCAAGATTGACGTGCACATTGAGGAGCTTCGGCTGCAGCTGGGGGCGTGCAGGAGCGTGTTCGACTGGATCCAGGCGTGGAACATCTACGGGGCGCGCTTCTTCCGGACCAACTGCGCGCGGGTGGCCAACTGCTTCTCGCGGGCGCACGTGGACAGCATGCTGGCGACGTTCCACCGCATCCAGGCCAGGCTGTTTGGCGAGGGCGGGGCGGGCGCGCACCTGAAGCGGCTGATCGGCGAGCGGTTCGGCATCGTGGACGTACCGGACGGCTACCTGTATTTCCCCGTGTCGCTGGGCGGGCTGGGGCTCGAGAACCCGTTCGTGCACCTGTACCTGATCCGCGACGGCGTCATGGCAGACCCGAACCGAATCGTGGATGAGTTCCTTGCCGAGGAGGCGGCGCAGTACCGACTGCTGAAGGCGGCGTTCGAGAACGCCGAAACCGATACGGCGACGACGACGACGACGACAATGCAGCTCGCGCTCCACCACCCGTGGCGGGCGTACGACTACAACGACTTGCGGAACGAGCCATTCATGAGCTTCGATGAGTTCAGCCGGCACCGGCGGCGCACGTCGACGGCGCTGGGCCAGGCGCTCGAAAGGCTGCGGACGATGCCCAAGGCCAGGACGGTCGGGCTGACGGGCGAGCTGGAGGCGGCGCTCAAGACAACGCCGGCAGGCTGGTACGGCCTCAGCGACTACGAGCGGTGGGTGTGCGCGCTCTACGGCAGGGACATGATTGCGCGGTTCGGCAGCCTGACGGTGGTCGACAAGGGCGTGCTGCCGACGGGCCTGCTGGACATGTTGAGGCAGAGCCGGTTCAAGTGGCGCGGCTGATGAAAAGGGGTTGGTGGGAGGGGGGGGGGGGGGGGGGGGGGGGGGGGTGTCTCGTGGGGAAAATAAGCGCGATGGGCCTGCCGGGAGGGCGACGGTGTCAGGAGTCAGGAGTCAGAGATGCACGAGCTTTGTTTTTTCTGGGTCTCCGTCTTTCTTTTTTTTTAGTTTATTTGTTTTCTCTCCATGGCATCGGATACCCTGCGAAGGGCGGGAAAGTGTATCAGTAGTTTAGATTGGGTTTTCGGCGAAGTCGGCCGGATGCCTGTATACATAGAACATGGTATCACGCGATTCCCATTACTCGAGGCAGAGCAGAAGGCCGGGATACGCCGGGCAGGCTCAGTGAATCGTACGCGCGATACAACCAGCATTTGCTTGATTGCAGGAGAAATCAAGCTCAATCAACCGCGCCCCCTTGCCCCTGCGGAAACGTTGTTTAGATGGGGGATCGCAAACGGAAACGACAAAGAAAGTTTGACAGAGTGAGCCGGATCACTAACTTTTAGATTAAAGAAACACCACACGACACGGAGGTACACGACATGACACGGCAGTAGGGGGGGCGGCGGCGACAAGGACCGGGACAAGGCGTCCACGGACGACGGACAGAACTCCCACTCGCCAAGCCCACAGGGTCCTCGGTTCGTGTTGCCTTTACACCGACGGAGCCGGCCTCGACCTTGGGTATTTCTCGCCTCGATCCCCTGTACCTTGGGACGTCGCGATGGTGGACCTACGTTTGCGTGCTTTATGCTTTATTTTTGTCCTCTCCTTTCTTTGGTTGGTTTTCCTATCATTGTCGTGTCCGAGGAACCGCGGTTTGATGCAACTCGACGGCACTCCAAGTCGGGCCAAGGTGGAAATCCGGCACCGTGGCAAGCGAGGCAGATACGTCAACGGCGACGTACCGTACTGCGGACGTGGACGACAACCCCCTACCCACCCTCTTTCCTAGGGGGGGGAGGGGGCAAGTTGGCCTCAGTGTCGAGATGCCGATGCCGTCTGGCGTCATCCGACCGAGAGACGACCGGATACCCCAAACCCCCCACGCGCGCCGTCTGCTCACCGCCGTCTGTTGGCCTCGCCACAGGGTCGATGCTCCGTGTGTGAGGAACCCAATCGCCATCTTCGATTTGCCTGCGAGTAATTGATTCCATTTGCGCCCACGCGCGCCCTTTCTCTCGGTTCCTCGGATCGGATAGGAGGAAGGTTTACGGACGGACGATCCCCTTGTTCGGTACGGAACCAAAAGCTTGTGCCTTTTTTACCTCTTTGTTTTTTGTCCTTTGTTTTCTTTGCCTTTTTGCGCTCCCGTGAGGGGTGGGGGGCGCTGGCTGGGTTAGGCAGTGTAGTTAATATTGATTAAAGTGTCGTTTGACTCTGGGTGAACGGCGGACGGCGTCCGAGTCTCGGTCATGGTTCAGGGAAGAAGAAGGAAGAGAGAGCATATCCATCGCTCCATTCTATCGCCCACCGCCTCAATCGTAAATGCCCAGGATTGGCCGGGCTGTTGTGTTGTGTCGTCGGTCTGTCGGTGTGTTCCCGTCCGTCCTCTATCCCCCCTCCCCCGGTCAGCCTTGGTCGTCGACTGGGCTCAATCTATCTCTCTCTCTCTTTCTCGGGCCTCTTTCTCCCCTTCCCTCTCCTCCTCCACTGCTTGGATCTCTGGACGATAACCTACGGAAGACAAACAGGGAGCTCCCGGTCGCTGCTAAGGCAAGAGACGGCCCCATAAAAGGGACCCCTGCCAAATTCCCCTTGCACCTTCCGCCCCTGCTCAACGTTGCGCCGCCAGATCGAAGACCACAAACGCCCGTCTGGCCCCGCATCTCTGTCGTGAATTCCAGCCACTCAGCAAGCGTGGGTAATCGCTCTTGGGGCATCCAACGCCCTCTTATCACCCCCACCAGGGAACTTTTTTGGCGCGAGTGGAGACTTCCGTCAACTTCCCCAGCCCCACAAGAGCCGTTGCACCTGGCCCTTGCCCCTGCTCTTTCCCCCGACTAGAATCAAATCCCTGACCCTGATCCTGGTTCTGACCCTGGTCCTGTCCAAAATCGTGACTACCAGTCTCCTATGTTTCTCCAGCCAGCCAGCTTTAACCCGATACCCTCTAATCCATCATCCATCCGTCACCCCCCAGGCTTGCAGACCCCTCCCCGTCCCCCATCCATGTGTCTGTCCGTCTGCACGTCTATTTATCTACACTACGATGTACTCTCTCACCAGACCACTAGAGTAACACAGAGATACGTACTGCCACCCCGCAACATGCGAGCAGTAGCGTACAACACAACGCTGCCTCTCTCGAGGTTGGTGTGTGCTGTACGGACACTAACCTCTCAATCCATATTGGCGCCCTCTTTCTCTTCCCCCTCCCACCGTAGACCCTCCATCAAACTGATTGCCTTTAGTGTTGCATATCCAACACCCACAACGGGCTCGCCTCGGTCTGCCGCAACCGAGTCCGCCAGGATCGCGAAACCGATACGTTTGGGTGGGATGAGATACGGCTTCGAGTGAACGCGAGATCCGGAAAGACTCGCCTGGGCAAGACCTGCTGTCCTCCATCTCTGCTCACTCGGGGCTTTTCCGCCGTCATGTTATCGAGTTCAAATCCCGATCTTCTCCCGCACAGCCAAAACCTCGTTTTACATCCCCCTTCTCCCCTCTTTTTTAACCCCCCATCACCGTCCTCGCTTGCCACGAGCCCTCTACCCGTACGCGGAGAACAGGTGCCAAAAGCGGTTCTCGATCTGCCCCCCCATTTGCCTCTCGCACTTGGGCACATGGGTCGTGGATCGTGCCCACATGCGCCTCCCGCAGCCGTACCCCCGAACGGCGCTTGGAGCGATTGCGACTGGCCGACGACCTCCCCAAGTTCCTCGGCGGTGGGCCCGGCCGGGTCATGACCCGGGGTCAGGGGGGAGGAGACCGAGCGGGAGGCAAAAAAAAAGCCACCGAACCTCTGTTCTCCTCTTCACTGCACCCCCTCACTCCTTTACCCCCCCCCCCCCCCCCCCACGCCTCCCACTCCCCTACTCGCACACCTACATCCAGCTTCTCGCCTGCTCACCCAGCTCGACATGATGAGACGCTGAAGCCTGGAGGAGACCGAAAGCCTAGCCTGGACCCTGAGCGAGGAGGATCCGCCCGCCGTTCGCCGCCTGCTGCGCCTGGCCGTTCCCGGCAGTGTAGACTGCAGGTACCATCATCGTCGAGGGCCGAGGCCGACGGAGCACGCCATCGCCATCAACCTCCAACGAGGGAGGGACCGGTGTGATTCAACTACAGTGGCTCTACAGAGCACAATCCCAAGACGAGGACGAGTGACTCTCGGACCGAGGCATCTATCAGTCGGTCACGGAGGGGTTAGGCTGTAGGGAAACATGGAGATTGCGTGTGATACATCATTTTTTAAATGGTTCTCTCTTTTTTCCTCTGTTTTGCTTCCTTTTCTTATCTCGTGATGCTGCATTCCGTGAAGCTAAAGTCAATCCTTCCATTCCCTCTCCCTTCCCTCTTCTGGCCGTTCTACTCCAGGTCGTCGTCCTTCATGCAAAGAGTCCGTCCGAGACCTCGTTTGCCGTTCCCTCCCTTCTCCCATGTGAACTCCATGTCGTGAAGCGATGCAGTTTTGTAGAGGTTCGCGCGCTATTGTACAGGTTTACAGATGGGATCCATCGACTCCGCGGACCCGGTCTCATCAGTTCATGACACAAGCCCAGCTTGCCGCCGAGCAACAAAAAAAAACCCCCCCGGAAAAAAAAGGACCAAGAAAATAAAACAACGCGCATTCAGACCGCTGTTGCGCGTGACTCGCGTGCTTCCGAGTCCAATATGAATCCCTGCCGGCCTTTCCGTCTCTCTCCCTCTCTCTCCCTCCCTCCGCGGGATGAAAGGCCTCTTTCTTAGAACATGATCCACTCCACCTCGACACCGGGCCCGCCGATGCACCTGGTCCAGTTAAACGGGCCCCGGCGCATCGCCTCGAGCTTGACCGCCGCGGGGCTCCGGGGCTCGCCGTCCTTCCACTCGCCGGCCCAAAGGCGCTCGAGCACGTCGAGCGCCGCAAGGTTGTTCATGTACCCCGAGCGTGCCATGATGTCACGGCACTTGCTCCGCACAATGTTCTGCTGCAGCCCGTTGACGCACTCGCTGCCCGCCACGAAGAGCGGCCACAGTAAGAACTTTTCGGCCTGGCCGCCCGCGGCCTCGAGGCTCGTGGCGTAGTAGACGACCTGCGACACGAGGTTCTGGAAGTTGCTGTGAGTCGACGGCACGTTCGGCGACGCCAGCCGCTCCGTGTACAGCAGCGCCGCGTACCGGAACGCCTCGGACAGCGACCCGAGGTCACGGACCTGCGCAGGCGTCGCGGGAGACGGGAGCGACGCGTGTACACGCGCCGAGTCGAACTCCCAGCTCTGGAGCGCCACGCGCGCCTCCTTCCACTCCCGCCAAAAGTTGTTGCGGTGATCGTCGTATGTCGCCGACGAGCACAGCGACGACGAGGCGAACTCGTCGTCGTCGAGGGTCGAGCCGAAGCCGTTGCCGTCGAACCGCATGGGCATGTTGAAGGCGTCGCCCATCTGCTGCTGCTGATGCAGGCCGCCAATGCTCCCCTTGTAGGCGTGGCCCAGGGGCGAACCGAGTGGCGACTGAGAACGGGATGGGACGTTACGCCCTCCCGGACCGCCGACGAGGTTCTGGACGGCGCGGTGCTGGGACAGCAGGTTGAGTCTGCCGAGCTTGCTGATAGTCTTGAAGAGCTCGCGATCACAGCCGACGAGGTTCTCTGCACCGGGCGGCAGGAGCTGGGCGTCCGGCATGACGCCGTAAAATGTCGAGTTGAGCTGGGCCTCGCGGTCGTTGATGCTGGCCGAGATGGCGTCGAAGTAGGTAAAGATGGCTTCCATCCACGCCGAGTCGCGCGAGGGCGCAAGGTTCTGCGACCGCCGAATGGATAGGATCTTCTTGACGCCGGCAAACTGTGTGTGGAACTTTGCAATGCCAGATTCCACCATGCGGTAGTGGCAAAGTAGCAGGATGGTCGCCAGGACCGAGTCGTGGCTGGACTTGGCCGGGTCGTTGAGCTGCTGGTTGAGCAGGTGGACTGCGAGGTTTCGGTGCTGGTACTCCTCCGAGAGGGACTGGTCCTCGGGCTGTGCGTCAGCCATGGACTCGGCTGTCGACTTCTCGGCCATGAGCTTCTCCGAGAGCTCGCGCGTGTCCTGGCCCAGGCTGAGCCGGCGCTTCATCCGCAGGTTGCAGGCCGACAGGGCGCAGATGGCGTGCTGAAGGCTCTGGCTGTTGGAGGCCAGGTGGAGGATGTGCTCCCTGTACGGATTGCCGGGCCCGTCCATGAAGACCATAGACGGGCACATGATGTTCTTGTAGTAGTCCATGAAGAAGGGCATCTTGGCGATGAGATCCGGGTTGACGTGAACGGCCTGCGGCTCGAACATGGTAGGCCACTGGGCCGAAGCCTGGTGGTGGTCCGAGTGGTGCGGTGACATGTCTTCGGGAGGCGGCGAGGTCCAGACATGGCTGTTGGAGTTGCAGCTGTTGCTATACGCATCCATCTCGGGAACGCCTAAAGCCGTCACACACACGTCAGCGGGTCTGGTCCCAAAACAGAGCCGGACAGGACGTCTCACTCAGAGTGTCACACTCCCGCATCAGTTTCTGACTCAACTGACTTTCGAAGTTGTCCATGTGCGACGTGAGGCTCGAACTATGTTCCGACGGGGCGTACACGAGGCTAGGGCACGACGTAGGCGCCCCCCTCTGGTCGATGAGGATGGCCGAGATGGGGCTTTGTGGTACCGGCGAGCCGTGGGTGCTGTAGCCGTCATACATTACGTTGGGGCTGTGGAGAAATGGGATGTCGTCTCTCGAGTACGAGTGGCTAATGGGCGACATGTAGTCGGCGTCGCTCACCGAGTCAAGCGACGAAGATATAGCTCCCGAAATGGGAATGGGGCCCAGGTGAGCACCCAGCTTCCGGTAGTTGGGCCCATCCGTAGGCATGCTGTTCGTATATGGGAGACCGCCCCAGTGTCCAGCCGTCAAGGAGGGCGTGTGCTCGGGATGTGACATGGAGAGAAGGTCGTAGCTGTGGGGAAAGGGTGTTGTAGGCGTCGAGACGACGTGCTCTGGCGAGAAGCCGGCATCGTCGCGCTTATTTCTCCGAGAAACGTTGTCGGTGTCGGCCCATCCTCCAGTGGTGGCTGTCGAGTTGGCGCGGGGACGTACGGGCGACTTCTTCGCAACCCCGGCGACCGGGGGCGCCTTCGCAATGGGAAGAGACAGACCGCGCAGCTTGCCTCTGCTGGCGACACCGACTCCCCAGGTCAGCTGGGTCTTGTATCCGGAGCACTCGTTGCCGATCTCAAGGCATTGCGAGCAATAAGGTCGTCTGCGGTCACACTTGACGCTTCTCTTGGAGCAAGTGAAGCAGTCATCGGCGGCGCCGCCGGCGGGAGCCCGTCTCCTCCGCTTGCGCACAGAGGCAGCGGCGGCGGCGTCCTTGGCCTGAGCGGATTGTTGTTGGGTTATAGGAGCAGTCATCTTGTGTCGTTCAAGTTGAGGTGTAGTAACTCTTGTCGTTGTTATAAGATAGTGTGCGTTTGGCACATCTGCGAGACCGGGCTGCCGGTCAGGGAAAAGGCGATCTGGGCGTCGAACAACAAGCAGTCCAAGTGGTATGAGTAAACAAATGGCAATATGACAAAATATGATATATTGCTGGAGGTAGATAAGCAGGGAATGGAAGCGAGAGCGTAAGTCAAGAGGCACAATATGCCATGCAAAGAGTGGCGAGGCTTGGGGAGGAGGAGTGTATAAATGTATCGAGACGTAGTAAGAGTGCTCTCAGTTGGCAGCCACTGCCTGCATGGATGAGAGATTGGCTGGAGATATACAAGCGGCGAACATGGATCATGGACCTCACCAAGCAATTCGTCCGGGGGAGGGAAGCGGGTATTACACAGGCAGTGGGAGAGTGCATCATGTGCGGTCGACGGGGGGTAGGAGGCAACTTGAGTGAGTGAGAGAGCATTAACGGGGATGGGGGGAGAAGAAGAAGCAGCAGCAGTACATAGGTAGTAGAGGATGCGTACTAGGAGGAGCACACAGCACGGTAAGGGGGACAGAGAGGAAGGGACCGGGGGCGGCGAGGTCGACCGAAGGAGAGAAACCTACGTGAAAGCGAACCGGGTTGTGTGGGTGTGCGAGAAGGAAAGTAGTCGGGGAGTGTGTCTCGTCTCCGGGTCCCTGACCCTTCTCTCCATCTTAGTGGCCGCGGAAACTGAGGGCTCGAGAGACACAGCTGAGAGCCTAAGAACAGGAGGCAAGGCTAGAGAGAGAGAGAGAGAGACTGCGCAGAGGGTCAACAGAGGGCAGAACGAAACGAATGAAAAGAGAGAGTGGGAGGATGAAGATGAGCAGATCAGCGGGTCTGTTGCCAAATGTCTGAAGAGCAGGGGTGATTGACCCCCCCCTTGCAAAGAGGGAGTCTCCATTTTAGTGCAGGTATCCATCCGTACACAGGTCAGGGGTTCCAGGTACCTTGCTTTTGCGCTGGCTCGCCCGCGATTTTAGGTTGTTCTCGTCAAGATGTGTGGACGGACGATGAGACAGGGGAGGGGCCTTGTCGTCCAGTCTTTGGAGGGGTTGCATGCCTCAATCCTTTTCTCGCCTCCCCGCCCATTCGGAGTGTGAGAGGTACGGATGGATGGGTGGTCTCGGTGTTAACATTGTGTTTTGGTTGATGATGTTGGAGAAGCGGATAGTCAATGCGGAGAAGGTGACTACATGAAGGTATATCTCTCTCTCCACAAGCAGACGGGACAAGAGTCCATTTTGGAGAAGCGAGAAGAGAAGCGTCAAGCTCGGGTGCTTGGGGAGCTCTCGAGCAGGTCAGAGTCCATTCGGTAGGGCGTGTGTATATGCCTGTTTCGCGTCTTGGTCGGCCGAATCCGTCAGAAATCCATATTAACAATGTCCGGTCTCCGCCGTCGAGATAGAAAAGATTATCGTCATGACTGATGACATACGACAAACTGATCAGTCACCGCAAGGGAATCCGTAGCAGCACGGGAGGCCAGCAAGATAAGACGTGATAGAGGATTGCGGGGGTTGAAGAGGAGACGAGACGGGGAGCGATCAATGCACCGCACCAGTAAAGGCCAGTATCCGTAGACGAGGGGATAAGACGTCCCCCCCTTGTGCCTCTTTGGCGGCGCTTGCAACCCCTGCCGCGAGGAGGTATCCGGCCTCAAGAACTCGTATTCGTTGGTACCTGAAGAGATGTTCCCAGCCCGCCTCTCCCGCCTCCCGCCTGGCGTCTGGCGCCTCTGACAGAAGAGATAGATATCGGACAAGACGAGACATTGACGGTCGATCCCATCGGAAATGGCGTACGCCGCACACGCGGTAAACGGCCTCTGGGGATTCCCATTAGCCAGTATTCAACCTCGGCCGTGGCGTCTTAGATTACCATGTCTTTTAATGTTCTTTTTCTCTCATGAGATAGATACGCTTCGATCAAGTCCAAGGCGGGGCCGAGTGGTCTTCGTTCGGCGGCCTGTCATGTCAGTGCGAGAGTGAAGGGCAGAGAGCTGCACAGTTCTCTAAAATGTACCAGTCAGTCTCCGAAATTGCCCTCTGCACCACCCCTCCGAGCCATGTACTGACCACTGACCAGTGGCCGTTGCTCCTTTTCGCGTCTAGCCTCAACCTAGCTCAGGTCCTTTTGCAAATCCACCACGAACCCCACCCTGGTGCTCCCTGAGTTAAGCCCCTGCTAGCGACTCGATGCGTTGCAATGCTGCTGCATCTGCCGCGGTACAGGGCATGGCAGGACAGGGTTGGGGCATGCGAGAACAGCGACGGCGGCGAGGGCGGAGATGGCGGCCGAGGCAAAGGGTGATTGGCAGCTAGGGGGCGCTCTAGGCTCTAGCCAGCCGGCTTGCGTGCTTCTTCTGCATCCAGAACCTCGAGAGGCGCCCTGTAAAGAACGGACGAACAAGCCTGGTGGGCAATTAACTTTCGGCCTGCTGCGGGCAAGGAACCAGGCGCCGCGAGCTAAAAATGACGCGGGCGATTGTCGTCGACGGGGGGTGAGGCTGGAACAGTACTCGAAGCTCAATGAGCCAAACTAAGGTACACCACACTACGAATACACAGCAGATAACAGACATGGAGAGTAAAACAAGGAAGACCCTCTTGTCGACACCGGCTTGGTTGTGCGAGTATGTATAGTAGCGTCGGCTTGCGAACAAAGGGAACAAGGGTTCGAAGGGTCCCAAGTTCAGCATTGGACGAACTGGCAGACCGCTCCAGCCCGACCAATTACACGGTCAGGCAGCGTATGCCAATAGGAAGCCCGCGTCTCAATAGCTGGGGCAATCCCACTCGGACTCCGGCCACTGTGGCTAAGGTGTTGAGAGGAGCCAGCCGACTTTCAGCGGGCGCGTCGGGGTGTTAGTCGGGGTGTTAGTCGGGGTGTTTGAAGATGTGTATTCGGAGGCGGCCCTTCGAAAGGCTGCGATGGCAGAGGATGAGGAAACTAAAGGCCCAATGAACCGCGAGACGCAGGTGAGGGAAGGGTGAAAAAATGCATGTGACAGAAATGGGCCAGAGGACTTGAGGAAAGTATGTCTGAATGGGCGAAACGTGCAGAGTGCCCCACGCCCCGGGCCCAAGGCGGACAATACTCGGGAGTACCTGTCGGCCGCCGTTTGAGGTACGCAGCGGTGGCGGGGAGGCCCGCGGCAGGCGGCAGGTATCTGACGGCATTTGACGTGTATCTCCATCTCCCCGAGAGAGAGGAGAGAGAAAAAGAGAAAGAGTGTGTGTCCGTCCCTCGGTACGTTTTGCCTGTAACCGAACTGACCGGGATGATGACGGGGTGGTGGTTCATCCGTCATCTTCAGCCCACCCGCTGGGCGTGGACCAGGCTCGACAGTCGACAGCAGTGGACCGACCAGTTAGTGGTAAGAGCGGTCGCGGGGCGCGCGGGGGTCCAGCCGTTATCCATGGCCATCTCGCATGGGGGGTTTCCTGTTCCTGTTTCTTGTTCCTGTTTTTGCTCTTGTTCCTGTCCGAGTGTCTGTTCCTGACTTCCAAGCATATGAGAGACGCCCGAGCCCACAGCGTACCAGTGCGACGAGCAATGCCGCGGTAGAGTCAATTAGAGTAAGTCAGATACCGGATTTGGCAGTATTGGCCTGGCCGTGTTGTGTGTTCACTGGTTCTCTTGCAACAGGGTGGTGATCGATGGGGGTCTCGTCTGGTGGAGCGGGCGAAGCAGCTCGCATGTGTCTAATATCCGTTGCATACACGGGTGTTCTGTGACTGTGACTCGTGAGCAAGTCTACGTGATCCATTCCCCATATCAGCGGCGGCTGTTTTGAAAGGAGCCAGGAACTGTTATCTTTAGCCTAGGAACCCTGTTTGCCAACGCGCTCGCTCCGGTCCAGGGGACGGGCATGTAGTCTCCATAGCTCAACCAACATCGGGGCGAGCGGTCTGCTGGTCGAGGGACGGTGGCGGGCCATGGCAACGGCGACAGCGACGGAAGCATCAGCGGGAAATCCACCTAGGGTGCTCTGTTTGGCGGTTGACGATGGGATACTGTAGGATCTCTAGTCGAGCGCCGTTGCCGAACAAGAAACCAAGCGTCGTCGGCAGGCCAGAACGGCTAGCTCCAGCAACAAAGGCTTGTCGTTCTCTGATGCAGCACCGCCAAGGCTAGGATACTCCGCACTCGATGCGTGCGAGAGGCAAGGCAAGACAAGGTGGGAGAGGTGAGGGCGAGGTGAGAAATGGGAGGTCGAGGGGTTGGGCTGGGCAGAGATTGAGAGCATGTGTCGGGTGTAAGTGTGTGAAGTGGAAATGAGGGGGAAAGGAAGGGGCCAAGTATGTGAGAGTGTCACCCAGGTAGGTACCTACCTACTCTGTAGGTGGGTGTGAGCAGGTGTCTGCATAGGTAGGTAGGTAGGTAGGCAAGTACCTAAGCAGGTACAAAGGTAAGTACTCAACCAGGAAGGGGCGGGATTTAGGAGGTGAGGTCCACGTCCCCGTCCCGGCCGCACTGGAGAATTAAATTTGCGCCGGTACTCGAGGAAAGAGCACTCGAGTACAGAGCACTCTTGTAGTGTCTGTAACAGGTAGGCACCCCAGGCATGGAGATCTACCTACCTTAGGTACCTAGGTAGGTACCTCTAAGAAGGTAGCTCAAGACACAGCACCGGCAGCTCACTCACGACTGGCGATATTCACGTTCCTTGACTAATATCACCGTATCTTGGCTAGAGTAGGCAGGCAAGTAGTCATATCACGTAGGGGTTCGTTCTCAGCATCCTACTCCTGTCTTCGAACCACCGGTCAACCTTATGTATCTCATGACACTTCCCCCTCCCCCTTCCCCTTCCCCTGCTCTCGACATTTCCGGCCATGGCTTCTTCTATGCAATGCCACAGAAGGGCACATCACGGCGACCATAGAAGGCTTGGCCTGCTGCTGCGCTTAGTGTCTTCTGAGCTAGCTGCGCCGTGGCGCCGCCCCAAAAGCGCCAGGATGTATCATTGCAGGACTGTCACAGGGCCTCGCAGAACAACAGAACGGGCGGCGCTCGCACAGGACCTTCCATGCAGACTTCGACGCGCCTTCTGCCGTCAGGCAACCTGTTCAGAAGCCAACCATCTTGAACGGAAGTGACTTGCAGTCGCAGGTCAGGCGCGAGAGTTTGGGGGGAGGGGAGGGGATGGGTGTCGGGCACACACACACTCTCTCTCACTCACACGTACACTTACATTCACACTCACACTAACGCTATCGCTATCGCGGACGCACCACCGCGGACACTCCCACACATCCATCGCCCGTACCTGCCTTCTGCCACCCTTGGCCAGCGGTTTGCTTCGGTACTAGGCCTTGGCGACTAAAGAAGGAGGGATCAGGAGCGAGGGCGGCGGGCGTCGTGACGTTCTGGAAGCTTTGTGACGAAGCTTTGCGACGAAGCTCTGCTCGCTAACCAGCTTCGAGTGTGTGGCGCCTTAGAACAACCAGACCACTGAATGTCACCTCGCAAATTCAATAAGCAATCAACTGCACAACCACGGAACCATTCTTCAACCGCTAACTAACAGACTGCCAAGACTGTTCGCATCCCACGAGCCGACGGCGGTGCTTTGGGCCTCTTTTTCCCTCTAGTGACCGATGACCCTTGGCATCTGCAGTCGGCACGCAGTCGACTTGACCCATCAAACGACACCAGCCATGGCCACGGTAGTGTGACTCGAACAAGAAACAATAGTCCGTCCTGTTATCGTTGTCCTCGAGGCTCGAGCAGACCCTACCAGCTAAGTACAGATGCCTGCCAGCCGGTTCTTCCTGTCCCAAATCTTGCAGGAGTAGCGCCGCCAGCACGGTCCTGCAGTTGACCACCCCCCGGCTTCATGTCAGGAATCAAGAAACTAGTCAATTGCATGTCGGTGCTGTTTGACGTTGCGCTGGATCCCGACCTTCATGGCAAACTCTCGCACCGACACTGCGCGCACCCGTCACACTCATAATCCAACCTCATCACAGCCGACGGACAGTCCAACATCGATGGAGCCTTGCAAGACAGGGACGCCGGGCCCAGATACCAGCGACAAGAACGGCAGAGCGACGGGATCATCGCCGTGGGGCTCGGAGGTCGCCCCAACTCTTTTCCCAACGTCGGCCGTCTCCATCCTTCACATGCTTTCGTTCCTCTAAGCGCCCACACATCGGACCCGACCGACAGCTCCCAGGCTTCCAGGCTCCCAGGGGGGCCAGCTCCCACAACCCCTAGTAGCCACCGATATTGATCAGGACTCTGGGCCTTGAGAATGCTCACCATGGCCCCGGAGCGCCGAAGGTTGTAAATAGAGCGTTTCGTTCAAAATCAAATTGCTTTGGGGTCGCAAGATTCGGCGTCGGCGATGCTTCGACTTGACGCCCCCCCCCCCAGCACTACATCGAGTCAAGGAAGAGTTTTTCTTGTTCTACTTCTTCTTTTAGATTCTTTCTCGGTCCGCAAACTCGCAGCCGAGACATTTTCGCGGCTATGGCAGAATCTGCAGCCCGCGACTCATGACGATGCTTCCCGCCCCTGGCAGACGAACCTCGCTCAGCCTCTCTCTCGTGCCCTGGCTTCGCAGACAGGTTCCAGGAAGAGCAGGTCGATACTGGACTCCTTCTCGGAAAGAGCGACCCCATGATTTCCCATTGCCGTTTTAACATCCCGTCTCCCGCTTCCTCAACTACCGCAAGGCTAGGGCTGTGCGACGGGACTTCCGTGTCCAGGAGTCTGGTTGACGTGCATTCGATTTCATCTCGAAACGCGGACAACTCCCGTAACGGCAGTTTTGGCTCCTGACAGGCCGGCACAACTCCACGAGTTTTCCAAGTCCTCGAAACGGTATTGAGAGAGCTGTCGCCCGTGACTCGCGACCCCTCTGATGTCACCCGAGATGACAACGCCGTCGATAGAGTAGGCCCGCCCGCCAGGTGCCTTCCCTACCACACTCGCTCGTCCATATTGACAAACACAGCGCCGACGAAGAATAGTACACATTCCGCCTAGCGTGAGGATGCACTTCGGGGCGCTAGAAGGGCAGAGGAAGCATGCACAGAAACCCCCCTCCCCCCCCTTCTTTCAAACGCCAAAACGCCATCTCGTGGTTCGGGGGGGTGTCTAAGCCTCACTCGATGCAAAAAGTCCTTGAGACTTTGGTTGGTGTGTCGGCCGGCTTGACTTGTCCCCCCGTGGACGAGTTAAATCAGACTCTGGCGTCTTTCTCTTCGAGCGAGTCCGCGCCCTCCCGCCAACCGCCAACCGTCGCCGCAAATTTCTCCGGCCGCAGCTAGCCAACCAGTCGTGACCACAAGACCTTGTTCGATCTTGGTTTGCTGCCGTCATTTGCTTCTTCTTCGCTGGAGCAATGACCCCCACCCTCCGTCTCGGAATGATTGGCTATCTGTGTTGGTCATCAAATCGTCAATTCGAGATAGAGTCCGCTCGCCTACTCGTAAATATATGTGTACGATGTACATACACACACATACGCACACACGCATGCAACCCCTATCACCCACCACCACCACCTCGCAGCACCCCTGATGCCGATTTAACTCTATCAAGCCCGGGCAACGTGATTGGCCGCGGGTTGCTGTTATTGTCGAGACTCAACACCATCTCCCGAGACGCACCGACCTTGTTCTTTTCCTGGTGTATATTAGTGTATACTACGTGGGCGAGACCTGACGATGAACGTGAGGCTTGAGCCTACCATTCGTTGGACGGCAGGGGCATGGCCTCGACTGTTCATGCAGTCTCTCTGCCTCCCAATCGAAGGTGAGTGAGAGCCCACTGCCACTTCATGAGAACCATAGCGCATTCTGCATGCCTGCCTGCCTGCTTGCCTGCTTGCCCCTCGCTTCCACGCTAGGCCGGTCGGTGAGGTGAGCAGACTCGGCAGAGACAGGGGGGTGCCACCCCCCCCGTCCCCCCCGTTCGCTTTTCCGTCACGATTCGGACTGACATTGTTGCGCCTGCATCGTCGGTCTCTCGAAGCTTCATCAGGCCATGGTGCAGCCTGTCCCTCGAATCGTTTTGCCCGCAGAGCGCCATGGATGTCACCGTCGGCGTCGCCAGTCATTTGGTTCTGACCTCATCTCATCTCTTGTGGTCGCCGACGATAAGTACTTGTATAAAGGGGTATACGTACTCAGTCATAAGTCATCCTGCGCTCTCGGATGCTGCGAGAATTGTCCGCCAGCTGGTCGCCCCCCTTGTCTGGCATCAACCCCTGTACCCTTCGAGCCGCCAGTTGCTCGCTCTCGCCCTTCTTCCCTCTCGCTCTCTATTTCTGTGAACAGAGACATTTCGAACCCAACCACTTCACCGACTGGGTTGTGGCCCATGCCAAAACACTTGCCGTTACCCCTGCTCGGAAACTTGATACAGCATAGACTTGTTGAATCGACAGGCGAGGTCAAGAATCCTGGTTACGGTCTGCCCCCCCCCCCCCCCCCCCCCGTTTGTTTTATTTCCGGCGTTTTTCCAAAAACAAGCCCCGGATATGCCAATAGGTAGTCATCTGGACGCAATTCCCTTTCCTCCTCAAAAGGAATATGTCATGATCGTCGCCTCGTCGAATCAGCTTGTCTCGAGCTTCTCTGGGCTTTGAGGACGGTTCGTCGCCGTCTCATTGGTGCTGCAACGTTGCAATCGCCATCTCGACGCGTACAAGCGTGTGCCCGTGTGTCGGCGAATGACAACCGCCGACGATCGCACTGGGTGAACTTTATGTATACACTAAAGAAAGGGTTGTCTTGTAAAATTCACAGCAGTCAATGGAGGTGATCCAATAGAAGGGACCTCCTCCTTTGCGGATCCCTTCGAGAAAACATGGTAATACCTGGCCCTGGTCCGGGATTCGAGGGCCTGACCGTCATGGTGGCGATAGCATCTTTTGGTCATCAGTTGTCTAATCCTAACGGCCTCATTCGCTTTGATATACGAACGAGTTGTGTTCATCCTCGATATCTCGCTGCGGTTGGTCTCATGAGAGAAGTTCGTACACCCAGAGCCACAGAAACCCTATAAGCTAGCGCCCGATTCGCGGCAAAGCTGAAAAAGAGGAACTTATGCTTGAGGGGAGTCGACAAAGATTCCCTGCCGGCTTATTGTTCGACAGGCTCCGGCTGTTTGCAAAGAACAGTAACCGCAATCCCGTGACCATCGACTTAGAAAGAAGCCACGATATCCCCCCCCAAACTGAGCTCGCACGCCCGTGCATCCACGAAGGATCATCGGATGCCTTTCCTTTTTCCCCAAAAGGGATGTTCACCAAGTCTGAACTCGACGAGATCGGAGAGGGCCTAGCCCAACGGTTAGTTAAGCTCATCGCGTGCCCTCCTGAGTCTCGTGCGCCTTCTTCCCCGCAAACTGATCGGGTGCCATTCCGTGGCCACGGCTTGTTTTATTTCCCCCCAGCATGAAGCTAGTCCACGATATACCGACGGAGACGTTCCCTGACAGGACGCCATTACTAAAAACGAGGCCCGGATTTGCTAATGCCAATGTTTGCGGGCGAACCCTTTCCTTTTCAAATGTCCATCCTCTCTGCCAGAACCACACCAGAACGCCGAATCCCTTTCGGACATTATCACGTCTGAAATTAATCCCTTCGTGGTCGCGGACGAGGCCCCGATGCGGTTCTTTCGACCGTCTTCCCCGCATTCATTCACATACCGCGGCGGGCGGTCGGTCGGTCAGCGGGGGACGGCGGCAAAGCAACAGCCTCTCCTCCCCGTCCGTCATGGAGGCTCTCGAGGCTAGCCGGCACGCTATCTCATTTCTTGAGTTCCCCCCTTTGCTTGGCGGGTTGACCAGGCTCGGCTTCATGGAGAGAGTGGTTCCAAGACCCTTGGAAGTTGCCGCCCGCGTCTACGTTCGTTCGTCCGGGCTGCCCCCTTCCCCCCCTCCTCCGCCACGTCCCTGTGGCGCTTCAAACGTCGTCGAAAAATGAAGATCGTGGCTGGGCCCCAGTGTCGATGAGGGAAATATCCCCGACCGGGTGGGTGTATGTGCGTGTGAGTGCGCGCGCACGTGTTCCCTCTCTTCCGGGAACAAGTGCGCGAATTCGTGAGCCTTCAACGTCCTCCCACCCGGCCGTTCTTCATCCCGCGCCTTGCCTCATCATCATTATCAGCAGCAGCAGCACCTAGAGAAAGACTGAGAGGGACAGAGAGATACGTCAGGTCTAGACGTCTCTTCCCACCCCACCTCTCCCCTAGTTCCTCGAGCTCTTTGCCTAGTTTGGGCCGTCGTACGCAGGAGTACGACTAGACATGCGGGGGGGGGGGTGTTCTCTCGAGAGTGCGTCCCGACCCCCCGCTTGGCTTCCACAAAAGTTCCCAGGCCGGCTGTCGAAGACCCGCATCGGCACAGGGGTCACGCAGGGCAATGAGGGACGCACATCACACACGAATGAACAGTAGTGTACCTACCTACAACGAGCGGGTGGATTCAACCTGCTGCTGTTGCTCGCAAGTTGAGCGTCGAGCGTCGAGCAATCCCAGGGTCTTTCGAACAGGGACGGGGAGAAGCCCTTTGCCCGCCCCTCGACGAGCGAAGCAGAAGACCGTCCTCTGCATCTTCTATTCTTCGTCAACGCTGGACCTCGGCGCGCTGTCAGGACCACGTATGCGACCCTAGGTACGCAGCGTGTTCTGTCCGATGCTTCGATCCCAATGAGCGATATAGGAGCAAACGGTCCTGGTCCCTCCCACCCCCCCTCCAGTTGGCAGCTTCCAGCGTCGAGATCTACCCGGGCTCTTTCTGAAGATGGCGGGATTCTCGACCTCTGACGCGGACGATTTGCGAAAGATGTGTGAATGGATATGTGTGGTGTGCAACCCGTCTCCTGGGGATGCGCTGATTGGCGACATCGGATGACGACGTCCTGCTCAGCGGCGGGCCTTCGCCACACGTTGTAGTTGAATGTAGGTTTCTGGCCTCGGTCGCATATCAATGTCGTTGTCGATGCCGGTGTCCAGACTCCAAAGCCACAGTCGCCCCCTGCCCGTCCGTACGCACCGGGAACTATCGCCGCCGTCGTCGTCGTCGTCGTCATCGTCACAGTGGCACACACCATCGCCTCTCCGCTGCTCTCACTCACGGGACTTAGATACGTAGCCACAGCGGCATCTTGTAAGAAGTGGGCTGGGGTGTGTGTGGTGTCCATAGACGTGCCGCCTTGGCCTCACCTGTCCAGATTTCCACAGCATGAAGAATCATAGACAACAAGAGGAAGAAATAGGTACGCCGCGGGCTAAGCTTCCTTTGAGTCCGCCGGTGCAGATACCTTCCAGTGCAAGTCCAATGAGACCAATGTCCGAACGTCTGGAAGCCCGGTCCCATGGCGTATGGCCTGTTTTCGGTTGGGGTTTTTTAGTTGGTTTTTTCGTCCTGGCCCAGTTCGGGGGTCTTGGAGAGAATACGAGAGAAAGGAGAGAGCGAGAGGGAGCCAAAAAAAAAAATTTCACATCTTCGCCATTCTCTATCTCAATGGCGTTATACAGGCTAGCCGGAACCTCGTCTTGACATCCTAACTTTTATTCCCCCGACTCCCTGTTCTTTCAAAAGATCCTGTCCCCCTTCGACTTCGATATTAAACCCTCGTTCTGTCTTTTTGCATCTGTAGCCCGAAGCAAGGCTGGGCGGGCCAGGGGGGGAGAAGACCAAGGTGACACGGACGACATGCCACCATGTTTTCATTACCTGATGTCTCCGGCACTCGAACCCCCCAAGCGGGCCAATTCGAGCATTCGGTCGTGAGATGGGCCTTATAAATGGAGTTCGAGATGGGGACCCGTGAGTGGTGACCAGCCCTTTTACGAACTACACACCCACGAGTGGTAACAGAACGGCAGCGGCGGTGGCGGCGGCGTCGCCTTGTGGGACAAGAACGGCCTGTGTCACGATAGATGCCGTGGGGGTTCGTCCCTTTGTTTTCGCTGGGGGCCTCGCGCGGTGTTGTTACCACATCCGGGCCGAGGCGGACTCTTTGGAAGGAGGGAAATGAAGAAAAAAAGCTGCGGACATTTGTGCGAAGATGACGATGCCCGCTGTGATAGCTGAGCGAGGTTGTACTCCGTCGGCAAAGAGGAAGAGAGAGAGAGAGAGTTAGGAGGACAACGCGCCGCTCGACGTACTCCCGATATACAGGCAGAAACTAGCCCGACCTGGGATGTGACTTTGGCTGCTGATGAGGTGCCAGAGTCTCCTGAGCCCGTCGTCTCCGGGGGCAGGATGGTTCAGTCGGTCTAGATGAGATCTAGGAGTTTCTCGACCCTACCTGTTGCCCCATTCTCTGTGACATGTCTCTACACAACATTGGTGACACGCGGAATCAGAACTAGGAGAGTAAGCCAGCAGAAGCATATGTAAATACGTCATGCTCGTACACGGCGGTGCTGCCTGTTATTGAGAGAACTACGGTCCATGCGTGTAATAGGGCATAGGTATAGCCTGATCCTTCGTCGAGTGGAGTCGAATGTGAGGAAACATGAAAGGGTTGCCAGGACGGCGTCTGCTTTGCTGAGGCTGACAGTGTGCAAGGTACTCCCAACGTTTGACTAGGCAGTCACTCGAGTCCGGTCCTCCGGGCTACGATGGATGTGAGTAGACAGTTGACGATGAGTGGTCCGAATGAGACCTGGCAACACCAAAGCTGAGCTTGATATCCATCAGCTAGCTATCCCTCTACTACGCCAGGCCTTGAGCAAGTGGCTCACTGCATCGGAGAGAGCGACCAGCATTGTTTAGGTGGCTAAAAGTGCCATTCTGACGACCGTCCCAGTTCCAATTACAACCTTCTGCAGCGGGACATCACCGCTAGGAGGGTGTTGAGCCTGTGCAGTCGACGTTACCAAGAGTAGTGTAACGGAACTCAATGATGGATAGAGGCACGTTTCGATGGTCGGGCGAGGGGGGTCGGGCAAGGCAAATACGAACTTCATAGAAACATTCTATAAGGTCACTCGACTAATCAAAGACTAGGATCGAAATGCAGTCAAATACCTGCGACACCGACAGTGTCGATTGTGTCCGATCCATCCCGAAGAAACACAACCATGACTACAACACATGTGTATCGTGACTACCCACCCGAGACTAAGGTGCGTTGATGACCCAGACCAGCCATTCGAAACTCTGTACTCTCCTCTCGACGCGAAAGTCAGCATGCCGGAGCTGGGGATGAGATCCTACTGTCCTTCGAAGAAAACGAGCAACGATGAACATGGCCCTGACCTGACCATGTCAACATCGTTGGAAGCCCAAGCAGACACTTATACCAAGGGCTGATCCACTGCGCTCATCCTGGGTTCTCCTTCATGTAGCTTTGCAAGACGTCATGGACTTTGCGGCGGTGACTCCAAAACCAACACCGAGACCCGACTTCCGATGAACGAGGAGTAAGGAACAGCTACATGGGGCATAGTGTACACCGAGGATCGATGCTCAAGATGAATAAAGGGTTATCCCAACATGAGTGACTGTATGGAATTAGCAGAGACGTGGACATTGTCAGCCTTCACATCAGGGGTATGCAACTGGCCGAGATGGTCCTTCGCAACAACCCGTAGGAGCATAGCCTCAGCTTGGACATGGCAGACGACAGCTGGGCGTGGTCACAACTGACGGCCAACGTCCCGCGAGTTGAATGCTACGCTCATCGCGCAGCCTGTATCTGACCTTTCGCGCGAGAGCCCCTTCGACAATGTCAAGCCTGCAATTGAATATTGCTGTCCAAAACCGAGCGGCGCAGTGGTGCGTTGCGGCCCAGGTATGGCGACGTCTGAGTGTGGCAGTCAGCCCAAGACACCGGATGTACGTTTATCATCACTCATTTGTGCTCGGCAACATGCTGTCGAAGCAGGTTGAATCATTCTATTGATTCCATATCGTTGACTACATATAGGCGGCCGGCCGGCTAAGGGATGGCGGCGCTCTGCGGCTGCCCTTCCGGCGCCATGGAACTCTTGTCCCTCAACTCCCAACCGACCTCGGTATTACAGAGCAACGCGCTCTGGGTATCATTCCACGCACGACGTTGCTTTATTTCTTCGCCAGCTCCTCGAGGATAGGCTTCTCCAGGCTCTCGGGCTTGGTGGTGCTGGCCCAGCGGCCCTTGACCTGGCCATCGCGGCCGATGAGGAACTTCTCAAAGTTCCACTTGATGCGCTTGAGGCCCATGATGCCGGGCTTCTCCTCCTTGAGCCACTGGAAGAGGGGGTTTGCGTTGTCGCCGTTGACGTCGGTCTTCTGCATGATGGGGAAGGAGACGCCGTAGTTGACCTGACAGAAGTTCTGGATGTCGTCGTCGGAACCGGGCTCCTGGCCGCCGAACTGGTTGCAGGGGAAGCCGAGGACGACGAAGTCATCGCCGTGCTTCTCCTTGATGTCCTTGTAGAGCTTCTCGAGGCCGGCGTACTGGGGAGTGAAGCCGCACTTGGAGGCCGTGTTGACGACGAGGACAACCTTGCCCTTGTAGTCGGCGAGGGGGACCTCCTGGCCACGCTCTGTGCCGCGGGGGTTATTGTCAGCGACAGCATACGTGGAAGGGGAGAGGGGGGAGAGAACAGGCGAGAGGGAGGGGCGCATCACGTACTGTCGAGGGGCTTGAAGTCGTAGAAGCCTGTTGCTGATGCCATTGCTGCGGTTGTGTGGAGTTGCTTGTTTGTGATTGCGTTTGCGTTTGTGCCGATATTACCCCGCAGTGGGAGATTGTTGATTAATGGAAGCGGTCTTGTTGACGGTCCACAGGTTCTGATTAAGTTGTAGGAGGGAAGATGGTATTTGGGACGCGCAGCTACGGAAGCAGCGGCTGTAGTGGCAGGAAAGGCTCTGGTATGCAATTGACGAAACATGCCACGCGTGACGACACGAGGGATGCAAGCACTATGTTTACTGCAGTAGGAGGAGGGCTGTGGACTGCCGGGACGAAGTTTCAATCCGGTTTCTAGTAGGGCCCCTCGGGCACGAGCGGCGCACCCTACACTCCCTAGCATCCATATAGTAGAAGCTAAGGCCATCACTCTCCACTCTCCACTCTCCACAGAGATGCTACACCCCGAAGAGGCCAGACCAGAAGGGGTTTGTGACGGGGTCATCGGTCAAGGGTGGGGCGCCGGAAGGGCCGAGGAGCACTCCATCGGCCGAGGCACACCGCTGGACCAGTCCGGTATGTCTTTCGGGCTCTCTTGCTGCAACTCCAACGCAGAGCAGTTCCCGCCATTGCAGCTCGGGCCACCACCTGAGCACTGCCAATGAATGGATTTCCGGTCGACGTGATGCTGCTGATTCACAGAGCAACGCGCAGGCGGCTGCTTCCTCCTCGCTTTCATCATTGCGGCTGTTCCAAAATCCGAGATTCAATTGCTTCGGGCACCCATTTTGCATCTCGTCCACTTGTCATGTGAGAGTGGGGATAGTCGGCCCAATGCGTTGTTCCGGTGTCCGTTCGGCATTCCCAGCTGGATGGACGACTCATTAATCACCATCTCTTTAGTGTTAGGCCCGGACCTCCCGCCCAAGTCGAGGCAAGAAAACCGACGTGGACCGCGACGCTTCTCTAGGATCACCACCTCGTCATCCATCCACCGATTTCGAATTACTCAGCACCGATCCGAAGCCCCAGGCGGGCGACTGCCGCGGATCAATCCTTCTTCCGGCATGACAACAATCCCCCTCGCCGAGGCGACTTCCACATCTGGACGGGTCCGCTGTTGCACTCGATCTCGGGCCAATCGCTGACCCCAGCACCTCCTGTCCGTCTCGATCTACTTACACCACAACCGCGGTACCGCCATCTCGTTGACTGCTACATCGCCACCCGTTATCGATAAGCCGAAACCCCGCCGACGGACCCCCGTAAGAGGGAGCATTCATCCGCCCCCCACGGTGACGAAATATGCCCGCCGTTCGGAAAAGGGCGAAGACGAAGACGAAGACGAAGACGAAGAAGCAGCGTCGCGAGAAGTCGCAGCAGCTAGCCGCCTCACGAATCTTCAAGGAAGCATTGACACCACCGCCGCTGCCCACCATGGACCCCCAAGCGAAGCGAAACATTGTAATCGTCGGTACGTCTCCCTGATAGAGTCGTCGCGCGGCCCCGAACCGCCGCCGCCACCACACCACCACCACCACTATCACGTATTGCCCGCTGGAGGCTGACCTCAAGAGGTGTGTCGCAGGTGGTGGCATCATCGGTTCCACGACCGCCTACTTCCTCACCAGGCATCCGAAATACAACCCCGCCCTGCACCAGATCACCATCCTCGAGGCCACCTCCATCGCGGCCGGCGCCTCGGGCAAGGCCGGCGGCCTGCTGGCCCTCTGGGCGTACCCGCAGTGCCTCGTGCCGCTGTCGTACCGCCTGCACAAGGAGCTCGCCACGGAGCATGGCGGTAATAAGCGATGGGGCTACCGGAGAGTGAAATGTGGCAGTTTCGAGGCCCGCGTCACCAAGCAGATGCTCGACAAGCCGAAGCCGTTGCTGAAGCCGACGCCGAAGCAAGAGCCAGAGGCGATCGAATCCAGTACGAACGGCGTCGGCGGCGGCAGCAGCAGCAATGGGGAGCTGGGGCAGGAGCAGGAGAAAGGCTGGGAGAAGCTGCCGAAGCAGGACGAGGCCGCCGAGTCCATGCTGGAGGAATCGGTGCTGCCGCGGGATCTCGACTGGGTGGACCGCGAGGCTGTCGAGTCGTACGCGGAGATGGGCATGCCGGGCGCGACCGAGACGGCCCAGGTGCACCCGTACCACTTCACCCGGTCGATGGCGGCGCTTGCGCAGGACAAGGGCGTCGAGGTCCGGATTAACGCGCAGCTCAAGAGCATCAGCTCGTCCGGCGACGGCGTCGAGAGCGTCGAGTACCTCGACCGTGGGTCAGGCGAGACGCGCACCATCGACGGCGTGACGGATGTCCTCGTCTCCGCGGGGCCGTGGACCGGCCGCCTGCTGCCCCGCTCCAAGGTCACCGGCCTGCGCGCCCACAGCGTCGTGTACGACGCCGACGTCAGCCCCTACGCCGTCTTCACCAGCATTAAGCTCCCTGCCGACTTCGTACCGGAGCACCGCGCCAGCAAGGGCCAGAGGAGGAAACACAAGCGGGTCGTCGACCCGGAGATTTACGCCCGGCCGGGCGGCGAGGTGTACGCATGCGGTTAGTCGTTCTCCCCTCTTCACTGCAAAAATCCCCCGCAATCCACTCCGTCTTCTCTCCCGCCCGTGACGAGAAGCTAACAGTCGTTTGCCCCGTAGGTGAGCCGGACGAAGACGTGCCGCTGCCGGACACGGCGGACAAGGTGCAGGTGGACGAGGCCAACTGCGACGATATCACCTCATACATCGCCACAGTGAGCCCGGCACTGGCCGCGGCGCCCGTCAAGGCGAAGCAGGCGTGCTACCTGCCCCAGCACGACTCGGGCCCGCTCATCGGCGCGACGTCGGTGCCCGGCCTGTGGCTCGCGGCGGGCCACACGTGCTGGGGCATCCAGAACGGCCCCGCCACGGGCAAGCTCATGTCCGAGTACATCCTAGACGGCAAGCCCTCCAGCGCCGACATATCGTCTCTGGACCCGAGGCGGTTCAGGGTGTAAGGGTCACCAACTGATACATACAGATTTGGCAACATATGTACGGTGGCGGGGGGAGAAAAGCTGTTTTCCATGCGTTAGTGGGGGGAGAGGCGGGGTGCCAAAGGCGACAGCATACATGCGATGTATTAGAGTAAAAACTATTTCCAACGAAGTACGAGCCAATGATGAATGCATAAAATCTATTAAAGAGCCCATCCAGATGCTAATTCTTCAGGCGCGTCGGCGTCATCTCGTGTGACTACCGATCCTACTTACTATGCCCGCCAATACCAAGACCCAACCAAGCCGATGCAAGCTCTCTCTCTCTCTCTCTCTTTCATTCAAATCATTATCCCGTGAAAACTCCCAGCGAAAGCTAACTAACCCCCACGGATGCCTGTCCATTTTTTCAGTTTCCGCCCCCCAAAGGGGGATGAAATGTCCCGAATGTCTGGTAGGCTGGTGGGGGTGTTTGATGGCGAAAAGGGTAGAGACCTCGATCTCGGTGCATCATCACCCCGGGCTTTTTGCCCGAGACCGAGCCTGGGAAACAACCCCCCCACCCCCACGGCCGCGATCGGTGGTGGGCTGGAGGGGGGGGAGAACCCCACCGACTAACTCCCACGCCGGGCAAGCGCCCGCACATGGACGGGTTCATTTTTTTTCCTTTCCCTTTTCCAAAAATGAGTTGTCATTGTGAAAATATCATGAAGAGACGGAAAATGAAAGTCGTTCGCTTAGAGCGAGTTCTCAATCTCCATGACCTCCTTGATACCTTCCTCGATGTACGAGGTCTTGGCCTTCTCGAGGCGTCTCAGAGGACGTCTGGGGAAGCCGCCGTAGCCGTAGTAGGTCTGGATGGCGCCCTTGGTACCGGCGATGGCGGCCTTGGTCAGGAACCAATCAGCGCGGCTGAGCTTCTTCTGGAGCTCAATAGCCTCGTCCCTCTTACCCTCCGAGTAGAGGTTCCACACCTTGACGCAGACCTTGGGCATGACGTTGGCGCCGCCGGCGATGATGCCGCTGCCGCCGCTGGCGAGGGTCTGAGCAGTGAAGTCGCACACGCCGCCAAAGGCCATGTAGCCGGAGCCCTCGGACCAGGGAGTCTTCGCGTTGGTGGCCAGGGCCACACGGGTCAGCTTGCCCGTGTTGCCGCAGGTGAACTTGGTCCCGACAATGTTGGGGTGCTCGGCCAGCTTGATGAGCAGGTCGCTGTCCATGTCGATACCAGAGACGGCTCCGGGGTAGTTGTAGAGGACGAGGGGGATGGGGCTTTGGTCGGCGACGGCGATGAAGTAGTCGTGGATGGCGGTCTCGTCCATCTGGGCGCGGAAGTAGGAGGGGGGAAGGATGAGAGAGTAGTCGGCCCCGACCTCGACGGCGGCCTTGGAGAGCTCAATGGTGCCGCGGACGCTGCCTTCAGTGGCGCCGAGGATGATGGGGGTGTTCTGGAAGCCGGCGGCGTCGAGAGCCTCACGGGTGGCCTTGGTGACGGCCAGCTTCTCCTCGCGCGTGCAGTGGGCGGCCTCGCCGTTGGAGCCCATGACGACCAGACCAGCGAGGCCGGCCTTGGCAAGACGCTCGGCGTGCTTCTTGATGGTGGGGATGTCGAGGTCCTCCGTCTCGGGGTCGAAAAAGGTCATGGTGGGGGCGTAGATGCCGACGGGGAGGGGGCGGCGAGTGGCCTGGCCATTGCTTCCGTTGGAGGCAGTCATGGTGGGCTGGTGTGGCAGGTGGATGGAGGAGAACACAAGAAAGCTCTGATGTGGCGAGAGAGGAGGGGCAGACGAGAGTGAGAAAGGAGGTCAGGAGCGAGGTGGTTTGGCAGTGAAGAGGAGAAAGAAGCGCGCACCAAAGCAACGGGCAGCGGCCGGTATTGTATTTATAGGGGATGAGGGCGAGAGGCGGCCAAAAGGTTTTTTTATCAGCTAATAGGTTCACAACAGGCCCAGCGACGCCGCGTGGGGTGGGATGAGTCTGGGGATAAATATTTGACGTGTCGCGAGGGACTGCTCGTGTGGACATTGGCCCGAACCATCGAGCATCGTGTTGACTCGAAGCCAAGGCCGGAGAAGCTAACAGCTGCGCTTTACGGGGCCACTCGGACCCCGGTTGGGGGTGAGGGGGAGGAGGAGGAGGAGGAGGAGGAGGAGGGGGAGGGGCAATCGGAAACTTGAGAAAAGAGGACGCTAAAACGACCTGGGACGGGGGTGTGGAGTCCGCAGAGTTGAAAGTGTGTCGCCAGCATCCGCCCTGCGGCATGCATGATGCTGTCTGCGGCCTGTTGTTGCGGTGGGATTTGAGGTCGTAACGCCAATTCAATATAAGTACCTAAGGAAAACAGAGGTACCTGGAGCCGTCGTTGAAGAAATCCAAGGAGCTCAAGACGCATTGGATAGAAGGAGATTGGACAACGCCACACACATTGACCAGAGAGAAGTACTCGTTCCCTAGCCCATCTCGTTGACGTTCGGGGAATTGACCGGGATTTTTGTCCATGGCGGGGGGCTGGTTGCTTCCCAGACATTGAAAAGAAACCGTAACAGGACGAGGGGGGCATCTGAGACAACAAGGGACTTCCCTCGAAGCTCACAACCCACGCCCGTGGTCCATGGCCCGCGGGGCCCCGATAATACAGGTACGTGTTGACGGCAGCGACGATGCTGCACTGTGCCGCGTGCCGATTCTGATGAGAAAGTTTGAATGCGCCGTTTAGCTAGACATTTCCAGCCGTTGCGATGAGACAGGCCGTAAGGCAGCCCAGCGCAGAGCTGGGTGCGTGACCAGTTTCGAAATTGTGTGTCCAAGGATGCGCAAAAAAGACGGCAATGAACGTGATGCCGCCATTGGAGAGGGATGATGTTCCGCCATGCAACGTGAGGCTTGTCGAGCCCCGGGCTCGAACGTTAGCGTCGAGTAGGACATGCGGGTCTGCAGGGCGGAAAGTGCCTGGTCATCACCCGGTGATTGGTAACCGAATCTCGGGGTTGCTCGCCCGGCATGCATGAGAGGTAACTATTTCCGTCATCAATGGCATCTTGCAACGCAGGCGCAAGACAGTAAAAGGTGGGCTAGGCGGCGGGTTGACAAGTCATAAGAGTCGATAGTGGTTGAGTCAACATAGCTAGCTGCGGCAAGTAGTTGGTGGAATATACAAAGGAATTGTAGGCCAAGCATTGTAAGCCAACCACGACTGTTTTCCGAGAGGCTTCTCTCTCCCGGTCAAGTTAAGAGGCAGTGGTCGGTGGGCCATGTCAGGCGGTACTGAAACCTGTTAGCACCACATACTGTAGATATCCGTAGTGCTTCGTTGCAGACGGTCACTTGACAAAAAGTGCCTGGAAGGCGGTCAACCAACGATACGAGCAGGGAGTGGATGAGGTTCGGGCCAGGCCAGGTCGTCAGGTCGAGTGGATGGACGTTGGGCGGTGGCAAGAAGGACAAACAGGACGAATGGAAATTGGAGGCGTCTCAGTGGACGGAGAAACTCGATCCAAGATGTTCCACCAATGGGGAAGCTGTGAGTTTTGTGTCTAGGTACCTACCTACCAAGGAAGGACAAGTGGGGCCACTTGGTTCGCTGGTTCGCTGGTTCGCTTGGGGGCGTTGGAGCAAAGCACGGAGGGGCACGATGGACACCGAAGGGGTCTAGAGCCAGCCATGAGCCCATGACATGAACATGGACTATTGGAGCTGGAACGGAGAGCAGAGGGACGCTAAATACTGTCTATAATCTATGATGAAGAAGTCCATATGGAAATTCTCGTCGTGTTACGGACGTTGGTGATGAATCAATTGCATGAGCCCATGCCGACCCTGTTCAAGGCAACAAAACGGTGCCGAGACTGGGGTTGGAAGCAATCGAGGATCACAAACTCGCAGTCGACTGAAACGTAGCCTCTTGTATGCCAGCCCGCTGCGGGTGGTCACTTTTAGCCGGCTAGAGCGGTATAAATCAACAGTACCGACTTACCAACCTACCGACCTGTATGCCATGTTCTTTCTCTGCTCTCGCGAACAAGAAATCCCATCACATATCTCATTTCGAGCAAAAAGCCACCACTGGCAGGCGTTCCAACATGGGGTCAGCCACGTAACGGCAACTTGCAATATCTGTCCGGAAAAGGTCAGATTGACTTTGCAATCGCAATCAGAATACCGCAACTATGAAGTAGCCATGTAATAGGAGTTCCGCCCGCGCAATGGATCAAGGTGGTTGAGCCATGATGCGGGGCAGTTGGCCTGTGTGGGGGCGGGGAGTTCTCATTCGGCCAGAGCGCCAGCTCAAAACTGCGACTTCATTCTCCGTGCGTGCATCTCCAGCCCATTCGCAACTCAGGATCGGGTAGTCCAGTTTGTCTAAGCCGGGAACGTAGCAGGTGGCCAAGTCAGTTTCCAACCGGTGTTGACGTGCTCCTGGCTTTTCGAATCGTCTTGCCCGACGTCAAATCGAGTAGCAGTGATGACCGGTGTGGTTCTCTTCCCACTGGACGAGAGGGAATTCCCGGCGTTTTTTGCTCCAACCGGCCGCCCGTCGAGGCAAACGGCATTATTTTCCAGGGCCATCGGGCGTCCCGCGCCGTTACCATGTCGACAGCGCCTCACACCTCATCGAACCCCAATGGAAGAGCGGCACGGCTCCGCCCCGCACGTCCAGGGTCCCCACGGCCCCTCCCCCTCCCCCTCATTCCACAGTAGCTACCTAGGTAGGTATCCGTGTCCTACCCCTCCATGGTCCCCGTCATCCATGTCATTGCCATCCGACATGGCTGCCACAAAGAAGCCAAACGTCGTGGAGGCTGCCTTCAGCTCGACACGCAGCAGCTATTCGGAGAAGCCAAGAAAAAGGCGCACAGCGAAAAGATATAGCCACCAATCCTCTATGAGGGAGGTGTCGACCAAGCCACGTTTCGTCCATCCTCGCGCACTTGGCACCGCCTACTCAGTTATGGAAGGACGTTGTGGACTTTGCGCCGGCCGCTACGCGCTCCGACCACCGGCCCTCGCGGCACCGTAGCTTCGGACACTCTCGGCAAGTTTTACGGGGTGGGCAGGGCCACAGCACCCAGTCTGCGTTTTCCGTCCTCCAGCATGTATTCGCGCGTCAGGTCCACGGCGTGTTTCTCGCAGCCTATTCTTATCTAGGCACCTGTGCGTGCATGGCCGTCGATACCATGACACGCAGGTTGCAGAGCATAGCCGTTGGTGCTCGTCGGCGTTGAAGATTGATACATCCATCCATCCGCCTACCCATCCCAGCAATTCCGCGCTGGTTCGACGAGGCAGGCCAAGAGCAACAACACCAACGAGGGGCGCATACTCCGTACGCGCTCTGAAAGGCGGCTACAGGCTAATACGCAAATCTCCATCGTACTACCCAGGCAGGTATGGACGGGGGCAGTTGGAGCAACTTGGAGGGGGGAGCTGACGCACGGAGTGCGGGGGCTGTGAAATCCCTCCAATCACTTTCCTCATCTCTGCCCCTCAATTTTTCCGGGCCCAGCTGCTCGTCGTTTGTGTGTGTGTGTTGTGGGGGGAGAGTTACAGTAGTAGGTAAGGTACCTAAGCACCTAAAGTACGCGACGAGACGGGAGCTACCTACCTACTTACCATCGGCCGCTATGGCGAGCTTCATCCAGAATAATTATGCGGCGTTTGTTCCCAGCTGTTCATCCTCTGCCCTCTGCCTGTGCTCTCTCTCGCTGTCTCTCGCCCGAGCTGTTCTCTCGTGCTGCTTGGCCCAACGATAGTCCGCCCCCCCTTATATAGACTGTGGTCTTCGCTCTTCCGTCGAAGCATCCGCGTCTCGTCTTCTCCATCCTCCCTTCCAAACCCTTTCAGCCCCTCCTCCACCAACCCAAAAATCTTAGCCATTGAAACCAAAAAGACGCGACCAACATGGAGCCTCTCAACGTCTTGATGGTAAGCAACCAGCGGCAACCACCCGCCGACTCTTACACTTTTCTCATGGCTAACATCGTACACAGGTCGGTACTGGAGAGTACACCACCGGCTTTGTCGGCGGCGGTGCCTCTGGCTCGGATAAGAAGGTCGGTGTCGTCGGTCTCACCCTCTTCGACCTTAGGAGGAGAGGCAAGGTCAACCAGCTGGGCATGGTTGGCGTCAATGGCACCAAGTTCCCCGCCATCAGTATGTTGATTCCCCGTCGCCGTCCCCTCGACCTCGATTTCGTCGTCACGAGAGACTAACAACCGACCCAAAGGGGAACACCTCGACAAGAACATCACCCAGGTCTACAACGGCCTGGACACGTCGTTCGACTCGTACCCCGCCAACGACAAGAAGGACCCCGACTCGTACAAGACGGCCATCGACGCCCTCAAGGCGGGCGACGCCATCACCATCTTCACCCCCGACACCACCCACTACCCTATCGCCCTCTACGCCATCGAGCGCGGCATCCACGTGCTGCTGACCAAGCCCGCTGTCAAGGACCTCGAGCACCACCAGGCCCTCATCGAAGCCGCCGAGAAGAAGGGCGTCTACGTCTTCATCGAGCACCACAAGCGCTTCGACCCCGCCTACTCAGACGCCCGCTTCAAGGCCCAGAAGCTCGGCGACTTCAACTACTTCTACAGCTACATGTCCCAGCCCAAGTCCCAGCTCGAGACCTTCAAGGCCTGGGCCGGCAAGGAATCGGACATCTCGTACTACCTCAACAGCCACCACGTCGACATCTGCGACTCCATGGTCACCCAGCTCGGCTTCGTGCCCGTCAAGGTCTCGGCCTCGGCCTCCAAGGGCATCGCCACGAGCCTCGGCTGCGATCCGGTCACCGAGGACACCATCTCGGTCCTCGTCCACTGGGAGAAGACGGGCGACCCCAGCAAGAAGGCCACGGGCGTCTACACGGCCAGCTGGACCGCGCCCCAGCGCGCCGGCGTCCACTCGAACCAGTACTTCCACTACCTCGCCGCCAACGGCGAGATTCGGGTCGACCAGGCCAAGCGCGGCTACGACGTCGCCGACGACTCGGCCGGCCAGCTCATGTGGTACAACCCTTTCTACATGCGCTACGCCCCCGACGAGGATGGCAACTTCAACGGTCAGACCGGCTACGGCTACATTTCGCTCGAGAAGTTCGTCGACGGCTGCAGGCAGGTCAACGCCGGCCAGCTCAAGCCTAAGGACCTCGACGCTAAGGGCCTGCCGACCCTCAAGAACACCATCGCCACCACCGCCATCCTCCACGCCGGCCGCAAGAGCATCGACGAGGACCGCGAGATCAAGATCGAGATCAATGACGGCGTCTGGAAGCTGGTGTGAGGGCTCTCTGTTGCGGGCGGGGCAGCAAAGTTGACGCGTGACGACCTGTAGATATCCATAGGGCTCATATACCATCTGCTTTTGACGTTGAAATGAAACTGGACATGACACAAGAGCCGAAGCCACCGTGGCTGCCGCTATTCGATGCGTGACATCAGCCACAATATCAGCAGATCCCAGAAGAGTTTATTTAAACCGTACAATAAATACATGCGTCGAGATGTCTAAGCAGGTGTAGTATAGTCATGGAGTGTATTGCGTAAGGGGCGCACGCAGAAACAAATATCCATGTAAGGATTGACAGCTCCGGCGTCGTTGAGTGGGACAGGGCCGGGGTAGGGCCGACCAATGTCTCGGACAACTGAACACCATATTCGTTAACGATTCGACAAGAGTGTCTGACTTTTTGGCAGACCAGATTCGTATCCGTACATGAACTCTCCCCACCTTACACGCCCGGAAGAAAGCTGGCGACCCCCTGCCGCCGGAGGACATGCACCGCATCGCACCTGTTTTCAAGCGCCGCCGAATAGACAGCATCCCGATTGCTACGCCACTCTGCCAGAAGTGACGCCAAAGGCAGCAGCTGTTCCCTTGGTGTCGGTAGCCCAGTTAAAACGACCCATAGCCAAGAAGACTACAGTACTAAAAAAGGCGACTTGATATAGTCAGTGGTCTGGTATAAAAGTTACTTAGATAGACAGGTTACTCAGGCAAGGTAACACAGCTACCTAGAATATCAATCAAAGCATTGAAGCACGGCACCGAGAAGAACCTGGCATATAACGGAGTCGCCAAGTCCTAACTAACAGTGATAGAGCCGGTGTCAAATCTCTTCTCGGGCAGTTCCGTAGCGATTTGGGTAAAGACAACGGCGGTGCTGGTCCCGAAGACCCCGGGCAGCTCCGGGGCCTTCTCCGGCTCGAACTTCTTGGACTTCTCCGTGAGCTTCTCTCCCGTCGCCGGTCCTCCGACGGCATCCGTACCTGCATTAGAAACGGGCCAAGAATCGAGTCTCGTAACGGCCGGTTACAGGTATCTAACCTTTTTCTGCGCCACAACCCCCAAGTATTTCTTGGATGCGGGCAATCGAGCCGCCGAGCTGCCGCCGTCAAACAGCCTTCCTTGGCTCCATCTTGGTATTGGCGTCTGCATGTTGCTATCAAGATGGTTCGCCGGCACTGAGGTGGAGGACAACACTACAACTTACTTACGTTGCTTAACCCTCCTCAGCCAAGTGAACTCTCTGACATGGGACGTGGTAATTTAGCCTATCGAGAACATCGTCTCGGCTAGAGATCCCTGATAATCAAAATCGAAGCAACTCGGTATAGTCGATATCGAACCATTACATCCGACGTAGTTGCCATTTCACAACAACCGCCGAGAGAGAATTCCATACTGGCCGGCACGTATCCGGCCTCGAACTCTGGCGAGGGGGGGTTGCGTCTCCTCGCCCCAAGAACCTGATAAGCTTTACGCCATACCCACCCCCTCAACCCGGCAGGCCAAAGGAACCGAGTACAGTATACAAGGTGCCGAAAGCTTACTAGGTCTGAATGCTTTATCCCTCAACATAGTTCGGCATCACACAGCCACACTGAGCCGCCGAGGCACACACAATACAGATGCGCCGTGTGACGATGGGCGCAGGCTGGTGGACGCGGGCTCGCAGAGAACACAAAGCTGTCAAAAGCGAGACAACGGTGAAGTTCTGGACGTGCGAGAAGCCTCCGGGCCACATCTCAAGAACCGAGGCTGAAGCGATACAGTATGATCGACGGTTGGAAATCCATCGTGAGCCTGTCAAGAAAGTCATAATCCACGCCATGGAGACATTATCGGGCTGCTCCATCCTGTTCTGCTGTCAAGAGGTTGACGCGGGGGGAGTAATCCAGAAGTTAATTTTCCCACCCCGCGCATTCCGAGGCGTTGCGGGAAAGCTAGGATGGAAATACAGGATTAGTCCTCAAAAAGTTTTGCCCGCGGCCTGGTCTGACCTTTCACACACCGCACACCACACACCACATACCACATACCAGGTTGCCCAGGCCAGACCTGTCCCTGGGTACAGTACGATATGCCTCGTCTCATCGCGCAAAACGACAGGCGACGAGGTGGTTTCAACGCGCAGCTTATCCCATACTTGCTGTACCGTCTACCCAATCGCTACCGCTTTCCACGCTGCTAACATGGAATGGACAGAACCGTGTACCGTCCGATCCTCCGAATGTCGCCCCACCCATGCGCGGATCATCTCAGAGAGTTGGGTCCGTCGGTAGTCTGGATAAGCCGCTGAGATGAGGACGTCGTGGACAGGTTACATTCTTCCTTGGCATAAGTACGATGTACGTAGCCCAGACAAGACGAGATGATCCACAAGAGAGACGGGCGCTACAGACACAGCATGGAGTTGGGGAGAACGGCGTTCAGTCAGGTTGGCTCACGCCCTTCAACAAGATTCCAAATCTTGGAGTGAACATGGTGCTGGATAGCTACGCGGGAGTCCCTGGTGTGCTGGGGAGCGAGGCGATGCATACTTTGCGCTTGCGCAATGCCCCCCTCAGTTATATATCCGCGTCCTGCACTTTTTGGCCGCATGCGAGTTTAAGTAGACCAGGCCAACACGATTTGTTTGGACTTACACGCAGTCTCCAGGCTATAGACGACGACGACGACGAAGAAGAAGAACTCGTCCAACATGGGTAGCCTCCAGCCGACTCTGGAAGACGTCGCGTACTGCACTGTAAGAAGAACCCGGAAAACTATCCATGGGCGAAACCTCGACTTAACACACAAAACAGCTGGTAACGAATGATGAGTATGTCGTAGGTGAGTGCCGTGTCCAACCCCTTCTGTTCGACCGCCGACTTACACACGGGCCCGACAGCTGCAGCCGTGCTGGCTGAGTCCCTCAAATCGACCGGCACAACGATCCCGCGGTGCGTCATGATGACCCCCGAGACCATGTCGGACGAAGCCGTAGCCAAGCTCGGCGCCGTCTTCGACCTCGTCATCCCCGTCTCGGCCGTGGCGGGCCTGTCGACCTCGAACCTCGACATCATCGGCCGCCCGGACCTGCACGCGACCATGACCAAGATCCAGCTCTGGTCGCTCACGAGATTCCGCCGGGTGCTCTACCTCGACTCCGACACCCTCGTTGTGTCGAACCTCGACCACCTCTTCGACCTGCCCGAGGCCATTGGCTTCGCCGCCGCCCCCGAGATCGGGTTCCCAGACTGCTTCAACAGCGGCGTCATGCTCCTCCGGCCCGACCCGGCGACGCACGCCGAGCTGACGCGGTTCGCGGCGTGCGTCGACTCGTTCGACGGCGGCGACCAGGGCCTGCTCAATGTCTTCTTCGGCGACGGCACGCGGAGCCACCCGTCGAGGCTGCTCCTGCAAAACAAGAAGCCCGGGAGTAGGGATCCCGGTGAGGGCGAAGACCACGGCGGAACTGGGCGCAACTGGTTCCGGCTCAGCTTCACATATAACATGGAGATGCACCGGGTGTACCGGTTCTACATCCCCGCGGCGTTGCGGTACCGCGACGAGCACAAGATCCTGCACTTCATCGGCAAGGACAAGCCGTGGCACTATGAGGGCGGCAGGGTGGACGTGCCGGACGACGCGGGGGCCTACCACCAGTTCTACGTGGATATGGTGGGGAAGTGGTGGAATACCAGGCGGTCGATGGCGGTGGCCCTGTGAGCTTCGATGCATGGCGATTCTTATAATTGAGACGAGAGCAACTTCCCTCGGGATCAAACGCGTGCCATGACCCCATACCACCGTGAAACTCGCGCCCACCAAACTGAGTTACTGAGCCGGAGGCGTTTGCGGGTGCGAGCGTCCGGCAAGGTTTGAAGCCAGATGCCGTAGGGGGTTTATTATTGTATACCTAGGGTGTGAACAGTGACATGAACATGGACCGAACAGCTGAAGAGGGTATCGGCGGGCCCGGTGGTGGGGCCCGGTGGTGTGGAGTTACCGGTCAGTGTTCGGTGTAGAAATAACGCTAATCCGAATCCAGACCACGGGGGGGGCCCGCACCCCTCCCCGATAAGATTAAAAAATTCGAGGGCGCTCAAGCACTTTTGAATTGAAGTACGCCTCCGGTGCCAAACGACCGATGCCCTCCTGCCTCGAAAATCCACGACACCACCATCTCACGCAACCACAACCTGTCTTATTGTGCCCAAATCTCGTCGCATAAACCACACCCTCCTTCCCAATAGATCGAATCGTAAACAGTCCGCACAATGGGTTCCGTCCTCCAGAAGAAGAAGCGCCGCTCCAGCCGCCAAAAGGTCAAGATGCCCAACCGGCCTAAGAAGCAGCTCAACCCCCTGGGCAACGACATCATCGCAAAGAACTGGTACGCCCCGGCCAACCCTCCGTCCTTCCGTCCCTGGCTGCGACCGAACCATGTACATAGTAGCTAACGTTGGCGTTCTCCCCTTCCCCCCCTTTTCCAGGAACAAGAAGGAGACCCTGACGCAGAACTACCGCCGCCTCGGCCTCACGGCGCGCCTCAAGGCGCCGACGGGCGGTGTCGAGAGGACCCTGTCCCAGATCGAAGAGAGCAAGTCCGCCGCGCCCTCCTCCACCGCCTCCCGCCGCGCCCGCCGCGACCCCTTCGCCATCGCCCCGACAGAGGAGGTCATCTTCGAGGAGGCCCGCGTCGAGCGCGACGAGAACGGCAAGATCATCAAGATCCACTACGGCAGCGACCGGCGCAGCAACCCGCTCAACGACCCACTCAACGCCCTCGAGAGCGACGCCGAGGGCTCTTCCGACGACGGCGCCGAGCAGGAGTGGGGCGGCATCGACGACGAGAGCCGGCCCGAGGTCATCCGCCTGCTCGAGAAGGACGCCGCCATCCCGAGGGTCAAGAAGCCGAGGCACATGAGCCAGCAGGAGAGGGAGTGGCTCGAGCGGCTGACGGCCAAGCACGGCGACGACGTCGCCGCCATGGCGAGGGACCGGAAGCTGAACCCTATGCAGCAGACGCAAGGCGACATCGCTCGCAGGATCAAGAGGCTTACGGGAAAGGCTTAATGCGAGCGAGTACACATACACACACGCGCGCATATATATACATAATGTATATGTAAAGAAGCAAATCCGGGAGGGAACTGCCCGGATAGGAGGACCACGTCGCATGTAAAGAGGGGAAAAAGGAAAGAGAGCCTGGCTTTAGAGGATTCCGTCGCGTCCCCTTATCGAGAGAGGAGTTATGGCGTTTTAGACAATTCTGCATACAAACAAAGAAACATGTTTCACGCTCATGCTCCGAACAAGATGCCTCTTTCCCCCTTCAGTCGACTTTTGAACGTCACATCATCAAGATTCGATGTCTACTACCTATGGAGCTCATGCCTGGTATCTTTGCGATTACCTTGTACAAATGGGACGCCAACAACACCCCGTGATCCGGAAACAGAATCCAAGCCCTCTATGTGAACACTGGACATAGTCCCTTTAAACAAAAAATACCCCATGGTTGCTCGGGCCATGGCCCTGCCACCACAGTCCATTCCACAGTCCATCACTTCGTTCCCCGCTAATAAAAACACTTCGTTTTAATGCATCGTGCGATCGTAGTTGGCAGTGGGAAACTGCGCCGGCCGG
This sequence comes from Colletotrichum destructivum, assembly GCF_034447905.1. Lineage (NCBI taxonomy): Eukaryota > Fungi > Ascomycota > Sordariomycetes > Glomerellales > Glomerellaceae > Colletotrichum > Colletotrichum destructivum. The sequence continues at coordinate 2,434,064 of NC_085898.1, read as the reverse complement.
TCGTCGTCGTAAGCGGGTGCCGCGTACGGCTCAGGGGCTGCGTAGGGCTGGGGCGCCGTGTAGGGCTGTACCGCCGCAGGAGTGACGCTGGGCTGCTGGGAATGGTACTCGGTCTCGCTGTCGAACATGGCGCCATTCTGGCGCGAGGGCAGGGAGCCGTAGCGGTTCGGGTCGTCGTCCTCGGGGCCGTAGGCGGAAGCACCTCCGTAGCGGCTGTTGTAGCTGGAGTTGTTGTAGCCTCCAACGGGGGCATTAGTGCCGCCGTAGAGGGTCGTGTTGTCATCGTTGTGATCGTCCATCTGGACAGGCGCGTAAGCCTCCTCGTCGTGGGGAGCCATGGAGAAAGCAGCCTTGTCGGGGTCGATGTTGTCGCCGCCGAGCTTCTGCTTGTCGTAGCCGGGGAGGGTTCCGTGGAACTGGTAGTACTTGAGGGTGTACAGGCTGACAAAGGTAGAGCCGGCAAAGAAGAGGCTATGCGACAAAGTCAGTGTCATGGGCGACCGAGGCTGACATCTTGGCAACTTACGTCACAAAAACTCCCAAGCCCACGATGGCCTTGCTGAGTTTGCAAGCATCACCGCACTGGTTGGCCGTGTTGTAGGCCGCCTGGCTGGCGAAGGCCGAGAGCCAGAAAATAGTAAAGACACCGTCGACAATGACCATGGCGTACGGGTTGGCCAGTTTTCTCGTTCTCGGCCACCGCGGCGCCATGATCAGATAAATCCATGCGGGAAGTGAGAGGAAGCACTGCGAGGCAAAACCGTCAGCATACACGTTTCGAGGGGGAACAGTCGGAATCGCTGGGGGTCTAGGGGTCGCCCTACCACTCCGAAAGTCCAGCCATTGTTGCCCACGATTTTGGCATTATCGGCTCTGAAAACCGCAATCTCCAAGGCCCAGATGACGAAGGAGAGGACGAACTGCGTGACGTGCAGGCCCAGCTTGACGCGGGGAACAAGTTCCGGGTTGAAGTCGAGGTTGCCAAGCATGATTTCGTCGGCGTCGTTGTTCAGCGTTGGGTGTCGTTTGGTGATCCAGTAGGTGCTCCCTACTGCTTGGTGATCAAAAGGGGGGATGTGGGTTGATGAGGTTGTCAGCTATCCGACTCTCACTTCAGCTCCCCTGGCGTTTTTTCTCCGTCTAAATAAAGATCAAACTCAATCCGGCTCGGCAACGGGGTTTTTGGCGAGACAACCCAGGATAGCAACCCAGTGGATGGCGACTCTTGGGGGGCCAATCGATAAGAGAGCGGTACAGGGGTGCCAGATAGCGATGTGATTTGGTAGCTGTCTTGTTTCTGTCGGTCTGGCGCCAAAAGTGAGTGCGAGGGTTGGGCGATGGCGATGAGGATGTGAACTGGGAAGAGTGTTGGGTTGGGAGGGGGAGAGAAAAAAAAGAAGACGACAGGTGGAAGCAGTCAGTCAGTCAGTCAGTCAGTCGGTCGGTCGGTCAGCGGTATCAGAAGGAGCAGAGGCAGCAGGAAAGTTCCCTGCGGTTGTCGGGGACGTGTCTGCCTTTTTCTTGTCTTTAAAACGAAACAGCCCCGGCTGGCCTTGAATTGCGGCAGTGACGAGACGTGGATTCGGTGGGCAACGACTCGCTCCCTCTTGCAGTGGTAGTGGAGCGGGCGCCCGGCAGTGGAGTGGGTCTAACCCGCGCCTGAGCTCCCGTCATCACCCAGGTGGCTCCGTATTTACTTTCCGTCTCTAGGGACAGAAGTATCTATCAGTTCAGTACGAAATAACCGTACCAGGAACTGACTGTTTCTTCAGTTCGTCGTTCTACGGCACCGACGCTGCGGTTCTCCAACAAGCAGCTGGATGGGACAGCATAACTGAGTTTTCCCTCCGAACACCAATGCGAACGGCCCCCGGAACGGACGGGACGACATTTGGGATGGGATGGACGGTCCAATTCCCAGAACCCCCCGAGCACCAAGGCACACACGCAGGCTGCTAAACCAAGCCACTGAGCCGCGGGATTGTACACTGCGCCACGGCAGCCCAGGCAGCGAATAATCGTCGCTCGAGGGAGAGCAGCTGAGCTATTGATCCCTGCAAGCCACGCCTCCCGAGCGAATAGTTCGAACGATCTCTTTTTTTACCTTTTCTGTTTCACTGTGCCCTGGGAATGGTTCTCTCAGAGTCCATGTGTTCATGTGCGCCTGCGCCGTTTCGATGGTGCATCCAGATCCCTTCACCGTCACCCGTTGAAGCCAATGGCTGACGCGCCGTTGTCTCTCTTACCAAGCCCTGCAAGCCTTGGTTTTTTTTCTTTTCTTCTTCTTGATGTTGATGGTTGTTGCTTTGCAGCATGCTAACTTGCTAGGGCCTTCCCCCCCTCTTGGTTTCTGGGGTGACGGGCGAAGGGCAAGGGGGGGAGAGCCGAAGGGCGATCATCAATGATGACGGCCTGCAGGACGACAATGGGCCTCCGTTTCTTGGACGGCGCGGGCGGCAGACTACCTAGACAGCCAGGCGACGAACCACGACCATGACAATCCGTGCTGACAGGGCCCCGTGCTGCTGTCAGTAACTGCGCGACAATGATTGATTGACGAACAGACTGGCGCCCTGGCGGCTCACGTACAACGTACAACGAGCCAACACGAGGCAGGCCAGCATGCGCCAGATCCCGTATGGCTCCCAGGACAAACCGAACACCACACGCCCTCTCCGCAAACTACGACATACCAAGCCAATCGGCCCTGCGTTGCCCGGCCACAGAGAAGTTCGTTGCCTCCCGTGAGGGACGGAGAGAGAGAGAACCCTGCCTACCGTACGGGTAGCACAGACGCAGCCGCCGCCATCCGTTGCCCACCAGTATCTTGCACACGCCGCCGAGCGTGCATCGAACCCAACGAGGCATATCTTTGCTGGCACGACTTGGCGTTCCCTCTCTGGTTCCCCTCCCTCTGGTACCTCCTCACTCACCAGGTCCGAGGACGCGACTCTGGGACACCAAGTGCCCTTGCGCAAAAATAGAGTCGTCCCCAAGGGGGCGGTGGATACAATGGCGTAAGTCTTTTGCCGCCCAAACCGTTCCCGCGTCCCGCAGTGGGCGATGTTACTCCGTCTCCTGTAATGTTTGTCCATTCACGACCGTTGATTGTACAGAGCTGTCTCTCGCATAGCTGCGTCGCCGCTTGGCTGTACGTGCATAGCCACCCTGGCTTGCGTGTGTCAATATAACACAAGCCGGCGCAGGTGAGCTTCCTCCCTCTCTTTCTCTCACTCGACGGCGACAACGGGCGGATGAGAGAAAGTTTCCTGTAATTGCCTTCCCCGTCTTTGTCGCTGTCCGCATCTCCGACTCAAGTCCGGCCTGCAAGCTCAGTTCAACTCGCAGCTGCACAGGGTTAGTGATTTTTATTTATTAATATTGGGACGATGTCCGACGCACATCAGCCACCTGTATTTTTGTCTTCCTTGCTTCGCCTAGCTTGCGGCTGAGATGCGCCTGGGATTCCCCACGGACGCGAAGCCCTCGCCAAATGTCTCGACATGTCTCCGATGTCTTGAATCCTGACTCGGCCGGTGCAATCCACTAGACATTTGTCGGGAAATATCACAAAGTCCACTACTGAAATCCCAAGAGCCTCATTTTCACACAATCTGGGAAAGGCATTCACCAACGGGTGCATACGGCATGGCATGTTCACAGTGCGAGGACAATAAATTATGGAGAGGGCTGCGCGCGAAACCAGCACGAACCTAGCTAGTACCCCATCGATACATGAAATTTCTCGACTGAGTGAGTAAGTGAGAGCTTCAGTCAAACCAGATATATGCACATGAGACACATCTCTCACAACGCCAACTGCACCCTCGCCCGACGCCGGCCATCGTGAAAGCCTTTCTCGAACTGCATCTCACACCACAATGGCGCACACGTCGTCCCCCGCTCTCTCGGACCTCATCTTCCCCACGACCGCCAACCACAACTTCTCCCACATCCTGACGGACCTCAAGCGCGCCAACCTGTCCGTCGCGAACCGGCTGCGGTCCATTGCCCTGGATGCCGACTTCGTGCGCGGGGCCGCCGCCTCCTTTGGCGACCGGCCCCTCGTCGCCAACGAGCGCTGCGGCAGCTGGTACGTCCGCCCGGCCGACAAGCGCGGGAGCGCCTACTTCAAGAGCACCGACGGCCACACCAACGCCTGGAAGTTCAGCACCCGCCGCCTCAACCTGCACCTGCTCGAGCTGATCGGGAAGCATGACGGGTAAGTCCCAGCAATCCCAGCCTCGTTGGATTTCACATACAGTGAAATGGTGTAGTGGCTGAACGGCCCAAGCCAGGGGGGGCAGGGAGCAGGCAGTGAACCTCACAAGAGCGCGAAGCTGACACCACGCAGATGCATCATCGTCGACTCGACACGGCGAGGCAAGAGTAAGCTCAGCCGCCACCCCTCTCGACTACTTCTCCAGACCACCATCATCCCCCCTCAAGACTGACCCATCCCCCCCCCTTAGGAATGCCCGACGCGTTGAGCAAAACTATCCCGGTCTGGTGCACCGTCCTCAACATGGCCCTTTTCCCCGACCTCCCCCACGCGGACCGCCTCTTCACCCCTCCCAACGTCGTCTCCGCCTCGGAGCACGCCCAGATCGCCGCCCTTCTGCCCTCCTTCCTCGCCTCCCTCAAGGCCCTCGAGATCGACCTCGCCCCGCTGCGCGCCCACCTCTCCAAGCCCCTGCGGCCCTTCTGGGTGACCCAGGAGACGCACCTCGCCGCGGATACCCCCGTCGGAGCTGCCGTCTTTGACGACTACCACCCCGTCATCTGCTGCACCTCGTCGCGCCGCGTCGCCGGCGCCGAGATGAGCGAGGCCGGCTACATCCAGGGCGCCGGCGACGACACGGAGAACTGGGCCATGGGGCTGACGGCCGACGTCTTCTGGGAGAACGCCAACGCCCTGCTCTCCGCCCCGGAGGCCGAACTCCCGGACGTCATCGCCCGCCTCGTCGCCGAGAAGAAGCGCAACGCCCCGCGCGGCGTGGCCCCCAAGCGTGTGGCGCCGCGCATCCTCGTGTGTCCCCTGCCCTTAGATGACGATGACAACGGCGGCACGGCGCGGTGCGTGGTCGTACTCACACAAGACGTCACGCCACCGGGGTCGTGGGTAAAGTCCTCGAGTCGCATGGAAGTCGGCCTGGGGAAGCACAAGGTCGCCAGCCGCAACCTGCGACAGGCGTTGCCAGACATTTGCTCCTTTGTCTCCCGTTATCTCGACGCGCACCAGGATGCCGACGGGGCTGCGGGCGATGTTCTCTTCGCCTGTGAGACGGGCAAGGACCTGTCCATCGGCTCCGCGCTGGCCGTCTACTGCTGGTGCTTCGATCAGAACGGCAAGCGCCGCGTGGCCGACTCCAAGACCTTCTTCAACAAGGACATGATCCGGGTCAAGCTCGGCACCATCATGACGGCCTTCCCCGAGGCGAACGCTAACAGGGCAACGTTGCAAAGTGTTAACAGTTTTCTCATGGACCACCGGAGATGAAGTGAGCGTCTTCTCTTTTTATTCGAAAATATTAAACCGAGAGTCTACCTATATTTAAGGCGCTTGCTTATGGAGCACCCGCGAGCTAGAGTGCTAGCTACTATATGAACATCGAGGGAGGAGAGAAGAATAAGAAAGAACGAAAGAGGGAGGGGGGTGTATACACCCCTCACACAACGGTCCGTCTCACAGAGACGGCGACGGGTTCTGTACCCCGGCTAGTCAGGCACTCCCGCTCTCGATCTTGGCCAGGGCGTCAGGGAACTCGCTCCAGTCTCTCATGACGATGACGGCGCCGGCGTCGCGCAATACCTTTTCCATCTCGTCCTGCTTGTCAACGGCGTAGGGGCCAACGTAGCCGATGACCTTGATGCCGGCGCGGGTACCGCTGAGGGTGCCGCTCTTGGAGTCTTCGATGGCGACGCACTCTTCGGGCTTCTTGCCGAGCTTCTCCATTGCAAAGAGGTAGATGGCCGGGTCGGGCTTGCTCGTGGGCTTGGGAAGCGAGGTGGCGGCGCTGAAGACGACGTCCTCCTTGAAGTACTTGTCCTGGCCGACCTTGACGACCGAGGCCCAGACGCGGCGCTTGGCCGAGGACGAGACGACGGACATGGTGTACTTGCCGCTCTTCTGCAGGGCCTCGAGCTGGTCGTCGACGCCGGGGCAGGGCTTGAGGGCGGCCTTGAGCTTGGCAATGACGGCGTCCTCCTCGCGCGTCACGTACGTCTCGAGCTCCTCGGGGGTCATCTCGAAGCCGTGCAGCTTCGAGAGGCCGAGCATCATGCCGCGGAAGTTTTGGCCGACGAACTCCTTGATCAGGGTCTCGCCTGTGAAGCGCTGCTTGAGATTGCGGCCCTCGCAGATCTCGTTGATCAGGTCGGCGCACGCCTCGAACGCCAGCTCCTCGGATAGCACAAGCGTGTTGTCGCAGTCGAACAGGAGGGTGGTGATCTGGGGGGGCGGGGTGGTGTCTGTTAGTCTCAATCGGTCTGCGGACTGGTGAGTAGGTTTTGCGAGGCTCGACTCACCTGAGGCATGTTGGCGGTATTCACGGATGATATCCCGACGAGGTGGAGGGCTGTCTGCGGAGAGCGGGGTTCACTGGGCTACAGAAAACAGTCGAGAGTGTAGCAAACAAAAGACTTGTTGTCGTACGAGACCAATTGGCTAGTTAAAGTACAGGCACAATGAGCTGATGCTGACAGTGAGATTGAAGTCGAGGGTTGGGTTGGAAATGGAGGAGGGAGAAAAGGAAGAAAAAGTGTCAAAGGCACTGGAAAGCCGATGAGTGAAATAAAGGGAAAACCAAACGAAAACCGGGCTTGGAATCAGTTAGCCTTTTCTCCAAGCCAGCCCGCGTACTAATCGGCAAGTCCCTCCAAGCCAGCCCTTCGTTTTCGTCGTCCCGACGAGTCCAATGGCACTTGCGGTAAAACCCTCTTGAGGGGGAAGTGGTCTTACACAGGTACCTACCTCCGTACCTACCACCATGCCCCCTTCCCTGCCGCTCTCTTCAAAGCACGGGCGCCCCACTAATACCTTTTTACTACCCCTCCCCCTCCTTTTCCACCGGGCGCCCTCCCGCCTCTGAGGTTGTTCTTTCCCGCATGTGAAGTGTCGTCATAGCCCGCGGGGTCGAATCGCCGTAGCGCTATCCCCAGCTTGGGTAGCACTGATAGAGTAAGGTAGGTAGGGGGGAATCGCAGCCATCAGGATCGCGAAGAACATCCGTCGACAGCTGTTTATTTTAGAAAAAATGATGTGGCCTGGGGCCCCCCGATGGTCACTTGCAACGCGGGGACGAGCAAGCAAAGATAACAACTATCCGTGGATTCTCATCGCGATCTGCTGCCCCCCGCTCTTCTGAACGCCCCGCCTTCGTCCCCCAAACATGGCAGCAAGAACGGAAGTTTAGGGCCGAAGATGCTCATGAGACCCGAGGAGTAGACATCGGGACAACAACGCGCGCAAATCCCGAAGAAACAAGAACGTGTTCAGGAGGTGCACCCGTAGTGGATACCGTCTTCCTCTTCCTCTTCCTCTTCCGCTTCCTCTCTCACGCACTCACTCACACTCACGCCCGTCGTAGCATGCAGAGAGATAATCTGCAAGACATGCACAATCCGTCCATCACCCGCATCCGCATCCATGTCCGCCGCGGAAAAGCAGGGCGAGCGCAGCGCAGTGCTCGCCCCTCCATCTCGTCTGGGAGCCGGGGGTTCTCGCTCGGTCGTTCACCGGGAAACCTAGAGACGTCCAGAGCTTCCCGTCGAACTCGGCGGGCCGTCGGCTAGGAAAGTGAGAGGGGGGGGGGGGGGGGTGACCCCACGCAATGCTCTCCTAGGTCGACTTTGAGCTGACTGAGCGCGTCCTCGCCCTCGCCCTCGTCCTCGGCCCCCAGATGAAGTGTTCCTGACGTGATGAACCTAGTCGCGGGCTAGCTTGTCTGTTTCCTGCCTTTCCTGCCGCACAGCCACTTCTAACTTGCGTCGTCTTCGTCTTCCCTCGCCTCATGGGTCGGTCTTTTGACTTGGTCCGTGAAGAGCAACAGTGAGAATGTCTACATAGATCGAGAACATGCCAAAGTCACGCTTATGTGTGGGATGCAATGCATTCGGAACAGCAGCCTGTTATGTCTCGAATTACCTGACTAATTGTCTGCCGGCAGTGCGATCCGCCGGTGATCCGAATCCACATTGTCAACTCACAACAGCCTCAATGCTGGTGTACGTATAATATGAAGAAAAAGAAGAAATAATAAAATAAAGAGACCATGCCTATTAGCCTGTAAACATCAAGTCCCATGACGACGCCCCCAAAACTCCTGTTCATGATGAGCACCCGGCCCCAAACCTCATACGTCTTTCTCGTCGCGGTCGAACGCCCGCGCCCCATCCTCTCTCGTCGTGCCGGCATCATTTCTACATATAAGAAAAATCACCCATATCTCGCATGGACCATCTTCGTCTTCCGCATCAGAACTTCTTTTACAAAATCTCCCTCAGCTTCTGCTTCTGCTCCGCTGTCAGGCTCGACGGGAACTTCACGTTGTACTTGATGACGAAATCTCCTCTCGATCCCGGCTTCTTGGAGATGGGCATGCCCAGGCCAGGGTACCTGTCGGAGCTGCCAGGCTGCGTAGGGCCGTTCTTGTCGAGGTTTAGCTGCTTGCCGTCGATGGTGGTCACGGTCCGCCTCCAGCCGGTAAGAGCTTCCTTCAGGTCCAGTTCGACCGTGTGGACCAGGTCGTTGTCCTCACGCACGAAGAGCGGATGGGGTTTCTGCGAGGTTGTCAGCCATTTGTTACCCAGTGATTTGTGATGAGTGCAAAAATCCGACTTACCTCTTCCAGGATGAAGTGCAGGTCTTGCTGGCCGCCCTCTTCTTGGTCACCGACACCCTTGAACTTGATCTTGCTGCCCTTCTTCAGGCCCGGCTTGATGGGCACCTCGAGGACCGTGTCGGTCGTCGTCCTCTTGCCCGTGTCGTCGAACGTCTTGCGCTTGATCTTCATCTTCTTGGTCACGCCACGGAACAGCTCCTCGAGCGTGAGCGGGAGGGGCCGCTCCACCGTCGTGACCTCGGGCGTCGACTCCCTGGGCCGCGGCGAGTCTCCGAAGCCGCTGTTGCGCATGCGCTGCGAGCGGCCACTGCCCCGTTGGCCACCGGCGCCAAAGCCTGGGAAGATGTTCTCAAAGTCGTCCATGCCACCGCTGCCGCCTCCGCCCATTCCACCAGCACCTGAGCGCATAAATTCAGCAAAGATGTCGTCCGCGGAGCTGAAGTTAAAGCCACCTCCATTTCCTCCACCAGTACTGAAGCGGAAAGTGCGGGCACCACCGCCGCCGGGCATGCCGCCGCTGCCGAAATCGAAGCCTCCAGGCATTCCACCCCCGGCGAAAGGGTTGCCGCCGGCTTCTGGGGGTGGGGCGGCGCCTCCGCGCAGCAGGAACTCGAGACCATAGTCATCGTAGGTTTTGCGCTTTTCGGGGTCGGAGAGGATTTCGTAGGCTTGAGAACATTCCTTGAACTTCTCGGCGGCCTGTGGGTTGTCCTTGTTCTTATCGGGGTGGTACTTTAGTGCGGCTTTTCTGTACACATGTGGTTAGCAACCTGTGGGTTTGAAACTGGAGGCAACAGCTGGTCGGGCCGTCATGGTTGGGCAAAAACGACAGAGAAACGGGGGGGAACGGTGCTGTGGGATGTTGGCGACTTACCGGTAGCCTTTCTTGATTTCATCTTGGGTTGCCGAGGGGCTGACGCCCAGCTGGTCGTACAGCTTGGTTTCCTTAACCATTGTAACAAGACACTTTGATGATGTCTACTAGTATAGTCGTCTGGTCAATTGAATCTGATGTTGTGTGGATATCCAACAAGTGTGAGGCTGCTTGATGATATCGCAGAGTCAAGGGCAACCTGGGGATTTATGTCTGAACCCTTGGAATTGGTTGGCAGTTGAAGTGTGTAAAGGAAAAAACAAGAGCAAGGCAAATGTCGGTAGGTAAGAGATGAAAAAGAAGAACCAGAGGGAATGGTTGGACGATGCATCAAAGACTGGGTGCGTGATATGTATAAAGGGCCAATAAAAATAGGCCAGTCCTGTACCGACGTAGGTCCTTGCTCTGAAAGGGCCAGAAAGAATGGGGCCTCGAGGGAGCACGGAGCGTTTGAGTGGTAGAAGAAAGGCCCCGGCCACTCTGAATGGAAGAAACAGGGCTGGGTTGTAGAAGGTTCGGTGCCCGTCTTTCAGAGGAGCCCAAGGGAGCCATGACCAGCGCGAGCAGTAGTAGTCCCCGTGCGATTTGCGACTGGAACTTGGCGGGGCATCGAATCGGGTGATCTCACTGGGCGGATGGGATGGAAGAGCACAGAAGGCTGGCTGGGGCTGTTCCACCCAAGCTTGTTTCTTGATTGCGTTTTGCTCGAGCTGCACCTACGTGGCTGGTCCAATACTGACCGAAAAATAGGAGGCAGTCTTCCCCCAGCAGTTCAAAGCCACTAATGCCCAGCCTGGACGTCATGCGGCCAACTCGCCTCTCCTACCAGCTTCTATCTAGACAATTTTCGAGCCCTGCTGATAGCAAGGGAGGCAGTTGCGGGAAGCTCGCCGCCAAAACGGACAATGACGAATATGGCGGGGTCTCGGCCGGGCGGGAATAGCGGAGTCAGGCTCATGCCGTGGCCCGAGCGTTGCACCATGCCAGCCCATCCCTGCAAGCCCAGGCATACCTGTTCAAGTGAGGTAGAAGCTTCGAGAACCTTCTACGCAACTATCCATGATTTGGCCTGATACCGTGAACCTTTCACACGTCCAGCGCAGTCTACCTATCAGCCGCCAAGGCATGTGGGCATAAGGGGGTATCAAACAATTGGTATTACACTACAGGTGTCGCTATTCTTTACCGAATGCTTTGTAGCGCTGTGCCTTGCTATCTGCTGCAGGGCAGTTGAGCATCCACTGATGCTCCGTCCATACAGTCCATACATCCCAGGTCGACTTTGCTATGCCATTGGTGCCCTCTAGTCTTGAAGCTGCTGATGCTCGTCGGGAATCTCCATGTCCATCATCTTGATCGTCTTTTGCTCATCTCTTGGGTCGTGTGTCGTGCCATAAATCGAGTGTCTAGCCATGAATGGTGAGCCGCCCCCACCCCCAGCCCGTTCCTGCATCTCTGGGCCCTTGGGTTGCTCCTCACCGTCTGGCGTCACAGTACGACTGATATCTTCAACGCCGTCAATAGGAGTAGGGGTTGAGAGCCTCTGTTGTCCAAGAATACTGGGGGGGTTGGTGTTGTAAGCTTGTTCTGCGTTGTGTGTCTTGCCAGAGCGCACGACCTCAGCCAGGTTTCTGCTTGCCGTGTCTGTGGCGCTTTGTCTCGCTGCCAAACCCGTCATATCAGTGTCCGTTGTGCCATCTCCCTCACCAAAGGGGTCGCTGTCAAAGTCGCCTGCTCTAGAGTTGGTGTCGCTGTTCCCCAAAGAAGCTCGGTTAGTTGCCATGGAGTCGACACTGCCTGAGCGATACTTTCTCTTGGATGGTGAGATTGGCGACATGTTTGTGTTCCTCAACTGCGCGCCTTCGTCCGTGGCTTCTTGGTTCAGTTCCTGGCGGAAGTTCTTGTTTTCTGCACGGGCAAACCGCTGTAGGGCGTCAGAGAGAGGATATGCAGGTGTGTTCATTGCGTCTTCTGTAGCGTAAACAAGGAGGGGCCCCTTAGTCTCCCTGTGCACCTGCCGCATCACCTGGTCAAAGGAGTATTTCTGTTTCGTTCCAAGTCAGCATCAGTCCATCGAATTGCCTCTGGTTTTCCGGCTTACCTCTGCCTTTGCAGGATTTGCACTACCCGCCTCATACGACAGCCGCCACCACTGGTCAATGGGGGCAGTTGCCTCTCCAATGTCAATCAGAGCTGGGCCGGCTCGCTTGCAGACGTACGTTACGTTCTGCGACGTGGCGATTCCCCTCAAAAGGAACTTCTTGCTGGTGAAAGGCTTGGCCAAGCCTGGTTTGTCGGGGTCAGTAAGCAGAGTGCTGCTAAGGAGCTTCTGCCGTTCGAGAAGCCTCTCGCGTTCCCAGTCGAGCCCTGGCTATGAGATTAGCAGCGGTATTACTGGGAAATCCGGGGCCATGACGTACTCTTCTTAGTCTCCTCAAGTTGAGATAGCTCCCACGAACATCTGTCGGCCACCTGTTGTGCGCTCTTGGCCAGCGCCTCCTCGGCTTCAGTCTTGACGCACGGCACGTCTTCGAGACGAATGTACTGCTTCTCGTCTTCGTTCTCGAGTTTTTGCAGTTCCCGGAAGCGTCCCAGCCCATCCAGGTAATCCACGTGTCTCTCGTATTCCTTAAGTGTGTTGAGTAGCATTTCTCCCTTGTCATGAATTTTATCCGTCTTGGGATCGATCCACTTAGTGAGTTCGTACTCCCTCGACCGTGCTTCGTATAGAGCCCTCGCAACCCAAGCCAGGTGTTCTTGACAAATCCTCGCTTCTTCTTTCCGACTCTCGAGATAACGTTCCGGGTACCAGACTTCTGGTATCTCCAGGTATTCGGGGGGGTCCTCGCCGTCAATGTTGACTGTCATGACCTCGCCCATGTCGTCGAGAACGACCATACCCATGTTCGGCTGCACCTCCGCCCACGTCATGGACTCGTGCCAAACAATCCAGTTCCAAGCATCATATAGAGTCTTGGTCTGTTCATATTGACTTTTTGTCAACTCAAAGTTGAGGAACGCGAAGCGCGTGGGCTCCTGAGTGGGCTCCAGCGTCTGCAACGACAGGGGACGGGCCAGGTGAGTCAACGGCTTGAGAACTTCGACATCCGTCTTTTCGTCGAGCGTGTCGTAGAACTGTCTCTCCAGGCTAAAATTGCTTTTGGGTATCAAGTCAGCCATGGCCTCGACTGATCCATAACTCCTCTCGGTCAGATCCAGGAAGGCCATCAAGCGGTGAAGCTCCTCGTGAAAGTCCGGTTTCGAGTTTTCTGCCCACTGGTGCTCGCCTTGCTGAATGGCGGCAAGGACGTGAGGGGCATATATCGGCTGGCCCTTCCACCATTCGCTGTTGTGCCCATAGCTGGCTGCTTGCTCGCCGGCTTGCAGAAGAACGTTACGCGCAAGAGGAATTTCGTGAAGGATTGTCAGTACGGAGCCCAGTCGCTGCGATGCGCTACGTGCGTTGGGTTTGTAAATCAAAAACGCCGGAGCACCCTCGTCTCGCTTTCTCGCAGATGGGGTGGGGTCGCCGTCAACAACTGCTTGACTCGAAGTCGTTGCGGTCGTTACCATGGCCCAGTTGTTCTGGTCATAGTCGGACCTGTTGGCCGGCCCAAAATATGGAGCGTTGGTGCCTGTGTCGGTGACGCCAGCTTCTTGTGGATCGTATCCAACAGCCTTCTTAGATTCGGCCATGGCCCGCTGCAGATCTTCTTCATACTGTTCTGCACTGCTAGGCGCTCCTGTGTTGCTTTCGTCAGCCATCGCTCCTTTTGGCATGAAGGGTAATACCGGTAGCGTCCCCGGCTATCCAGTCTGTCATCCTACCAAGTGGCGACCGATTGTTGGTTCTCGATGGTGGTCGTGAGGGAGCACCGGCGGAGGGCCCGTAAAAGCCGTTGTCGGGTGGAGGGGTAACGCCATGGATGACGGCATTGTCGGGTGCTTCAATATTGAATGCTGGGTAGTCAGCACCGCGATTCCTTCAACCAGAGTGAAGCCCGGCTTACCTATGCCAGTGTTGTTTGGTTCTCCCTCGCGGCCGGCGCCGAAAGCTGTGTCGTCCCAAGTGTACTTCCTTCGGAACTTTGCCTCTGTTAGCTTCGATGTCGGTCCGTTTGTCGAGGGCCACGTACCGCATCAGAGTTCTCATAGTATTCGCCTATGAGCTGATCCAAGGAAGTGTTGCTCTGCACCCGCACGTCAGCGAATTGCTCAGAAGGTACGAGCCTCGTAGAGACCCATCGCCCGCGGGTATCGCACCTTGAGCGCGGACACCACCAGGTTGCGATCCAGCATGGGGTCTAGGCTGGTGATCTCGCAGAACTGGGCGACGTCCGCTGACGTCGGTTCGGTCGCCATGGTGTCGAAGCTTGCCTCGAAGGGCTGCTGTTGCCGAATCGAATCGGGGTGTCGGGTTGATCAAATGATATGTTGCGGGAAGATTCGATGTTTGCGCATGGCCATCAGCGGGACGGGAGCGGGTCGTGAGGAGGAGTCTGGCGCATGAAGCTAAGCCAGATGTTCGGAAGAATGCTGTCAAACGGACGGGAGCTAGTGTGCTGGGTGCAAGTAGATGTCGAATGACCCGGCGAACTGGCGTCCGCACGATTGCGGAAAGATGCAGGAGGGGGGCGGGATAGAGCCCCAAAGGAGTGAACAGAAAATAAGAAGTACTAGAGGTTCAGATTCGTCCCGTCCCGTTGCGTCGTCTCTTCGGGAGACCTCGGTTTGTGTCGAGCGCTAGGTAGGCAGGTAGGTGAGGTAGTAGGTGGATGAATGCCGCGCCGAGATTCGTGCTGGGAAAGCCCCGTGAGCTCTACGGGTAAGACAGTGCAGCGTCCTACCAGCGGTAACAAAAATAAAAAAGACTTCCCCACTATCTGAGTGACCTTCCACGCGGCGGCTGTTTCCTTGTCGGGAACAGGGTATCAAAAGTCTACCCCAATGCACAAATAGGCACCGCAATAAATAAAACGTTTGTATTACTCATGATAGTTGTAATGCAGACCATGAACCACTCTTCTTTCCCATTTGACCAAGTTGCTGAAGACTCGGGTGATTGCAACAAGCTGGACATGTCCGCGCAAGCCCGCTTAGTTTGGTGCTAGCGGGGTAAGTCACAAGGTAGGTAGGTAAGTACGGCAATTGCAGAGAGACTGACTCTCCAAAACGCTGAAGTGGATTGGGGAGTCGCCCCCCGCTGGCTAGGTATTCTTAGGTACCTACCCTGGGTAGGCAGTGTGCTTGCCTTGCACACTGGTAAGCCAAAGTTCAAGGGTGGAGGCTCCGGCAGCCATAAGGGATTGCGTCACTCACATCACATTCAAAGATGAGACACAGCACCCAGTTGGCAACTGCAGGCAATCTTTGCCACGCAATTTTCAACGAAGCAGGCCAAAAACATTACCAAATTGAAACATTTGCCTCAAATGTTGGATTTGCATTTGCAGAGAATAGCGGTTCCAAGTCTTTTGATTGGTCTATTTGCGGCCCCTCGTGCGATGTCGCGGCTTGTTGGTTTCCGCACTCTGGTTCCCGCGCTGTCTTTTTTTCCTTTTGCAGAGCCAAAACATGATCATCCCGTTTCTCTGCGTCAAAGCCTAACCGGAGATCCAACGATGCCCAAAATCACAAAATGAGACTCCGTTCTGGCCTTAAACAGGGCCTGGCTGACAGCCGGTGAAAACGCCCGGGGCCGTCGCTATGCATCATCATGCGTGCAGTAAGAGCAAGCAAAAACAGAGAAAGCAAAAAAATAATAATGATAATCAGCCCGCCGCAAACTCCGCGTCCCCTGCCGTAAATGTGTGATATCCGCCCTGTCGGATCTAATGTTCGATGTGGAGTCCATGCGCAAGCTCGTGTTCAAGGCTTGTCATCATCCGCATCTTCGTCGTCCTCGTCCTCGTTGTACTCGTCCATGTCGAAATCGCTGTCGCTGCCACCCAGATCGAAGTCGCCCTCGTCGTCCGTCTCATTCCAAAAAGCGTCGTCGTCCATGGTCTTTTGGGGCACCGGCTCCAGATCCGCCGTAGTCGGGATCGTCACGCCAGGAGGCATGTCCTTCTTAGACTTCTCAGCGGTCTCCCGGGCTCTCTTGTTGTATTCTTCGCGTGAGTCGCGGTACAAGACGCTCGCGTCGACGTTGGCGGGGGAGTTGATCTCGGGGTCATCCAGAAGTAACAGCACTGAACGCAAGACCGACTCGACGCCCTGGAGAGGAGACCAACGCTCGCAAGCCTGCTCGCCTGACTGCTCGTCTTCGCCGGGTGTGTGTAGGATAGAGATGCAGAGCTTGCCGTCGGTGTAGATGTTGGGATGGTAGATGGTCTTGTTCAGGAATCGGAAGGTTGGCGGGGCATAGGGGTAATCGCGAGGGAATGTCATGTCGGCCTGGGAGGTTTGTTAGCTTTTGGTCTCATTCCCAAATTCGCGGGTGCTGTGCGACTTGAAGGGCGAGGGCGACTCATGCTGACCTTGAGATAGGCACCGTTGAACGCGCTGTCCGGGTTGACGACCATGAGACCGATCTTCCAGGACATGACATTCCTTTCGTCGACATCAATGTGCACCCACTTCTCCTTCTGCAGCGCCTGAAACTCGCTCATCAAACGCTTCTGCGCCATGGTGACCAGCGGCGGTTATTGTACAGTGTCGGTGAAGGAAGGGACTGCAAGATGCGTTGCGTCGAAGGAGATGGTTCGCGGCGAAGACCAAAACGCGACGAGGGCCGAACGCACACGCAGTGTTGAATCGGTTCGGGAAAAAAAAGTGCTCTTGTGGGTTGGCAGCTAGGGAAGCGCACCGCAAATGCTCACAAGAGCGTGTGACCGGACAAGAGAAGTAGCGGCGAAGTGGCAGGTGGGATGGAGGGGCGAAGGGGATGACTCGATGTGGCACCAGACTGACTCGAAATGGTGGTGGAGGTGGTTGACAGTGAGTAGATGGCGGTAGACGGCGGATAGGAGATAAGATAAGAGGGAGCGCCAAGAGTCGTGAGAGCGGCAGCAACGTCGATCGTCGGGTTTGGTCAGGTGTAATTGGGATCAAGTTGGAAGGGAGGCAAGGGGGTAGAAGTCGCGATGCGTCAAGCAAGACGATGAGAAGGAGGAAATGTCGGACTGAAATATCACTAGAGAAAACAAAGTACATGCCAGAGCAGATGGGGAGAGGGTCAAGGCTTTTAAAAGCAGGGGAGAGTCTGCGATGTCGCCGAGGCGTCCTATCGCGATTTATCAAGGTTGCGTTCCTTGGACCGAGTCGAGGCACCAACCAGACCGGGCCACCCAGGCGGCTGGGTACAGTACTTACCTACCAAGGTACCTATCCAGGGGTAGGCAGGCATGTTAATGTGCCCTGAGTAGACTTGGGAGGTCACGCAGAGTGTCTCGGATCCGTGACCAGCTCGCTGTCTCCGTCCTTCCACTGTCAATGAGACGGCTTCCGCCACCTAACCCTACCAGTGTCCTGCTGTGTCATTGTTGAGTCTTTGCTTACCCGAACCCAAAACCGCTTTCCAATCCTCAACTCGAAGCCGACGGAATTCTGCAACTCTTAAGTCTGCAACAGGCTAGACGTTTCCGACTGTTCTGGACTCGTCAAGCACTCGCTCCCACCGCCAGCTACGCACACAAGCCGCAGGTCTCTCTCTCCCCCCCTTTCCCCTTCTCTCTTTGTTCTCTACCTACCTACCTGTGAGGTATTCCGTTCTTTTCTGCCCCGTTGGAATACAGATACTGGTGCATCACGTAAGACATGCACCTCGGTAGGTAACAGTTGCGGAAGACTCTTACACCATTGCATCAAACCCGCTCTGCAAACGATTTTATGAGTCCGCAAGGGTACCTGATACCACCCCGAGCTACCAGGGCCAAGTCAGCGGACATATGGAGATCCATTTCCTGCACTTGTTATGCACCCTCTGTCGGCCATCACTAACCAGAGTTTTCCCTACACATCGGCACTCGACTCGACCGGCTGGCTCGCCCGACCCTCCAGCGTCCTTCTGTTTCGGTACCTGACCGTGAGTTTGGCCTATACTTGATACAGAACAGGACAAGCCGGAAGGGCCCAACAAAGCGTCGCCGCGCAGCCGCTTCTCTCCACCCCTCCACAGGGGAAACTTGACCCCGGTGCTTTGTCCGATCGTCCCGGTTCAGCCATGCGACTCGGGGAACCAACCAACCCACGAAGCATGTCATGACCTTGGCACCGACCCCCTGCTTTTGGACCTTACACACGGGTATTGTCCCAAGCTCACGATGTGATCATTTCCAAAGCCCGAGGAAGACGTGCTTAACGTCGGTTGCATCGTTAGAATGCTCTTGTCTTGATTGCTAGCATATCCTGCTATGGCAGCCCAACCACATCCTCTCGGCTCGGCTTCGCCTACGCCCCCAGGTCATAGTAAATACAGTTCCCCGTCCTGAAGTTGTACAGGAACGAGTGCCGGCTGGCATTCTTCTTCTCCCAGGTCCATTTCCAATTAAGTAACATGTCGTGGATTTCGCGCACATACTTCTTCTCTGCTGTCGTTACGCTGTGTTCTACCTTGCGCCAGCTCTCCCCGTCCGACAGGCACGTGTCTCTAATGAGATCCATCACCTGGTCCGTTGTCTCGACGGCCAGGATGGGTCCATCGAGGAACGAGTGGACCAGACTGCCGGCGCTCACCTGCGCCTGCTCCACGACTGTCCTCCGATTGAACTTTTTGCTCCTCGTCTGCGCCGTCAGCACGCGCACGTCTTGCTCATGGTGCGTCTCTGCCGCAGCCCCCGTCTCGGACTGTTGGGCGCTGCCCCTCAGCTTGACTACGGACTTGGAGTCGCGCTCCCGGATCTCGGCTCGCAGCCACGAGAGCAACTGCGCCATAGGTATGTCGACGTCGGGCGTGTCTTTCTTGTCCATCGTTTTGACCTTCAGGATCGCGTCTTGCTTGATAACGATGATCCACGAGTACCCCTCATCACGATTCCGGGATAGCAAATCTTCTGGCGATCGTGCATCCTTTGCAAGCTCGGCGCTGATGTTGTGCGACCAGAGCATCTGCAGGATTTCTATTCCCGTAGACCGCAAGACGGCAGCATCGAAGCTGGCTACCAAAGCATCGCACTGAGAACATATTAGTAGCCTGGCCAAATCGAGGGGAGGCGGACGACGAACTCTCTTGGCGTTGTCAAAAATGTCATGGCTTTCTTCTTCGGATTTCTTCAAGAAAGCCCTACCACCGCTTTTCGGAGACCTCGATAGTTTCTCCCACGACAAATTGAACCCCACGGCGTGGCGCTCTTCGTAGTTGTTCCCAATTTTGGGGCGGTTCTCTCTGATGAGGCTGTCGTACCGACCACCCGCGGCGAAAACGTCCTTGACTTTCTTGTCGTAGAGGCAGGAGAAGAGTATTCCCCCGGTGTAAAAGCTTTCCTTGAGACTGTTCAGAGGAGTGACGTAAATTTTGCTCGCAACTCCGAGACGTTTGGCATATTCCGAGACCTCTCGCAGATGCGCCAAGGTCGACGAAGCTCGCTGGTACATGTCGGTGCCTTCAAAGAGGGTCTTGAGCTTGGAAAAGGCCTTTGACGGTGTATCTGGACCCGGTTAGTTTCATGTCACGACGTGATCAGGTGCTCGTCACTTACCTCGGAAGTCGAATCGTTGTAGTTCGTCGACACTAGTCGCTGACAAACCGATCATCGGAGATCGCAGCTGCGCTCTGATTTTCTGCCAAGTCCAGTGGTGAATGTTCAGCTTGCTGAGGACGTCTGCCACAGCTCTCCGAGAGCCGTGCTCGACTCGGCAGTAGTCGAATATAAGCTGTAGTAAGTCGGAATGTCCCAGGTGGAAACACATCTGGCTCGAGGATAGCGAGGGGAAGGTCGCAATGATTTCGTCGAGCACCTTCAGGACCTCCGCTTCCTTCAAAGCCAGATCGAGGGTGTTGGTCGTCACAATGTCAAAGTCAACCTCACCAAGCATGTAGGGCTGCCCAGTGTCCCCTTTGTCGCGAAAAATATTGCCGAATGTGAATGTCCGCTGAACGCCTGGCGCTGCGCTGGCCTTGGCAAGCATCCTCGCGTGGCCCATCGTAAGATCGAAGGGAAGCTGTAGGACCGTTCCGTTCGAGTCCAGAAGTCTCACAACGTTCTCGGCATAGTGGGCGGAACGGGGGTAGAGACATGTCCGTTGACACTCCAGAGCTCCGTGTCGGCGGAATATGGATATCAAGGTTTCCTTGACGATGCTCTGGTTCAATAAGTCTGACTGGCTCGGGCTCGACTCGTGCATATCCCACGCGTAGTCCTTGGCTTGTTCCAGTGGCCGGGAGAACAAAGTCGACAACATCTTCTTGTAGTAGGGTGAGCTGGGATCTGCGAGGCCTGCAAGGGTACGTCTGATGGTCTCACTCTCCATTTGGACCGGGAGCTTTCCGCTTTGGAGCAGTTCCGCGCTTGAAGGCCGCTCTTTCGGGTTGTGTGTTACCAACGACAAGACAATCTCTGTCTGTACTCTTTCCGCAGGCTTGAAATCTGGAGGAAGTATTGGGCTCGGTCGCCGGAGCTTCTCGAGGACCTCGGCTCGCTGCATGCCGAGCATCGGAGGATAACACATCTCGAAAAAAATGATACCCAAAGAATACATCTTGGACGATGTCAGTACCACGGCTACACACAGGAGGGTGGCCGTAGAGCTTGGCACGTGAGACTTACATCGACTTTGGAACTGTACATCCCGCTGGAACCCGACCGTACCTCCGGGGCGGCATAAGACGTGGTTCCGATGCTTCTGGTGATGTCGTCTGATTCCATAGCGTTTGGTAAAGCTCTGTCGACAGCAAACTGGCCACTGGTTGCCAATCCAAAATCGCCAATCTTGACGTTGTCCGTTCCATCGCTACTATGGGCAATGAAGATGTTTTCGGGCTTCAGGTCTCGATGAACGATGCTGAGGCCGTGAATATGGGCAAGCCCTTCGAGTATTTGTCGGAAAAGACGCCAAATTTCCGGTGTGTTTTGATAAAGCTTTCTGGTGATCAGATCACGTAGTGTCTATAGTTGTCGGTTAGGCCACCGGCGTCCGGTAGAATCTCCATTGATGATAAAATAGCTTACCCTTTTCTCGCAGTATTCCATGGAGATGTACAAAACTGTCCTGGAAGATCGGTGGGATTGAGTCCTTCTCAAGATCTCTTTGCCCTTTGGCGCGCGTCCGACCGCCTGACTACTGTTGTCAGAGTCGGAGTCGCTCTCATCCTCCGAGTCGTCCTCGTCCTCATCCTCTTCTTCGGAGCCGGAGTCGTCTTCTGCGTCCGAATCGTCGTAGCCAAACTCCACTTGGGGGTAGCCACTGGATGACATAAAGTCCAGGCCACCGGTGCTTGTCGTGAAGTGAATGGCGGGGCCTTGAGATATCGTGTCTCGAGAATCTTCCGTGTTCAAGTCTTCCGTGGAGGTGTCGCCCTCTGCGTCAGACTGGTCCGGAATCTCCTCGACCCAGGTGTTGTAGTAGCGAACCACGGCTGGATGGCTGAGCTGTGACAACAGGCGAACCTCTTTCAGGATTTCAGTCAGGCTTGCTTGCGACCTTTGGCTGACCTTCTTGATGGCGTATATTTGTCCATCCAACTTTTTCCGGGCCTTGACCACCTCCCCAAATCCACCCTTACCTAGACGACCCTCCTCATCAAAGTCTTCTCGGTATCTCGACGAGGTGAGAGTTCTATTCGTCGACTCACGTCTCAGCCTTGGGGGTATTGGGGACAGGGTGTTGAGAGAATGGTAATTCGACGTGATCGCAAGGCTGTCCTCCACTATTACAGGGGCGTCTGTGGCAAGGAACTCACTGGATCCGAGCTCGAAGGCGCGAGGCCGTTTCTTAGGATCCGCTTTGAAGAATCTGGTAACCAACTCTTGCAATGGCCTCGACAATGACATAGAATCTGACACGGAGGAAGGCGAATGATACTTTTGAGGCACGTCTAGCCCAAATATCATTTGCAAGAAGACAATGCCGAACTCCCACATGTCCGTCTTCTGCGTGTAATGCGGTTTCGACAACGCGGCAGTTTCCGGCGGCAGCCAATAAGCGGATTTTGCCGAGCTCAGTCCCAGAGGCGCATGGCTTTTGGATTTGATGTTGTGCAACTCTCGTTGATAGCCCGCGTCTGCGAGTTTTGGGACAACCTCTCCTGTTTGTTCCCGGAAAAGCAAGACGTTCCCTGCGTGGATGTCTTGGTGGACCATAGACTTGTTGTGTAGGAAGTTGAGAGCATCCAGTAGATCTCGCGTCCAGGCGCGCACCTTGCTGGTATCCAACTGGCCAGCGAGGTCGAGAAGTTCAGCTAGAGATCCCTTCTCGGCACTAGGGGTGAGAACGTTGACGGTCCAAAGACTGGCCAACGCTTTTGCCATGTTGCTCTTCTCGCGCTCCACTCTGAAGTCCAATACCTCGAGCAGATTCCGATGACGCACTTGCTTAAGTGCCTCAAGTTGGCTTTCGAGGGACTGAATTTGTTTCTTGAAGACAGAAACGTCCTCTTTGGCAGTTGTACGAAGAACGGCTTCCTTGAGAGCCAAGGTGGGACAGTCCTGACCACTGTCAACGACGGGCCAAACGGAGAAGACAGTTGAAACGGAGCCTTTGGCGATCTCGGACTTTCCGAAGACGGCCTGAAATGAAATGGCGTTTCCGGTTTTGTCAGTCGTGTTGCAAGGTCGGTCAAATATTATGCGGCCACTTTCCGGGCCGTTAAAGCCATCCATTGTGTTGAGAGATGGTAGTCCGTTGGGGCGGTTCTTCTTGCGCGTCTCCTTCGCCTTGTCCTTTTGGCGTTTCAACTCAACCTGCAACAAGCCGCCAAGAACTCTCTCTTCCTCTTTGTTCTCTTCCTCCTTCTTGCGTTCCTCTTCTTCTCTCTGCTCCTGGGCCAGTTTGGCCAGTAAGGCCTCGTGAGAGGCTCTCTCTTCTTCAAGCGAAGGCAGCTCAAGACCCTTCGCCTTGGCTTGAGCGGCGTCTTCGAGAATGTCTCTTAGTCCTTCCACAATCCGGTCCATCATCTCCTGCTCCTCGGTGGCAAAGATTTTGGGCTGTGTCTCGATGAATTTCTGAAGTTTGAATAGGGTAACTTCACGAAGGTCGCCGGTGCTCTTCAGCGTCAGTAACGGCGGGCTCTTGGGATACGTAGCAGTCATCACTACGCCAAGAGTGATGGCCAAGTCCTCATCCGAAGAAGCCCTGATGCGGACATCGAATGAGGGGTCTGATTTCTGGTTGAATGTCAGCATCGCCAGTTTCGACGATCAAAGCCTCCATTAATAAATGACGAGGTCCTCGTTACCTTCCAAGCGCCCGGTGTCTCTGCATGCCTCATAAAATCCTCTCCATAAATGGCTTCGAGAGCGATGAGCTCGTTCTGCTGAAGCTCCTCATATTCAATCTTGCTGGCAGCCTCGGGACCCTTTGGCTTGAGTCCTGGGAAGCTTGAGTCATCTTCGTTTGTCTGAGGCCGGTCGATGGGCTTTTTCCACACCCCGGATGATTTCCACGCCATATCGAAAACGACGACAAGGTACTTGACGAATCACCACAGCGCGAGCCGTGACGGTCCGTTACAGGAAAGCCATGATGCTTATGTATGGGCAATTTTGTTATCAAATATAGGGTAAATTGAATGGATGATAGACCAGGAAGGAAGAAATAGACGAAACTAAGTCTAGCCGACTGAAGCGCCACAGCTAGCGAGCATCGACGGCTGGCGGCCTAATGCGCTGTCACAGTACGACCTCTGCGCCCACCGCCGTCAAGCTGGAAGTGGGGGTATTTTCTCGAGCGTTAGGCGGGTGGTGCCCCTCACTGATGACGCCCGTCGGTCTGGCGCTTTTCTTTCTAATGGGCCAAGACACCCAAGGTTCTAAAGTGCCTGGAGATTGGAGGGGTGCTAGAAAGAGGGCTCCGTTCGATAACATGTTTCTCAGACTGTGTGGGTCTGGTGGGCGACACAGGGACGCGCCGTCCACATGCGGTAACAAAGTAAACAAGGAGAGAAACACATTCGTCTGTTCGCCGCGGTCAGATCACCCAAACTGCAAACCACCCAATAAGTACCTGCGACCCGTCAGGACACGAGCGCATGTGATGCGAACTTGTAAAACGAACTCCGCGCATCCTCAGACACCCCCGATACGCGCGTAATCATCATCCACTCATTGGCATCATCGTCCTCTTTCTTCAGGATTCAGGGGGCCCACGAAGTTAGGATGCTAGGCTGGGTTCTTAGACGAGGGTTGGAGGGCGCGTCTGGTGGAAACAGAGGAAACCCAGGTAAGGAGACTCAGCACGACTTTACAGTCACCTCTCCTCGTTGTTTCTGACTTCGAGACAGACGACACGACGCAGATTGAGCAACCAGACACGCCAGCGCCCGTTTTCGCTGCGCGCGCGCTGAAAAGCGCAATCTTTGGGACACCCGCGCGACCTGACGACGACAACACCGCAAGCATGGCGCATCGTAGAGACGCAGACGACTCCGACGCGGATTCGCGAACGCCATTGAAACCCCAGGGTATCCTCCTGACTCCCGGAACCGGGACTTCGCGGCGAAAGCGCGTTTCGTTCGGGCATGACGTGTTGGACAATAAGATAGTCGACAACAAGAAGGGCAAGGGGAAGGATACCGAAGAACGGCCCGGAAAGTTCCCCGACAGCTTTGCCGACTCGACCAGCGACTCTGCAAGCAAGCGCACCAAGTTGACGGAGGCATTGGAGAACTCTCGGCGGAACAAGGGAACCGCGAGCTCACGAGAGAGGAGCCAGACGCGCTCCGGCACAGCGAGAGGAGACGATGCGGAGGACGAGTGGGAAGAGGCCGATGACGACCAGTGCACCCAAGACATCACGATTGACCTTAATGAGCCTCATTCGCGGTCGGGCAAATATTGGAAGTCGGAATTCGAGCAGTATCACCAAGACGCTAAAGTCGAGATGGAGAAATTGCTCAAGTACAAGCAACTGGCAAAATCCTATGCCAAGATGAAGGACGCCGAGGCCATCGACCTGAACGCAAAACTTAAGGAGGAGCAAGAGAAGGCATCACAAATGGAAAAGAAGATATCTGAGATGGCTGCACAGATTGCTTCGAAGCGCGTCAGCGGCGAGGAAAGGGACAACCCACAGTTGATGAAGGACTTGGCCAAACAGACCGCTGTCGCCGTCGAATACAGGACACAGGTGAAGGAGCTGGCAGCCTTGCTGGAGAATCGCGAGGGAGACGATGACGATGGTGATGCCCGAAGCAGACGCCGAAGGCAGACCGCCTCTCCACGGACGCACAAAACTTTGCTTGAAACGCAGCGCGAGTTGAGAAAAGCTCGAGCGCAAGTGAGGGAGAACGGCCAATTGCGAGAAGAAGTCGAGCGCTTGAAGTCCGACCTCCTCTTTGCCGAGCAACGAGCAAACAAACTCGCCGAGGAAAACAAGCGACTCGCCGAGCAACAGCCGTTACAGAACAAGGAGACGGCCCCATCGAATAAACACGTGGACGAGGTACAGGAAACGTGTCGACTAAAGGACGAAGAGTTGCGCAAGCTCAAGTCAGACTTCGAGTCTTATCGGGCTGACGCCGAAGCCACGCAAGAAGATACCCGGCGCATCCTGGAAAAGGCAACTGAAAAGATCAACGAACTGAAGAAGGAGATCAAGACTCTCAAGGCGGGTTCGGCGGAGGCGTCTAAGACCAAGGGTGCAACCACTGCTTCAGCAGACCGTGAGCCAGTTGCAAGGGAGCATCGGGCACAAGACAACGACCGCCTCGTTAAGACCAGCAAAGTCCAGAAGCCGTCGGTTGATACTGGCCGGCGAAGCCTCGAGCTAGTGGAGTCACTGGGCCGGAAGCTCAATGAGACGAAGTCACAGAATCTTCGGGATAAGTATCAGCAAGACGCCGATTCTCTCAGCTCGGAAGAAGACGAGCCTGTGGCTGCGCCCGTGCGACGTCCGCAACCCGAAATCTTTTCAAATCGCGTCGAACTGGACAAGCCTAAATGGCGGCCCTTCATCCCGAGATCACCACGCAACAGAGAATATCTCGGTCCTGATCTGAACGAACGGATTGTAACCTCGAGCGAGGTCCCTTCGGGGACAACACCGATGCCACGGCATAGGTTTGCCAGCAAGGCAAACAGCCATCCCGTCGACCTGTTGGAAGACCGGTTCGCCAGACTTGGCGGCCCTGACATTGACGCTAGCGCCATGATGACGGCCAACATGTCGAGGAGCACACTGCCTCCCGAGAGGCGAGCCGCAGCAATTGCAAGGATAGAACAGAGGAAGGCCGACAAGAGACGAGCTGTGTCAGGCCAGAGCAGCAACAAGGAGAATGTGCGTCCTCGTCGCTGATGGGTAATTTGGGCCAATTGCATGGATTGCGGGCGTTCACGTTTCTCGCCCTTTTCTTATCTTTTCTTTGGCGTTTGGTCGTTTGGTTGTAGAAACAGGGTTCAAGTCATTGTACGAGTAATTCCTGGGTACAATGGATAGCATGGTGTTTAGGGGGGGGTATCATATCAGCTCTCAGAATATTCAAACGGTTCAAGAACCTCGTTCCCAACGTCGTCCCTTTTTTTGTTGTTGCCTTTACTGTAGTTTTCTTCTTCTTTCATTTCATTAGATGCATTTTGATCGATTTACGCGCTCAAGGTTCCCTTGGTGCTGGGCACTTCTCCCTCCTTGCCAGCAACGCGACTCGTTGCCATCTTGACGGCCACGGCCAGGGCTTTGAAGGCGCTCTCGGCACGGTGGTGGTCGTTCTCACCCCGCAGGCAGTCGACGTGCAGGGTGACTCTGGCGCCCTGGGCGAAGCTCTGCAGGCAGTGGGGGATCATCTCGCAGCTCAGGTCGCCAATCTTTTCGCGGCGGAGCCCGAGGTCGATGACGCTGTAGGGTCGGTTGGACAGGTCGACGACGGCGCGGGAGAGAGCCTCGTCGAGCGGGGCGTATGCGTAACCGAAGCGGGCGAGGCCGGTCGCGCTGCCGAGGGCGTTGGCGAAGGCGTAGCCGAGGGCTATGCAGACATCCTCAGCGGTGTGGTGGTCGTCGACTATACGATCAGAGTAAGCGAAGGGGCAAGATGGTCGTCGCGTAGACCGTGAGGAAGAGAGGAAGAGACGGACTGTGAAGGTCGCCCTTGCAGGCGAGGGCCAAACTCCAGCCAGCGTGCTTGGAGAGGGCGTGGAGCATGTGGTCGAGGAAGCCGATGCCGGTGTTGACGCTAATCGTCTGAGACTTGCTTGCCTGCGAGGCGTGCTCAGTGACGGCCGCAGTGAGTCTCGAGTCGGTGTCGGGTGGGAATGCCCCGCCATCAAGATTGATGGCCAACTGAATCTTGGTCTCGTTGGTGTCGCGCGCGAGGGCGGCCCATCTGGGAGGGTGGGAGGGGGTCGTAGACATGGTGGTGGATGTGTTGTGTGAGACGTTAGGTAGTCGACTGTGGAAGAGGATGTGAGGGAGGGGAACGTAGGTATGGAAAATATGTCACAAGGTATCGCAAATCAAGATGGCATTTCGATGAGGTAGGTACCCAGAATAATTATTTCGGCACCTGTTTTTTTTCTTTCTTAGTCACTTATCGACGGCCCACGGGCCGCCGTCCGTCGGAGCTGTAGCTGTAGAGTCATACCACGCTGGGAAAGTGGCCGGGGGTGGGCCATGGGGCATTGGCCAATAAAGGCGCCGACTCCCAAAGAAAGCCAGCCCGTCCGTGTCTGAGTAGTTGCCCCCCAAACCCTTTTCATCGCCATCGTTGGACACCCATCGCCGATTGTAAAAGATGGCGCAACCCGTCAGGAGGTTTCCCGGCCACTTGGCCCAGTTCGTGAGGTGTTACTCGGTTTCGGCTGAGAGTATTCCCGCCGCCAAGAAGAAGTATGTGCCGACTGAGGGCATGTATCCCCAGGGTTTTCAGGCCTCTGGAATCCTCGTGGGAGTGAAGCCGGGAAACAAGACCAAGCCCGATCTCGCTCTGCTCAGCTCAGACCGGCCTTGCGCCGCCGCCGCCGTCTTCACCAAGAACAAATTCCAGGCGGCACCCGTCACCTTCAGCCGAGACCTCCTGAAGAAGAAGGCCAACCGCGGCATTCGTAGTGTCCTCATCAACTCGGGGTGCGCCAATGCCGTCACCGGAAAGGGTGGTCTCGAGGATGCCTCTCTCATGGCGCACGCCGCCGACAAGGCTGTTGGAGGCGAGGGCGATGCGTCGTCAACCATTGTCATGAGCACGGGAGTCATTGGCCAGAGACTCCCCATTGCCAAGATCGTCGACAATGTTCCCGCTGCTCAAGGGGCTCTGGGCTCATCTCACAAGCACTGGCTGAGCTTTGCTACCGCCATCTGCACGACCGATACGTTCCCGAAACTCAAGTCCAAGACCTTCACGCTGCCCTCGTCACCAGGCGTCGAGTACCGTATTGCTGGCACCACCAAGGGCGCCGGCATGATCCATCCCAACATGGCCACGCTCCTCGGTGTTGTAGCTACCGACGCCCCCATCTCGCCTGCCGTCATGCCCTCGGTTCTTAAGCATGCCGTCGACCGCTCATTCAACAGCATCACGATCGATGGAGACACCTCGACCAACGACACTCTCGCGCTGCTCGCCAACGGTGCCGCTGGAGGCAAGGAGATTGTGTCCGAGGATTCGGCCGATTACGCTGCTTTCAAGGAGGTCCTGACTGATTTCTCTATCGACCTGGCCAAGCTCATTGTCCGAGACGGTGAGGGCGCCACCAAGTTCGTCACGATCCGCGTTGTCGAGTCCGCTAGCGAGGAGGCTGCACGGAAAATTGCCAGTACCATTGCCAGGTCGCCTCTCGTCAAGACTGCGCTGTACGGAAGGGACGCCAACTGGGGCCGCATCCTGTGCGCGACTGGTTACTCGCTTGTGTCCGAGCCCGGCCAGGCCGTCAGCGATGTTCCCGAGGTCGTCCCCGAGAAGACCAACGTCTCCTTCGTGCCTACGGATGGCACCCCTGAGCTGAAGCTGCTCGTCAACGGCGAGCCTGAGATGGTTGACGAAGCCAGGGCTTCCGAGATCCTGGAGTTGGAGGACTTGGAGATCATCGTGAGGCTGGGCACTGGTGACAAGGAGGCCACGTACTGGACCTGCGATTACAGCCACGAGTACATCACCATCAACGGTGACTACCGCACGTGAAAGGGCCGTTGACAGTCTGGGGGTTTGGAAAATTAGATCACAGCTAGAGTCATTGGGAAGCATTGTCATATTAGATACGCTGGGCCGCAGGGCGTGAAGCGAACGAAGTACCTAGAGTTGAGGTGGTTATTCGGAATGGTCCATTAAGAGGTCCAATCGAGGTAGTCGATCGGAATGTTCAATTGAGAGCTTAGCAATGAAGTTCGTTCGCGTCAGACCTGCCAAACAATGGTGGCTCCGGGGGGTTTGTCTCCAGTCGATACTAGCAACTGTCAGCGGTCGCCGGAACTGCAGCGCACCGCAAGCGACGGACCGGGGGACGTCCCCCACCAAGATACTGATTTCACCGCTTAGGCCCACTCAGAGGGAAGCCCCAGCGGCAGAAAAAAAATGCATTGAAAAACGCGAGGCAGGAACGGTTCCCTCTGCTTCTAGCTTATTAAAATATTCCCCTTCAGAGAGGACACGGGTCAGGAACATGTCCACCACCAACACATCAGCGCTGCAGCCTGGTGTCTCATTGGTTCTCCCCCGCAACGCCTGCAGATAAAAATACGGCGGCCTGCCAATTGCAAGCTGCCATCTGCCATCTGCATCATCTTCACCACATTTCTCTACTTACCATCACCAGCTTCCACCACGCCAGAACACCCTTAACTTTGGCAAGATGTCCGAGTTTCTGGATGTCTACTGGCAAGCGCCACCTGTCGCAAGGTAAGCGCATTCCATCTCTTCACTCACCGCCAGATGCACGTACTGACTCTCATCTAGAACATTTGCGACGGCCGCCTTTGTCACGTCTCTGTCCGTCCTCCTCGGCATCGTGAAGGCGTACTGGTTTATCTTCCTGCCGGACTTCCTCTTCCAGTTCCCGCCTCAGATCTGGCGTTTCGGGACCAATTTCTTGCTTACTGGCCCCCAACTCGGCCTGCTCTTTGACACGTACTTCCTGTACACGTACCTCACTGCCCTCGAGATCGGCAACCCAAGGTTCGCTAGACGCGAGGATGTCATTTGGTATCTCATGTTTGTGTGCACTGTCATCACGGTAAGTTTGCTATATCGTCGCTGCCCTCCCTCGGCAGTCCGCCCAACATCACGATACCCAACAGCGTCCTCGGGAAAGTTCCTCCGCGCGCTGCAACCTGCAGAGAGCATCGTCTCTTGTTTGCTACACCTACACACTACACCTCATATTATCTGCCCGCATAGTGGATACCCACAGCTATAGCGGTTCCTGGAAATGAGGAAGAGTACCCTCACGGCGCGACCAGTCCATTTCGCTTTACAGGACTTGGCTTGTGGCGTGGGCGTGGTGGGATGTCTATGGATGGCTCGTGTAACCTTTCCAATGTTGCTCGAGTGGTTTTTATAGCTCCCTACATTTTACCAATCAATCTGGGTTGTTTTCGTCGTTTTCACTATGTCACGTTATTGTCCCGGTCACCATCACCATGGACCAACCCAGCTCTGGCCCAGGGGAAGCATGCGCTAATATCGCACACAGGCGCTCTGCACCTACCTCATGGGCGGAGGAGCCTTCCTGCCGGCTTTGATTCTCGCTATGTGTCGCACAGTCACCCAGGACCAACGTGGCATGAAGGCCAACTTCTACTTCGTCACTATTCCCGCCCAGCTGACCCCGTTCTGCATGATGCTCGTGTCGCTGCTGTTCCCCGGCGGGTACTATACCTTCATGATCCAGCTCATGGGCTTCATTGCCGCCCACCTATACGACTTTTTGTCCCGGGTGTGGCCCGAGTTCAGCGGCGGTCGCAATTTGATCCCCACGCCCGCCTTCCTGTCGCGTCTTGTACAGACACCTCGCTTCAACCAGCGTGGCTACGGCACTGCCGTTCGCGGCGGCGGAGGCGCCCCGGCTCAAACCTCTGGCAGCAGCACGGGCGTGTCTCAGGGTGGGGGCGGAGTTCTGCCGGATTCGTGGAGGACCCGAGGACCTGGAAGGCGTCTGGGTTGAGAGTAGAAGAGAGTTGTAAGATAGAGCACTATCGCATTACCGATAACAAGAGTATAATTTGTTTCTCTAAGTATCGTCTTTACGTCCCATGTCACGTGAGCACCATGTGCTAGAAATTCAGAAAATCCGCCCGCCACCAACGCCAGAAGCTATGACCCCGAACCCGATCCCGATCGTTTTGTCGAGTGTATGCCCCGACGCCTTTGGCGCCAGATGCGAGAAGATGCCGGCGTGGTCTATCCGTAGAGTGTGCTCTTGCCGCTCCGGATGGGCATGTCGCCCTCGTACTCTCGAGGGTCGACCTCCCTCGCGACCGCCACCTGGGAGATGATCGCGTGCCCGGCCAACGGCCTGTCTTGGAACCTCTGCCCGTGGAAGGCGAGCGGCTGAGAGATGTGCATGTCGCCGCCCGCCTCGCCGCGGCCCGCCACCGGCGTCGCGCCCTCGACGACGATCTGGGGCGGGGGGTACTGCTTCGGCACGCGGATGCGCGGCACCGAGGGGAGTAAGAGGGACGGAATCCTCCGTGACTTTTCATGCGTCGGGGGCGGTCCTCCCGGCGGCGGCGGAGGGATGTTCACGAGCTTCGGCTGGGCGTTTGCGCCGTCGCCGCCCGATCCGCGTGACCTCGCGGGCGATGGCGTCCGCGACGACGACGACGACGCAACGGCAGCCTGCGGTGGCGGTCTGATGCCACCCGTGCCCGGGTCCTCAGCGGCCGTGAGGTAGGTCTGCAATGCGTACGAGTCCGGCGTGTTAGTCCTTCGAGGGTTCGGCGGCGAGGGGGTGTTGGCGCGGTTCGACTGGCGGCTCATGGCGCGCGGAATATAGGCCGGGTGCGTGGGAAGGGCGCTGCTGGGGCCGTGGAAGCCCGAGTGGGGGTCGAAGTTGTAGTGCGCCGCCTCACGGCCGACCTGAACATCCTGCTCGAGCCTGTCGTAGTAGTCGGCGTTGCTGCTGAAGTTCTGCTTCTCCTGCAGCTCGTAGTTGTATGAGTTGATGGACGACGACTTCTTTTGGTCGGTGATGGGCGCGTAAGGGCTCTTGTTGATGGCGGTGACGGAGCTGGCGTGGCTCCGGAGGGGCCGGGGAGGGAGGCCGGCTTCGTCCTGCATCCTCTGCTTGCGCTGCTTGCGGCAGTAAATGATGAAAAGGCAGATAGCTCCGACGAAGACGAGGCCGCCGCCGACGGCGATGCCCACGATGGTGCCGAGCGTCATGGTCGTGGCGGAGGCCCCGCCATCTCCCGGCATGGTCGTGTTGGTGGCTGACTCGGTGATGTTGACGGCTTCGGTGGAGAAAAGCTGGCCGGTCAGGCCGAGGAGACTGCCGTTGGCGGGTTTTTGCTGGCAGCCGGCTTTCAGAGCAATCAAGACTGTGTAAGGCGAGAGTGTTTGTTCAGCATGCGCTTCTATGAGAAAGGAATAAAGAGGCAGGGGGGGTTCTTGTGTGAAGCTTACAGTTGGAGAGGTAGCTCTGGCTGTCGCTTGACTGCAGACACCGAACACAAGACCACCAATTTGGGCTCGCAAACCTATCGGCATCCGCGGTGCAATAATCATACGCCGTGTCCGCGTCCGGCGTGGTGAGCCCGACTGTTAAGGCATTCTTGAGAGGACGGCACGCGCTGTTGATGATACAAGGGGAGTTGATGTTGGAAATGGCCTCGGGAAAGTCAAAGAGGCAGACATCTACTGTGTATCTGATGTTATCTGCGAACCTCGGATTAGCCGCCCGTCTTACACGAGGGAACCCCCCTTTTTCCATAGGCTGAGTCTTACAGAGGAACCATGCCGTGTCGCTCTGCGATCCCTGGGCTGCCTGGCTTTTTTGCAAGCAGCTGACGCAATTCCTAAACTTGATTCCTTTTCCTGTTGAATGGTACTGGTCATTTTCGCAGACAATATCTGACGAGTTTGTCCCTGATGTCGCCGTGTCGATTGCCGTGCCGTTTGGCCCGCCCAAGCACAACGCCGCACAGTCAGAGCCAGGTGTAACCTCGAGCGAACAGACGGCCGTGACGAGCAAGAAGACGAGAAGTAGATGCCACAGGGACGGGACGGCGATGGCGAAGTGCCTCATACCGGGCTGGGCTCTGGCAAGGGGAGGCGGGAAGAAGGGAGAGGATGATGGGATTAGGTGAAGCCCGGGCAATCTTATGAGCCTGGCATATCACCTCCCTTTGACTGAAGACTCGGTGACTGTGAGAGGATCGGATTCTATCGTCGAGGAGACCGGAAACAGCACAACTATCGACGAAGAAACTAGAAGCCCTCCTTTGGGGGGAAACCTGGGCTTGCTTCTGCGGGACTCATTGCAGATATAATGCCCGGCCAGAAAAGGTAGCATTGCGGCACGGCTGATCCCCAATGCAAGAAAGGCAGGCGGCTCTGCACCTGCAAGCATTGTCAACGTAGAGGGTTGGTCTATTTTTGAGGGTGTGGTGTAGTGTATCCGTAGTTGCGCTGGCTCCAGCCGGTGAGAGACTCAAGACGGCAAAAAGGCTTCACCCGCGCATTGCAAATGTTTCTCTCCAGATCGACGGGCGGAGTCCGCATGGGTGCTGAGAATAGCAATAGGCAAAAAGAAGCCAAGACTGGAGAGCGGGTATGCCGTAGTTGTGTGCATGGGCGATGTCCAGTAAGACGGCGCGTGGTCCGAACCCTGGACGGTTGTAATCGCGCCCAGGCCCGGACGCGACGAATAGGAGAGCAGTAAACGGGGAACCCGCAGCGCCAAACAAATTGTACTCGAGGAAACGAAGCACGCTCACTGGCCTGGGCAAGACACAGGAGGTTGAAACGGGGAGGAACAGAAGGACAGGATTGAGTGGTTTTGCAGGCGCCGGCCGGCCATGCGGCCTCCATTCCTGCCGTTCATCCACAAATGACTGGACCCAGCCATTTAGCGGCCGTCTTCCCGCCCAGATGGGCCCTCGCATGCTAGCAGCTTCAAGCTTAACTGAGCTTAAGGCCGTTTGGCGGCGGGGAAATCAGACCACTCGACAGACCCATGGCTGAGGTTGCCACGCGGATCAAAAGACCTCGGAGGGACACTAGGATATCTTCCGCATCCTCCATTCTCACACCTGAAGCCGGGGGGAAGGGGCAGAGAGATCTCCCTCCCATGTTTCGCGAGCGGGCGAAATGGCGGGGCCCCGAAAGGCTTTCGCTGTCTTGACTTTCTTAACAAACAATGGGCGGACGAGCCAACTTCTCAGGGCACGACTGAGATGGCATGGGCTGGCTTACTTGGGCCACGCCGAATATGAAATATGGTCATTAAACGCGTCTATCAGCCAACGAACGACACGAGTACACTTCGTCCGGAGTTAATGCCGCTGCTGCGCTGGGATTTGCCAGCCGATGCGACTCTTCCGACCGCCCGTTCAGACGGCGGATCGTGGCTACCACACCCGGGTCCCTAACTCGCCCCGGAACCAGTCCTGTATGGCTGTCACCTGCAGGGCAAATTTCCATGAATAGAAGCGAGTGTGATGGTGGCTGCATGCACCAACCACCTTGGAGCTCCTATATTGAGAGATGCAGAGAATGGGTGTGTGTATGTATGTGTCTGTGTGTGTGTGTGTGTGTGTGTGACTTCCCGTGCGCTTGCGCGAACGCCTCTTTCTCGGCTATGACCGGAATCAGTGATACACACCAAACTTGATTTGAAGGTGTTTGACCATCATGGGGATTTCGTTTTTGTTAGTAGTGGTTGAGAATGGCATTACACCGTGCATCACATATCACCCTTCTCATACATGTATGTTGCTGTGGGTCCATATTGTTGGAATACGATTTATAAAAGGGGCTTTGCCTTCCTCCTCGCGATGACTTTTGGCAACGGAGACTGACAGTCGTATTTCTCAGCATCAAGAAGGTTTCTTGACAAGAAATGCTTCTCCTGTGTCCGGTTATATCTTGACTCACCAGTCAACCAAGCCCCCCTCCAAAGGTATGTTTCCTCTTTTACATCTCACATCTTGCTTGGCCCTATTCGGTCATCATCACGGGATGAGAACCGAGTGTGGTACCACGTCCAATTTCAGGCAACTTTTACCGTCACTTGACTTCTCTTCGGTGTTACTCTCACCCGGGTCCTTGCATGAGCGTCCAGAACCGGCCGTGATACCAGGACAGTACGAGTCCGTGATTAGATCGGTCCTTTTGACATATCCCCAGCCACACATCGCCTATTGCCGTTTCGCAAGAGCTTTTCTGTTTACGTTATTTGTTAGGTTTTCCTACGTACATTCCACTCAATCACTTGCCAACAGCATTTCAGTCATCGGAGAGAGCGAATGTAGATTCAACGGTCTAGAATCCCCGCCGTCATGCTCTTTCATCCAGGGGTGTTTGCGACGCACCTGGCAACTCCATACTCGTTTCCCAAATAGTACACAGCTGTTCTGGGCCCCAATATGATGGTACGAAGCCGTGACACGAAGTCTGCTTCGGGACACAATGTCCCTTCTTGCGGTTGATCTCCCCCTTCGTGTCAGGAAGGAAACTACATACTAGACAGCTTGTGTTTAAATCTGATGAGTTCTACTTAGCCAGGCACAGGCGGTGTTGCCTCGGTCAGTTTGCTGGGTTCGTGTCACCGTGCTCCTTTCAACATGGCACTGGCTCCGCCTGGGCGGGGGCAGTTTGTGTCGCACACGATACATCGTCAGGCTTCACAGTCAGAGAGATCCAGACTGGTAATTGCCACCGGAACAAAGCAGCTAGACAGTCTGGCCGTCTACTTGCTATTCAAGTTTCTTTCAGGGGGTCATCCTTAATGCTAAAGCTCCAAAATTATCGCACCTACATAAGGGGCAATGTCGATCGACCCAGTGTTTGTTTAGCGTCCACCAAGCCTCCCCTTTCATATCTCGCATCTACTATATCCAAATCCGAGATGGAACTCGCATCGGTCATCGTACTCGCCACTCTCGCCATTCGGACGCTGGCGTCGCCTGCCGAGCCGCCTCAGCCCCAGAACTCCGAGAACTGGTCCCTTATGGGCTTCCGTCGTGTCTGCTCCGAGGACCAGAGCCAGTGCAGCTACAGCTTCCTCATCTCCGAAAACCCGGCCAAGGTACCCAGGTTTTGCGGCTTCACCGTCACCGCGGCCGGAGGGCTCCCGGCTTACCAGACCGACTTCGCCGTCCTCAAGTGCCCCGGCGTTCCCGAGTACACCATCAACGGTGGCTGGGACGAGCGCGCATTTGTCACTCTGACTGTCATCAACGACCAGAGGAGCCTCTTGTCCTTTTTCTCCTTTACGGATGCGGATCTGTGGGCCGGCGTCGAGGCCACTCCGCAGACCTCCAAGGTGTTCATCCACCCCATGCCCGTCAAATGAGAGGTGAAGCAGAAGGAACAAGAGAAGAGCGAATAGCGGAGAAAGGACTTGGAAGCGGCGCAGAAAAGGAAGCAGGAAATGGCCAAGGAGAAAGAGAAGAAGCAGGATGGGACGATGGGAAAGGAGGGGATATTGCGTATGCTTCGGATTGGGAGCTTGTGGGCGAGACCAGATGTGAGTTGCGGCCCTCCCTTGTTAAAACTGGTGACACTGCTGACTGAATCTTCAAGATGTACTTAACACTGTATCTTACACTGATAAGCTCGCCATTGTGCTCGGCATTCAAAGCGTCGACTTGAAGATCGGGGCTTGCTACACCATCATACCGCGGCTCGAGGGTATTCATGTTATGAACGATGCTTTCACACCAGCCGTGCCGGAATGGAGACCGGCTGGTGTCATACGGTTACAACGAGACCACGGGTGACGCGGTCAGGACAGTGGTCAAGTAGAAATATATCGTCAGTCTCTGAGGGGGGCTCCATGCCGACTTCCGTGGCAGCAAAAACGAGTATCGGCGTGCGTATCATGGGCCGAGCCCTAGCCACTGGCTGGACATTTGAGAGGCGAGACCGTGGAGATGACATGTGGCAGTAAATGGTCATGGTATAATACTCTTTCGTCGTGGTCATGTTGAGGTATGATAAGGTCTGGACTCTTCCTTCTATATAGGTAGGGCCGATTCGACTTCTGGTCGTTGACGTCGGGATTGGTTCGGTTTCCAAACAGTTGCCCTCCCTCAAGCACATGACCGAGTACAGAGGTGTGGTTTGGCAAAAAAAGTTAATATATATTCTGATTCTTGCGATTTGGGCCTTTCTGGAATATGATGGTAAGACTGAAGAAAGGGGAGAGTCATGCTTCTCCTTGAAACTGTTCCTAGCAGTCATTCTTCATAGCACGTTGAGATGCGAAATCTTTTTCAGCGGTGGTCTCCTGCGTGTTTCATCGAGCCAACAACAGGCAAGTGAAGTGAGGGTCGAGATGATGAACCTGCAGAATCGTCCAGATGACTGGACGATAGTCTGGCGGTGACCGGGGCCCCGCGGCCGCTTGTACCCAGCTTGAAGTCAATGCTTGGTAGCAGAGGCGGATTACGCGCCGTTTAGACGCCAGGCCTCGGAAACTTTTTGGTGGGAGGTCGTGCTCATCTCGGCAATGACTTTGTCGACTTGGACAAGCAGCGTGGCATTTCTCCGTTAGAACCAGGAAGCCGGGAAACTCGTAGGAAACCCTCTGACCAAACCTGGCGAACAACGATGTTCCGGCGGCCAACTTTGTGGACCGCGAATCATCTGGAAGGGTCACCACGTCCCGGCTGCCTTGGTAAGGCCTATATGACGCCAGCGCCGTGGTTGGACCAATGGATGAGGGAAGATAACGCTGGAAACGTGACTGATTAGTGTGAAGCAGAGTGGGACGCAGTCATGCCCGTGATCACGCTGCAGCGCACTCATATATTGGGGAGACGGCGCTCTGCCAGTCGTTGTATGCAGTTTGGGATCGTGAGAGTTTCACTCTCGATGGGAGGCTTGCCGACGATAGTTGCGTCAAAACCTCACGGAGGAAGGATCGGAAGTGTCGCAGTTTTTTTGGTCGTTGTCCCTGATGGAATTTGGCTTACTAACCTGATCAATGTGACAGCAGCCTCCACAGACGGAGAGGGTACTCGTCAAACAATTGGCGCACGTGTGTTATGCCTCGCTTGGGATGATATGCCCTCAGTTCTGGCTTGTTGTCTTTAGTGACAATGTTTGCAAAGGGGGCAGCGTTGGTGCGGTTGGTCCCGGGACTGGGGAACTGGGGGAACCTCTTCCTCTCTCAGGTCGCCTATCCCGATAAGCGCAATAGCAACGGCGGTAAGCTGGGGCGCGTGCGATGCCCGTCCTGCCAGAAGCATGTCACACATGAGGAGGGCCACTTGAGAAGACAGAGGAGGAGCTGTATCCGTAGAGCAGTATGAAATGGGAGGCTGGTCTGTGCCCTTGCAGACGGCGAATGGCTGCAGTTGCGCCAACTACATCCCCAGGCCCCTCCCCTGTGCCCAGCGCGAGCGGCAAATGGCGTCCTCCTGTTGGTCACCTATCATCACCAACAACGGAGAGTTACAATAGGTTGGCTCGCGTTGGCTGTCCTGTTTCCTGAGACTTGCTGGAGTGTTACCCCATGGTCCCTCGCAACGTTCCGACCGAGTTCCCCTCCCCCCTCATCCGCTATCTCTCCCTCTCCCCCAATCCATCCCCCTTCCCCCATATACCCGTTGCGAGCGCACAAGACTCCCCAGATTGGGTTGCGCTAAACTTTGGTCTCTCTCCTCGGCCCCATCTTCTTCTATCATCTTTCCTTACTCACTCCGTGATTTCTCCCCTCTATTTTGAATGTCGTCGCCATTGTCCTTCGTGTCATATCTCTTCCCAGCGGCGAAACGTACGATCGGTCGAGGGGGTTCTGTCAGTGGGAGATTCGACCCGGTTGTTGTTTCGCTGCGCCCGCCATCGAACCTGTCTGAAAATGAGAATTGGTTGTCTGCAGTTCGCTCCCCAAGTGGGCGATGTCGACAATAACCTCAACCGCGCCGACTCCGTCCTGAGCAAGGCGAACCCCGACGGCCTTGATCTTCTTGTACTGCCTGAGCTGGCTTTCTCAGGTGAGTCTCCATGGGAGACAATTTCTATTAGACCGCTCCCCTCAAGAACAGCAATTCCCACGTCATGCGCCGACGCCCACACTCCGTGTGTCCCTCCTAATCTACCACGGGGACTGACTGTTTGCAGGGTATAACTTCAAGTCGTTGCAACACATTTCGCCCTTTCTCGAGCACTCCGGCTCCGGTATCACCTCTCTTTGGGCGCGAACCACGGCGCTCAAGTACAACTGCAACGTTGTTGTTGGCTACCCGGAAAAGGTCGACGTCTCCGACAACTGGCCTACTAGTCCTGAGTACTACAACTCAGCCATCGTCGTCAATGAAGATGGCGAGACGATAGCCAATTACAGGAAAACCTTCCTGTATTACACGGATGAAACGTGGGCTCTGGAGGGTCAGGGCTTCTTTGATGGCCCAATCCCCGGGGTTGGAAATGCCTCCATGGGCATATGTGAGTTTTTCCCCGGCAAACCCAAGTTGAAGTGCAATTATACTGATTTGACAACCGCAGGCATGGATCTGAAGTAAGTTCTGTTTTGTAGCGTTTTTGCTGGCTATTGGCTGACATGACAAAGTCCGTACAGATTCGAAGCCCCGTGGCACGACTTTGAATTCGCATTCCATGTGCTCGAGTGCGAGTCGAACGTGGTGATTTTGTCCATGGCATGGATGACTCGTGAAGACGGCCGCATGTTTAGCCGCATGCCCAATGAACCCGACTTAGACACGCTGACCTACTGGCTTACTCGCCTGGAACCTATCATCCGGGCAGAAAACGGTGACGAAGTCATCGTCATTTTCTGCAATAGAACTGGGATCGAAGACGACGCTGTCTACGCCGGTACGAGTGCCGTGGTTGGTATACAGGACGGGGAGGTCAAGATATACGGCTTGCTCGGTCGGGGCGAGAAGGAGCTCCTGGTTGTCGACACCACCAACCCGCCCTACGCGAAACTTGCTCATCGTCCAGAGCCCAACCGTCCGTCTGTTCTACACGGCGAGTTGCAGATGATGAATCCATCTCCAGCGTCCAGCACACCCACAGGATCGGGGGGCTCTCAGTCGTCTCAACCCAAACCATCGCAACAAAACAACGAGGCACGTACACCAACCGATGCGAAGAAATCGCCAGGGAAGCCGCAATCTTCAGCGAACTCGTCCAAAGACTCCGTGGCGTCGAGGCGTGTCAGGCCATCGCCTCAGATCCAGATCCCGCCGCTACAAGACTCTTCGAGTCTGGACAGCCCAAGTCTCCCTACTCCCACCGCGCCTAGTCCTACTCCGCTGTCAATGAGGCCCCGACTCATCATCCCGCAATCCCCGTCATCTCAGATCTGGCCATCTTCCAGCCCGGTACCCCAAAGCACTCAGTCCACGCACTCGGTCCGGTCGATACTGTCCAACCAGTCTGTCACGTCCAACGGAAGGGCGCCCGCAGACAGCACGCCCTATCCAGACAGCGCTCATCCTCTAAGCGGGTATCCTAGATTCCCAGAGAAGATGATTATTGACGGCCAGGTTGTCATTGCGCAAGGGCCTTTCAGCCCGCTCACTTCGGCTGGCAGCGAGTCCCCTGCCTCGCCACGTTACTTCTGGCGCCCTTCTGACACTCTCTTGAAAACGCCCATGGAGCCCCGCGGATGGTCCGCAGCCCCAGAGAATCCAATGGTGAAGCATGCTCCTTCACAGACGTACCAAAACCTTTCACTCTGGTCGCAGTACGACCCGGTGGCGCGCTCTCATAGTTCCAACACCGTCCGTACCGCTATCTCGGCAGTGACGGCGAAGAAAGATGATGCGGAACCAAAAAGGCAGAAGAAGCAAGACTCGTCGCGACAAAGGAATCCCCAAGCACCGGAATCGAGGAGCCCTAGCAAACCACAAGGCGGTGGCCCTGCGTTGTTCAAGAACGAAACCAGCAGTGCAATTTCAAGCCAAGAGGTGGTCCCTGCCCGGCCTTCATCGCCCAAGTCTCGCCATGCCAGCCGCTCCAGGATGCGCGATCGGTCCGACTCGGCGCTTGCTCATCGTGAGCAGGCTGCAGCCATCTCCCAGCATCTCGAGTCCATCTCCAAGCGAGCCGAGTCGGTCAACAGAGAACGAGACGCGGCGAGGGCTTCCGAGGGAGCTCAGTCTGACCAGGCACCTGTAACATTATCTCGCAATAACAGCAAAGCCCGCTCCGCCAGGAGACTATCCTCAATCCTGATTGCGGCAAGCCCTAGTATTCTCCCCAACGAAGCGGCTCGTCCAGCTTCCGCCGCAATAATGGATGGTCCCACACTTCACCAGCCACGGTCCATGTCTCGCCGGGGTCATCGCGCAAGGAGCGAATCCATGTCCAAGGCGGGAAGAACCTCATTGAGGGACACGCACACTCGCTCTGGAACTGCTGCTAACGATGGGCCGGCCATCAATCGCCCTGCCTCTCGCGCGGCCAGCCGAGGCAGACAACCTGGGCCCAAGTTCTCTCCGCCCAAGATGTCACCGAGTGAGGGGCCCAGATCCGCTAGGGGAATGTCCGCCGATATTGCCAGCTCCAAGAACAGGAAACGAAGTTCAGTCATGCCCGGACCTTCCTTCACATCGGCTGGCTATGCGCCTGTAGGGTTCGATAAGATCGAGGCAGTTCTTCATCCCGGCTGTCCAGTTCATGGACGGCACTCGGCAAGTGGTTCTCGGAATGTGGAAACTAACACGGTGAACGATGGTCGCGAGCCATCCGACTCGACTTTTAGAAGGTCCCTGTCGACCCCCGCTGCTGGTGCTGACATCCACGACATCTTTGGCTCGCTGGAAGGCAGCGTCTCGCAGAACCCGCGGTTCTCGACCATTGGCGGCAACCAGCCAAGCGATGTGACTTCGCTGTCTGAGACGGTGGAAACGGTTTCGACGACCAGCCGCTCACCGTCCACGCCCTATTTCGAACCCAAGACGCCGACAGCGATGGTGATCATTCGAGGCCTGGAAAATGCAGCATTTGGAACATTTCACTCGGACAAGGATGCCGTGACGGAATTGAGGTGCGTGGATAGAAGCATAGGGGGCGTTTCTGGTGGTGCTCAGAGCGCGGCTGCTTAGATTCTGCAACCTCATGGCATAATGACTTTCTATTTGTCTTGTTTATTATCCATTTCGAGCGGGGAGTCAGGATTGAACAACGTATTATTTTCCGTCGGTGGGATGAATACCAGGAAAGGTAATGCATGAGAGTGGCTTCGGGTCGAAAATCGGTTGGTAGCCGGTCAGGATATCCTGCGATCGATCAGTGACCTAGGTGTCTTAAGCACTTTTATTTTGATACAGTTTCGATCACCTGCCACTGCAGTTTGCCCTGTTCGTTTGCTTCAGTATGTAAGGAATTGGAGGCCCAGAAGCCGCCCCTTGAAATTACAGCAGCCGAGGGACTGTCTATCGCCACCTACCTTACCTCCCGATACCAGCCTTGCTATGTCAGCTGGTTCCACGAGATGTCACATCAACCAGCAGTTGTTGTCTGCCGTTCTACGTTGGCGCGTATAACGCAGTGTCCGAATGGCCAACAGCCAACCTGTGAACAACAGCACGGCGGATCCAATACTAGAAAGTCCACTCCGATTTGCCGCCCCTCTGCAAGGCACCCGAGTGAAGTTGATCCGCATGGGAGAAAAGCGTGCGCCCAAGACAGCCGCCGTTCCCGCGCAGTTGAGCATGCGTCCTGCCCTTCAAAGGTAGAAGGGATGGTAGGTCCACAGTCGCAGACGACACCGGTTGATGGGGCGATGATGGCATCACAAGGGATGCCATGGCTCTGAACACCTCTGAAGTGCAAGAGGGCATCGTGTGTTTGCTCCATCCAGCTGGAATCCAGTTGGCTGGCGCTCACCATCTCCCAAGCCTTTGGCCTGTAGGTACTCTGTACTGCACAAGGCAGGGCTGGGAGAACCAAGCAAGGAATGCGTGCCCCCTTCAGGGCGCTAGGCCAGTCCAACGGGCCCCTCCAGCGACGGGCGGCAGACGACAGGCCCGGTGCGGTATCCAATAGGCGGCGCTTGCTGGGCAGGCAGTTGCCATACCGGTACGGGGAGGCGGACGGTGGTTGCGAACGTGTGAAAGGGAGCAGGGATTCGTGCAGCTCAGCACGGTTGTATTGTGTGATGGCTGCACCCTGAATGGCTGGGCGTCGACAGCTTGCCTGCACGCCACTTCCCCCACCTCGGCGCTAGGAGGACCAGCGACGATGAGGGATTCCGTTCCCGAGTCCCCACTCTCTCTCTCTCTCACCCCCGGCCGGCCCCAGCGGTGTGTGAGGGGAGCAGGTGAAGCCTGTCTGTGTGCGATGCAGTTGGTCGTTCAGCGCGATCGAGTTCACCTCTTCCGAATCTGGCGAAAGAGAACAACCAGGCCGAGGACGTGTTCCTCCCCCCTTCTCCCACGAAAGCCAGGTCAGACTGTGGTAGATACTTACATATTATGTAGGTTCTGTACAAGGTCCGGTGGTGCGCTCCCGACCATGGGCTGTGCCACCCCAAAGACGCAGCATGTCTTCTTGATCTGGACCCCAATCACACTCTACACCAACAGCCTTCGTTCAGTTCGGCCAACGATGTGCAGATGCCGCTGTGTGCTCCAACGAGACGGACGGGGTCCCTCGCGCCGACCTGCCACCTCTCGTCACAATCACACTTGCCTCTCCACCTTTCTCTCCTGCAAACACCAAAACACATATGAGGCGTCGTTTCGCATAGCTCGCGATCTTTGAAACCACGTCCACTCACATCGTGAGAGCGCTATTACAGACACTCTCGGCGGCCTAGTCGTCGTAAATAATAAGCCCTTCACGAAGCCCTGCCAAAAATCGCCGCTCTTCCCCGCAGGCATGTAAGACAGCCATTCCGCCCTCAGCGATCGATATCTCCCAACCGAGCAGAGCAGAGCAGAGCGGACTTGTCTTGTACCTTTGGCTGTCGATACACGGTTGACGATTTCCGACTAGCCCGACAGTTGGCAATATTGAAATACGTCCCCCCCTCCTCGCCTCTGCTTTCCGCAATGCGGTCTGCGGCCGCTGTTCTTGTGTTCGGCCTCGCCCTCGGCCGGGTTACGGCAATCCACGTGGCTAAGGGTTCACCTTGCGAGACACTCTGCGGCAACGTACTCGATGCGACGACGGAAACTGACGTTATCTGCCGCGAGGGCGATTACGCCAGCGGCTCTGGTCCCGTGTACCAACAGTGCGTTTCCTGCGAGTTGACAAGCGATTACTCGACGACAACTCAGACAGACACCCAATGGCTCTTATGTATGTTGGCGTTCCCAGCTTATCAGCTCAATGGGAATTCGTGCTAATGATGTTCTTAGACAACTTGCGATATGCCGTCTCGTACTGCTTGTTCGGTTTCCCAGAGAACCCGGATGTTGGCTCCAGTCCGTGTCTTACAAGGTTAGTCGCCGTCTATGACGTGTCAGCTCTTCATGTTAACAGTCGATTAGAACTGCCTGCGAGCCTTTGCAGAAAGCTGTGATGTACGCCGA
Source organism: Colletotrichum destructivum (assembly GCF_034447905.1). Taxonomy (NCBI): domain Eukaryota; kingdom Fungi; phylum Ascomycota; class Sordariomycetes; order Glomerellales; family Glomerellaceae; genus Colletotrichum; species Colletotrichum destructivum. Next base: position 2,389,655 of record NC_085898.1, on the reverse strand, counting down.
GTTGGCACCGAACAGCACCGAGTACGAGTACTGTTCCGTGTGGGATCATAACCAGGTTGGGAGTTGCGCCGCCTGTCTGCGTGCGGGAGACAACCATTACTTGACCAACTGTAGGTTCGGAGACCATCGTGTACCCATGGCTTTTTGCTGAGAAGGTTTTAGTCCTTACCATATTGGACGCCGGGTGCCAACAGAGACCGTCGCCGGGTGCCACGATTTCTGTGGAGGGTTCCCCTTTCTCCAAGACCCGTGTCAACATCACCGAACCAACGCCGACAAACACGTACCTGCCGGACTACAACAGCGGTCCCCTCAGCCTCGGCGCCAAGGTCGGCATTGTCATCGGAGGTGTCCTACTCATCCTGGCCGTAGCAGGGTTCTGCATTGTCTGGAACGGGAAAAGGCGGCGCAGAGCATTCTTGAAGCAGCTTGAGATGAAGCAGCAGAGCGGCGGCCGCTCCGGTTGGCCTACGCCCCTCAACACCAGCGGCATCAGCGGCACTCCTCTCAGCCAGAAGCCCCTGCGGAGCTGGGACGACACCCCAAGCACCCAAGGGCATACGCGAGGTTGGGACGAATCTCCCCTGAGTCCCCAGGGAGAGAAGGCGTTTCCGAGGTATTTCTCTCCATACTCGTCCCAATACAACAGCCCCGTCAGCGGCAACGAGGCGCAGAGCATGCAGTGGCCAGCCGGCAACGCGGTTCCCAGAGGGCCGCTGCAGCATATCGGGATTGCGCTCGGTGGCGATGATCCCCAGGGCAGCTGGAATGATTCGAAAGGAAAAGAGAGGTCAGAGTCGTATGAGTTGAGGGAGGTTGAGCCCGACTGGGACGCAAGACAGAGATACCCGAGCCCACCCGTCGTTCAACAGCCACCACACACAATGTATGCGGAGCACAACCCAGCAGCCTATCATGGCCTGACGGAGGAGGACCTGAGGAGAGGATTTGCCGCCTAGGGTGCAGTGCGCATGACATTCAGGGTAGATGCGTTCGCGTCCGTTGCTCCTTCTGCAAGTTGTTTTGGTTTAGCGGGAGTTTGGAGTTGAAGATACCGCCTCGGTATGGTTGTCATCGGCCTTGAGGCCTGAATGCAGAAGCCCCTTGGCAATGACCCTGGATGTTATACCAAGTACAAATATAATGAATTGATGTCCAACTTTAATGGTTGATCCGATGATGGTGCTGTTGCAGGATGCTGACATTAACCACCTTAACGTTGACCGTCCGTTGACCGTTGACAGTTAACTTGACTGACGTACGCCACCTCTTTAGTGTATTGTCTGTGAACATTGATTTCACGCGCATGATTGCACTGGACTGGACCCTGGAAAGGCGGAACGGCAGCGAGTCGCGTCCGTCGTGTGTGTGGCTGAACGTCAGAGGGAAGCCAATGACGTCCGCCCAATGGCTGGACGGCGCCACATTGTGGGCCCCGACGCATTTTTTGGCAGCTTCCACCCCACAGCAGGAAGAAAAAAAATTTGGATTGGGAAAGCTTCAAGTCCTCCAACACCACCGACGAGACCTTCCATTTCCCGACGTTCGCGAGTACCTGCCGCCGCAACGTCAAACACCAAACCACCTCCCCCCATTGCACCTGCCACCTGCAGCGCCTCTCGTCGTTTCGGGACAACTTAGGAAACAATGGCCATGGAGATCGTCAAGCACAGCGAGGAGGAGGAGTTCGCCATCAAGCCGCAGGCCTCGGTCCCCCATCTGGACACGAGCAACTGGCCTCTGTTGCTCAAGAACTACGACAAGCGCAAGTTCTCCCTCCTTTCCCATTGGGCTTGAGCAAAGCGCTCGTAGAGATCAATTGTAAAAGACAAAACAGCCGACTGACTGGTCTGCAGTTCTCGTCCGGACGGGTCACTTCACCCCCATTCCGGCAGGATGCAGCCCTCTGAAGAGAGACATCAAGTCGTACATCTCCAGCGGTGTCATCAACCTCGACAAGCCCTCCAACGTATGTTTCCCATGGCGTGAATATTCTTGTAGCCATGATCAAAAGTTCTGACAATTGCGCAGCCCAGTTCCCACGAGGTTGTCGCTTGGGTCAAGCGAATGCTTCGGTATGCAATTTCCCATCCCTCTTCTTGTTGTTTCAAGCGATGCCCCGCGTCCGTGTCGCGCCCTCACCAACCCCCTCGGGAACCGAACGTGCGTTTTCCTATCAACAGCGGCTCTCGAAAGACGGTACAGATGGTGTTCGGTCCGACGAATACAAACGGACGATGTGCGGCGAAACCGGTTCTCCATGGTCACCCTAGGACGACGGGCGGGAGGGTTTCCACCAGGCTCGCTGGCCCGCGGCAACAACTCTTGCGACTCTGGGGAATCAATCGGTGGCCCGTCATCTTGAAGGTTGCGGGTGTCAGGCATGTGCATGCTTTCTCGAGAAGATTCGTCGGAACTCGCCTGATTGAACCGCTATGGGACTGCGACGCCTGGGAAGCGCGGAAACTACGGCCGCCGTTGCAAGCAACAGCCAAAAACACATGTGACGGACCGATTTCGAGGGGCATCGACAGATTATGCATCGGGATCAAAAACCGGTCGGAAGAAACCTAACTAACCATATTGTTGTGCGCAGCGTTGAAAAGACTGGTCACAGCGGTACCCTTGATCCCAAGGTCACTGGTGAGTCGCGTCCCACAAAACTGTCTCGAACGTGTTTTGCTAACTTTCTCAGGTTGTTTGATTGTTTGGTTAGTCGTGACACGCCGATCCTTAGTGGACCGATCCATGAGAGAGGCTTGCAACTGACAACTTGTTCCAGCGTCGACCGTGCCACCAGGCTCGTCAAGTCCCAGCAGTCCGCCGGTAAGGAGTACGTTGCCGTCATCCGCCTCCACGACAAGCTGCCCGGCGGCAAGGTGCAGTTCGCCCGCGCCCTCGAGAGTGAGTTGAACCAGACCAAGTTGCAACTGCCGAAGCGATTCTGACTCGTCAACTAGCTTTGACCGGTGCCCTCTTCCAGCGCCCGCCCTTGATCTCTGCCGTCAAGCGTCAGCTGCGTATCCGTACCATCCACGAGAGCAAGCTCATTGAGTTTGACAACGTATGCCGATCCCCTCCAACCGCGGAAACAAACGCTGACCAGGTGCCAATTATAGGATCGCCACCTTGGTGTCTTCTGGGTTTCGTGCGAAGCTGGAACCTACATCCGTACTCTCTGCGTCCACCTCGTACGTTACGCTCACCCCTGTTCAGCCTTACTTCCATTACTGACATGATGCCAGGGTCTTTTGTTGGGCGTTGGTGGCCACATGCAGGAGCTCCGCAGAGTGCGCAGTGGTGCCATGGACGAGACCAAGGGCATGGTCACTCTGCACGACGTGCTTGATGCTCAGTGGACCATGGACAACACCAGGGATGAGTCTTACCTGCGCAAGGTCATCTCTCCCCTCGAGACCCTCCTCACTAGCTACAAGCGTATTGTGGTCAAGGACAGTGCCGTAAGTCTTCCACTGCAACCCCTCTCCTAACGCCCTCGCAGCCGATGCAACTATGCGGGCAATGTGTCCGGCCCTATAGACAACAGGAATCGCTCATGTATCTGATACTGACGTATGTGACAGGTCAACGCTGTCTGCTACGGTGCTAAGCTCATGCTTCCCGGTCTTCTTAGATACGGTGAGTTGTCAATCCGACAATATCGCCAATGAATGCCATGCTGACCCGCTTTTTACAGAGTCTGAGATCGAGGTCCACGATGAGGTTGTCCTCATGACCACTAAGGGCGAGGCCATCGCTCTCGGTATTGCCCAGATGTCCACCGTCGAGATGTCGACATGCGGTATGTCTTTCCGTCATCCGTCATCGTATGCACATGAATAATCGACTAACGTCTCGTAGACCACGGTGTTGTTGCCAAGGTCAAGCGATGCATCATGGAGCGTGACCTGTACCCCAGGAGATGGGGACTTGGCCCCCTTGCTTCCGAGAAGAAGAAGCTCAAGGCCGACGGCAAGCTCGACAAGTACGGCCGCCCCAACGAGGCCACCCCCGCCAAGTGGGTGTCTGAGTACAAGGACTTTGGCGCCGCCGAGGGTGCCGCCGCCGCCGCCGCATCATCCGCTCCGGCCACTCCCCAGAAGGTCGTGGAGACGTCGACCGTCACGACGAGCGTTGCAGTCACCCCCGCCAACAACGAGGATGACGGCGAGAGCAAGAAGCGCAAGAAGCACGAGGGCGAGACACCCGACGAGAAGGCGGAGCGCAAGCGCCGGAAGGCCGAGAAGAAGGCAGCCAAGGCCGCAAAGAAGGCGTCCAAGTCAGGTGGTGCTGACGAGGATGACGACAGCGAGTAAGCTCTGACGGAATTCGTCTTGTCGATTGGCTCGATACCATGTGTTTTGTTGACAATGGTCGGTGGTTGGCTATTGTATCATAAAAAAATGGCTTTGGCAAGTGGCGTTTGGTTCTGGTTTCCTGCTGAACATAGTGCGGACTGGCTGGATAGGAGTAGATAGGTCCTATACGAAAATTAAAAGCGACGACTACTACTGTCGCATCAGTTCACGTTTTCAAGTACGACTCATAGTCGTCGTTTGCACAATGGAAATTGTGAGTGTCAAAAGAGTTTCGTTGAGTGAAATGTTGGAAACGGGGGCACGGAAACCCTGGAGAGGAAGGACTTGTGCAACTCCAGGCAGCATCCTGGCGGTGTTTTCAAACTGCAGCACAATCGAGTCCGAGCCAACGTGGATCTCATCCGAACGAATTCTGTTTGGAATGTCGGTCATAAACAGCGGCGACATACGTGTTCCGTTCTTCGTCCGAAGACAGATTTCCTGTAGAAGAGAAAGAGAGAAAGAACAGGGAGGCATCGTCACTGGACATGTCTCAGGCCACACGCGCCAGCCAGCCAAGAAACGGCAGCATCTTGCCACTGACCCTCCTTCCGATGCCTCGTACATTCGGGGGCAATGCAGTCAAGAATACCGTGACCGCCAACTGGACTTGACTGGCACACTTGTCGGGCGACGTTTTACTGGAGAGCGGATCCCCTCAGTGCTCCCCCTGGGATGGCACTCGTGGCAGTACGTCACATCCGCCTGGCTTGCAACCTCCTTCTCTTGCCTTTTACACGTGCACTGGGTTATTGACGTACCTCACCTTATAGCCCCTCTCCGGGATGACGGGTGGTCGGGGGTGCGCCTCAATCCCTCGCCTTGCTTCGCCTATGCCCGACCAGCGGGGCCGACACCGTCAGTTCAAGATCCCTTGTCCCCACCCCGGGCAGCCTCCGTCGACGCTGTCAACGTCGTCAATGACCGTCATCCTGGCTGCCCAAACTCATCCACTCCACCCGGCCCCCGTCGGTCAAGGGCACGAAAGGGCTTCCTCCCCCTCCTCCTCCTCATCCTCCTCCTCATCCCATGGCGGTACTCGAGCTTTTGAGAGCCTGATATGCGGGCTGCGGTCGAATGGCGGAAAACGACAGCTCCATGCATGTCTTTGCTTCTCCCTCCGAGGTTGGCCAAGGAGAAACGGATTCAGCGAACAAGGCCGGCGGGGTCGCTATCTGACCACACCGCCTGACACGCGCCCAGCCCTAGGAAAATTGTCTTGAGCAGCAGCTGAAGCAACATGAGCCGGGGATGCTGAGAGGTTCTAGCTTCGGGGATCCGGTCGAAGCCCAGGTGTGAGGCGAGGAAAGCTGCCACGCACACACCCCTAAGGCCCACCTGTTTCAAGCATCTGCTTTGACATGAATGGAACAAGCCCACTAGTGTGAGCCGCTCCAGCTCAGTAACAGGGCCATATAAGATGGGATTATCACTGCCAAACGCGTGTGGAGTGTGCGGACGGCAAGGAGCGAGGAAGGAAAACAACAACAGAAAACTCCCATGTTCGGCCAAAGGGTTTCCTTTTTTTTTTCCCCTTTCTTTTTCTCTTGGCGGGAAGCTTGGCCTACAAGAAGGCTCTCGTTCGCACGCTTCCTCGAAGGTCATTTCCCTTCTCGAAGTTTGCTATGACTTTCATGACGCCAGCACTTGCTTATGAAGAAATGTGTATTCGGCGCTGGATCTAATAGACTGTCCAGTTCCTCTGAGAGAGAGAGGAAGAGAAGCACCAGAGCCATCATCGCCGAATCATTTGCTCTTAATTGCGATTAGTCGAATTCAACGAGCGTCCACATCATTGTCGTGCGTCTTTTACATGCCCTTTTCCCTTCTTATTTTATATTTAGACATAATTGTCAATTTTTTATTGTCTTACCCCCAAGAGCAGCGACAATGTTTTCAGCATCAACAACGGCATTATTGCGGCAATGCGCCCTTCTCGCGGCGGGCATGTTCTGTTGGGGCGCCTTGCAACCCGTCCTGGGCGTGCCTGTAGACCCGCTCTACGTCGTTGGCAGGGACGAAAAGGTCATGGAGCCAAAGCTCAGCACCGACTTCCCAGATCCCGCCCTCGTGCAGGGCGACAACGGGCTCTGGTACTCCTTCGCGACCAGCAGCAACGGCAACAACATCCAGGTCGCCAAGGCCTCTCAGATCTCGGGGCCGTGGGAGCTTCTCGACGACGATGCCCTCCCGGACGGGGGCTGGACGACGAACTCCAACACGTGGGCGCCGGACGTGAGAAGGCTAGACAACGGAACGTTCATCATGTACTACGCGGGCGAGGTCAAGGAGAGCGGCGGGCAACACTGCATCGGCGTGGGCACCTCGGACATCGTCACCGGCCCCTACCGGCCGACGCGGGAGCCGTGGGTTTGCCCGTCTGCCGAGGGCGGCGCCATCGACGCGGCGGGGTTCTACGACGAGTCAACCAAGAAGCGCTACGTGCTGTACAAGGTGGACGGCAACAGAGAGGGCAATGGCGGCGACTGCAACAACGGCGTCAAGCCGCTCGTCGACACGCCAATCATGCTCCAGGAGGTCGAGGCCGACGGCATCAGCAAGGTCGGCGACCCCGTGAAAATCCTCAGCAGGACGGACGCCGACGGCCCGCTCGTCGAGGCGCCGGACCTCGTGCGCACCGAGGACGGTCTGTACATCCTCTTCTTCAGCAGCTTCTGCTTCAACACGGACAACTACAACGTCAACTACGCGACGAGCAGGACCCTCAAGGGCCCCTACCGGCGGCCGTCGAGGATGCTGCTCCAGACGGGGGACTTCAACCTCACGGCGCCAGGCGGCGCGACGAGCGTCGCGGGAGGCGGGCAGCTGGTGTTTCACGGCGACTGTTCCGGGACCTCGTTCCAGCGGTGCATGTACCAGACGACCTACTCGGTTACCGGCAGAGATGTAATCATCAGTTGATGGGCTGGCTGCGACGACGGATAGAGGGAGAAATTAATGACCTGTAATCATATAACTCATGCATTTATGCTGGGTTTCCGGGAAAAACGCTTCTGGGAGCGCAGCGAGCAGCAACAGCGAGTGCGTTAAGACATGCGTAACGACAGGGTGCACAGCCGAAAAGTACCATCGGGTTTTTTTGTTTGGTCCTTGGGGCTTGGGAGGGGTGTCTCTTCTCATCTGCGGGCGTTTGGATACATGAAAATGACGCTCATACGCAGCGTAACTGCAGGACACGGCCTCGAAACCAAACGGGATGGTCGAGGTTGAGGTGAGGAACGGCCGCGTACCGTAAGCAACGTCACAGCGAGCAATGTTGATCGACAATACTAGGGTTTCTTAGGGGGGAAACAAATACGAATAATGAACACACACACACACACACTAACTTATATATCCATATTGTGGGAAGGGGACGGTGCCTGAATGATGCAAAGTGAAGATGGTGACAACCTTTGAAATAAAGACTCTGAAAGTTCGGAGTCAGTGACCGAATTCGAAGGGGGAAGCTTCTGCCAGCAGGGAACCCCGGCTGCGGGAGCGCGGACAAGCCCCTGATAGCGTAAAGTAAAAGGGTTAAAAGAAACCCGGCCGGGGTTGGGATGATAAAGAAATGCATTGAAGATCGAATGATGGAGGTGACGAAAAGGTGGGAGGGGGCCAAGACGGAAGGCAAAAAAGAAGAGAGCATTGATGGCCCAGAACTGATCGCCAAACAAGCGACAAGCCGGACCCCACTTAGGGCCCGCAGTGGATATCCCACTGGACCAGGCTCACGGCTTTAAATGGAGAACGCAAATGCCCCGAGGACAAGGTGACTGACTGCTCTGTAGTCTGTGAACGTACTCGTGCTGGTCCCCCCTACTGTAAGCGCCTGGTCTGTTAGCGTTGCCGTTGGCTGACTGTCACCTCGTGTCAACCAGACCAATCTCCAAACGCCTTCTTCCAATTGGGTACAGTGCTCTCTCTCTCTTCCTTTCCCATCACCACTCACCCCTCCCCTGGTATCACGCAGCCGCCATGCGGTCGTGGTCACTCGCATTGGCACAATGCGTCCCGGACCAAGCACAGACACGCGGATGGAGAAAACCACGCTATCGATCGCTACAATGCCGCTCCTGGAAGAAACGGTGCACCTGCAGTCCGGCGACCGCCAGTCAATTTGCACATCGCGGTTCAAGCCCTGGCAGCCTGTCTGCGCCAGGGAGGTTGCAACGCACACCGCGTCCAGACAGCCTGCGAGTGCTGGGGACTCGTTAGCGCCGTGCCGTGTTTGCTCAGCTCACCTGACAGGTCCAACGAGCTTCGGGGACGACTAACGCGTCGGCAAACGGCGTCTACGAGCCCTGCGCGAGTGGCAGAGTGCTCGAGGCCACAGTCCGGATTCCCGTCACTCGCTGTGCTCCCCTCTGCTGGCCCGGACCAGCCACTCATTGGCCACCCTGTGGCCGACATCACCACACCCTCTGCCGGTGCCAACACCCATCTCGTACCGTCGTGGAGCAGATGGGCGGCAGGCCGACGGGCCCATTTCCATCTTGGGGCCTCGCTCTCTGCTCTATATGGCTGCGTTTGTCCAGGCCTGCTTTCCCCATACATCGGGATCGCACCCATGGACCCTTGCCGGCTGCAGGCGACTCCGGTCCATCACCCAACCATCTGTTCCTGCATCTGCCTATGACCCGACCCCCCTTGTTCGAGTGAGTGGTGGATGTGCGATCAGCATATCGGCTGAATATATCACCTCTTGGACCCTCGATCTCTCAATGGGATTGTCTCATTGAATTTTTTCTGCTTTGTTGTGATATTTTTTTGAGTGTTGTTGGCTTGCACGATACTTGCTAATGTTTTTTTGGGGGTTACGAACTGCCTAATACTTATCATTCATAATCCTTCAGCACGAGGCTCTGGAGTCTTGGTCTGCTTCCAATTCATCGACTTTCATTCCCAAGTACTGCTTGGGCCAGACCTCACAATGGCCGCCCGGTCCGCTCTCTTCCTCCTCATCACAGTCGTGCCGGCGTATATCTCGGCGTTGCAGGTCACGCCGAACTCGCCGTGTGCATCCTTCTGTCTTGACTCTAACGGCCTCGACATCTCGGACCCCAACTCTTCTAACACCAAGGGCAAGGACATCACATGTACGGACAACAAATATCAGACCGAGGCCGCGGGTCAGAAGTTCCAGCAGTGCATGAGCTGTCTCCAAGATAGCAAGTTCGTTCAGGGGGGCGAGAACGACCAAGACTGGTTTCTGTGTAAGTCTTGTGAGCCCGGCTTCGTATTCAAAAAAGACGCCGGGAACTGACCATGCTCGCCAGATAACATGAGATACTCCTTCAATTATTGCATCTACGGGTACCCAAATGCCACCGGCGTCGGCTCCAATCCCTGTATGACGTCCACTGCATGCGGTCCTTTGGAGGCCGCCCTCACGGACGGCGAGCTGGACCCGGAGAAGACATCGCAATACTCGTACTGCGATGCGGATGGCGGCGCCATGCTCACCCCGGCATACGACAAGTGCCTATCTTGCGTCAGAGCGGGTGGCGAACACTACTACCTTGCCAACTGTATGTGGTGGCTCTTCTCCGCATACGCCTTACCTTGGCCATTCTCTAACTCGTCCCAGACCTGATCGCGCTTGGAGCTGGATGCAAGCAACGGCCAGACCCGGGAAAGCTTGTCGGGCTCAATGACACCGTCTTCACCAAAGGAATGATTACGGTGATCGATCCCAAGGACGCTGAAACACCCGAAAAAGACGAGAGCCCCGGCCTCTCCACAACGGCCATCGTCGGCATCGTCATAGGCTCCGTCGTCGCCCTTGTCTTGGTCGCCGGGTGCGCCTTCATCCAGTACCGCAAGCGCAAGGCACGCAGAGAAGGCCGCGGCATCAACCCCGAGCTTTCCCGCCGTGCCAAGGGCCACCGCCCGGTCTCCTCGCTCTCCTTCCGGTGTCAGACGCACCTCACACCCAAGACACCAAACTTTTTCTCCATCGAGGAAGAGGACCCGCAGAACGAGAAGCGTCCTCACGAATCCGCTCACGAGGTCGCTCACTACCAACCTCACCAACACCACCAGGACGCGACCTCAGGCACCGTCTCGAAGCCGAGCCTCTGGATGCCGCACAACTCCATCTCCTCCCTACAGAGCTCGGCAGCCCCCACCTCCTACACGGACCGGAAACCCGCGCACAAGGAGACCCTCCCGCTCGCCAGCATCACCACGAGCCTCCCCGTCATCCCCCTCAAAGCCCACTCGCCGCGCTTCAACATGTCCTCGCCCCAAGACGACTACTACGCCACCCCGACCTCCACGACATCGGCGGCGCCGCTGCTGCCGCTCAGACCCTACGTCCCCTCCGAACATGGTTTCTCGACGCCGTCGATGGGTCACGCCGCGACATTCAGCCCGGCGACGACGTACGCCTCCCCGACGTCGGGCACCACCGCGAGCCCCCTGCTCAGCCAGGCCGGCTGGCCCGCGCCGGCACACAGTCGGCATCCTGCGCATGTGGACTTGTCGTCATCGTCCTCACCATCTTCGTCCACGTCGGCCGTGGGAGATGCGACGAAGACCATGCCTGTCGTCGTGAGGGACCTCGCGCGGCCGCTGCCGAAGAGAGTGACGTCGCTGGGCGGCAGCCCTGTCGAGACGTCAGTGATCCAGACAGCGTTCCCGCCCCCGCCTCCTCCCAAGAGGAGATAGTAGTCTCTCTGCTGTCCTTTTGAAAAAAGTATCCATTCTCATGCCAGCGGCTGCGGTCATGGCACAGCGGGCGGCGAGTGGCGTTTTTGGGGGTGTGTTTGTGGGCGTATCGTGTAAAGAGATGGCGGGTCAAGGGGGGCCACCATATCCAGTATCAATAAATATGCGACGACGAACTGTTACCATCGTTCTCGTCTACCTTCTCTGACATGGCTTATCGGAGACACCAAACTCACAGTCACTACCACCTGGGACCGCTGATGTTGCGCAAATGATGATCCAAACTCTCTTCTATGGGTATTTATGCCCGTGTTTTTGTACCTGAGGAATTCGACACTTATAAGAACATCCCTCGTTCGTACCACACCCCCAACCAGAGAACCCGTGAAACGCCTGTGCTGATGCTCGTCGTACCTCCCGCATTCACCGGTGCCCCTCTTTGCCCCATGGCGAGCTGGCCCTGCTCAGCTCCTCCGCGTGCATCATCTCATTCTGCTCCCTGAACCATTCCGCCCCTTCATCAAGCTCAATCCTTGAGCTTCTCAACGATTCCAGGTTCTCCCTTGCTTCACGGAGGATTTTGTCTACGTCGGCGTTGCTCGAAGGCCGCTTCTTGAACCGGGCCTCGCCTGGTACCGCGATCTCATTGTCCTCATCGAGTGACCGCTTCCTCTTACTAAGAGGCGACGTCCCGTTGGCCTGCGGTGTGGCGCTGCCGCCGTTCAGCGATTGAGAAAAGCGCAGACGGGCTTCCGCGGCGTGGTTAAGATCAGCGGATACGCTTCGACGCCGCTCGCTGCTGTCCCGGTCCAGGCCGAAAGAGCCCAGACCCTCGTACCGTTTCCCGTTGTACCGCATCTCGTTGGCTATAGCCTCCGGCAAGGCCGATCCGTCAGGCATCGTTACGAGCCCCATGGCCTTCAAACGCCAACGGTCCGACACCTTGCTAACGCGTTTTTGAGGTTCTGACGACATGCGCGATGACGATGAGTGCGCCGACATGGGTGGCAGTGACCGGCGGAACTTGTTGCTGCTTTTGCCAAATTCCTCCCTGAGAGCTCGCGTCTTGGCGCCACATGGTTTGGCCCCCGACGTGGATTGCGACAAGCTAGTCGTTGACCGTGATCGTGGTAGCGATGTTGTCGTTGCAGGCGACTCGGCTGTCACAGGGACCCCAATGACATTCGCGGCTGCGGTTCGTTCGTCTGAAACGCCTGGCAAGATGCCGGTAGCGAGAAGGGCCTCTGCCTCGGCCTGCAGATCAACCTGAGGGTCGTCTTTCCGGAGATAGAGCAGCTCTCTGAACTCCTCCACAGGATCAACCCCGTGTCTTTCCAGGGCCCTCTTTCGTGCTTCAGCAACTTTGGCCGCCTGTTTCTTCTTCCGAATATCCTCATCTCGCAGTTCCCTCTGTACTCTTCGGAACTCTTCCCTCTCCTGCCGGCGGATTTTGCTGAGGCGGAGGTTGCGTGCGATTTCCTTCCACCGATAGAAGTACTTGACGGAGAGGTTGTAAACCTGGAATTGGCGTGCTTCTGCTCGGTCCCTTTCCTCCTCCTCCTTTCGTTTCCTATCTTCTTTTTCTCGGTGGTACTTTACGAATGTTTCTGAAACTATTTGCTCAACGACAAATTTTTCAAACTCTTGCATCAACCCGTTATCGCCTGTGACGAACCACTTCGCGAAGTCTGCCATGACATCTTTCTTTGATTTCCGTTGCACGACTGAAGGGTTGGGAGGTGTAACCTGGGCTAGCTGCGAGACTGTGACTCCAGACGGGGCAGCGCTGAGCGAGAGACCTTGCTGGCTTGGGGGTGTCGCCTTGGCGGCTGGGAACGCATCACTTGCTTGAGATGGAAATGTCGGTAAAGGAGACTGAGAAGACACAGCTCCTAGGCTTGTGAGGGTCTGGGACGGCTCGGCCGCAGGCGCAGCAGCGGCGAATGGCCTTGGTGATTGAGTCGGCTGGGGTGCGGGACTCTCAACGGGTTTGGCGGGTTGAGCGAAAATTGATGCGGCTGCTGAGGATGTAGGTGGCTGTACTTCAGCCGGCTTAGTAACTGGCTGAGAGGAACCTGAGGGGAACGTCGGTGCTGTGGCTGATGCGCCAGCATTTGCCGTGAATGTGAAAGCGCTCGACGGTTTTGAGGCAGTGCCCGGGGTTGACAGCGGGAACTGTGGTGTCGAGGGAGTGACGGTGATCGCAGGTGAAAACCCGTTGCCACTTTGTACCGGCGGCTTCGTCTGCGTGGTCTCCTGTGCCTTCTGTTGCGAGCTGAGCCCAACTGCTGGAACGGGAAATGATGGAAAAGCGGTTTCTGTAGATTTGACAAAACCATTGGCTTGGGCCAATGCCGCAAAAGGGTTGCTAGCAGTTGTCGGTTTCTCTTGTACGTTTTCCGGCTTACTGAATGGGCTTGCCTTGCCAGAAAACGGATTCACAGGAGGGGGTGCGGTTGTCGAGTTCTGGCCGGCCCCCTGAAAAGGCGTAGCTGTAAAAGGGGACTTTGTGGCAGAAAAGGGATTTGAAAACGGACTTGAGCCTGTTGAACCAAGCCTTGAGCCGTCTGTTGCTGTGAGATATGAAGTTAGCTGAGGTTCGGTTCGGTTCGGCCCTTGCTGCCATCTCGTCAAGTTGCGCCGCGGGCATTGCTCCGCTAGCCACATTCTCCAACTCCCGTCGCGTCCTCGATTTCTCAACGTTCTTCCGAAAGTGTGAGGATAGACCAGACTTGGAAATTGTTTGCATGTTCTTTTGTTCCCGTACGACGGTGTCTGAGCCGAAAAAGAAAAGAATATGCACCGTTTTCAAGTCGAAGGGGCAGTTGAAAATTACAAGGCAACAGTGGTATGGATAGGGCGTGGAAGTATCTTTACCTTTGTCGAACGGTGTCGTGCCCCCGAATCCAGTCGAGACGCCCCCTTGAGAAGCTGGAGAAGAAGACGCGAAAGGCCCGTTCGATATGGCTGCTGAGTTGCCGTCAAAAGTGGAATGCTTCTGCGACGCGTGGGAGGGTGCGGCATCGGTGCCGAATCCGCGTCCCGAGGCTAATTGTGTGGTTGGTGTAGACTCGTCGGGTATCGTCCTGTGGATGATATCGGGAATACCGCGAGACCCTCTTTTTCTTTCAACAAGTTGACGAGAGAAACTGTGATGAATTCTTGGCCACGTTAGACGCTGTGAAGTGTCGAGGTATCGTATGTGTTCGCCAGATGACCCTTCTCCATCTGAAAAGCTGAGACCATGCTGCTCGACAAACTCAACTGCCTGATCGTCTGTGTCAAAGTGAAGAAAGCGGTTGAGTGTCGAGGGCGTGATATCTTTGGCTCCGTGCCGGGGTCTGGTGTACGCCTTTTTCAGGGAGCGAAGGACGGAGCGACGTAGTTGTCCAAGATGAATCTCGGCAAAGCAAGCCATGGTGTAGGATACTTCTTTGCTTTCGAGAATTCTGAAGTACGTGCGGTGAGCGCCAGATATCGCCATGGATGGCCCGGAGCCCAGCGGGCCATGAAAGTCCTCGGCACTCTGCAGGCTCTCAACGAGCGAAACGGCTGTCCTGATTTCGTCGGATTCGGTCCAGAAGCGAGAGTCCCCCCACTCCTTCTGCACGTCGTCGAGTATGTTGGGCTTGTTCGCACTGAAGAGCAAGTGATACGCCCTGAACTCGGCCTCGTTTTCGCAAATGACGCCCTGGGGTTTGCAGTCGTCATACGCAAACATGAGCGAAAGCAATGACTTCCCCAGCTGTTCGATCTCCTGTTGTTCCGAGAAATCTTCCGGCGCGAAACCTTCCTGGGAAAGTAGGTGCAGAGAGGTGACGTGAAATCTCGCAATTGTTTCAAGACAGTAAACTTGATCTTTCATCTCCTCTGGAGACATTGTCGAGTGGAAAATGAAGTCCCTGCGGATTGCACGTGTCCTGTCCCACAGAAATCCATGCAAGGAGGGCAAATTGTCGTCCGTCTGCAGCAGGTCATCGATCAAGTAATCGAGAGTTTTTCTGAGCGCCGCGGTTGACCTGACATCCATTGGTAGAGGTGCCTCCTGGCCAGCTGCGGATCTAGCTAGCTTCTTAACCATCTTCGAGGTGATGGCAGAAGTGGTTCGGGTATCCTTCTCGGCGGATTGAACATCGAATTCGGTGATGCGCGTAATCTTTTCAAAGTCCGGGCACATGGCGTCGCAGATGCCTTTAAAGTCAATCGCGTCCTCCAGCCGCTTGGGTTTATCTGGATCGTCAATCAAGCCGGCGCGCATCAAACAGTGCCTAGCACGATCGCGGTATGCCTTATATTCCTCCCTGAACTTGGCCATCGCGGCCTTCGAGCTCGTGTTTCCAGGATCGGACGGCCATTTTGGAGGCGCGATTCCTTCTTTTCGAAGCTGGGTGAATATTCTATCGGAGTACGGCGTACCGTCGCCGCTGGCGCTACCATTTGCATCGTCCGTCTCGTATTCGGTAGGTTCTGTACCGTGTGTGTGATTGTTGTTTTGAGTGCCGAAACCGCCACGCGACTGCGTGGACCCGAAACCTTTGGGGGTATTTTTCGCGCCGTTCAGCTTCGCGCCTTGCGACTGGGGGGGTTTCTTCTTCCAGTCGCCTTGTGAACTGTTCTTCGTGGGTTTCTTCCGTCGATTGTCGTCTGAGCTCGCGCCATCGAATGGGTTGACGCCCTTTCGCTTCGTCGCGAGAGTCGTCATTTCGAAAGACTGGTTCGTTAGGTTGCGTTTCGACCGCTTCCCACCGCCGCCGCCAGCTCCATCGAGATTCAAGCCGTGATGACCCGCGTCAGAATGGCCTCCGAAGCCGCCCGGTGATGATCCTCCAAACGGTGATAGTGTCTTGTCAGGCCTGCTTGGGGGGAAAGAGACCGACGTCATGTCGGAGTCGCGAAAGGAAACTCCAGAGTGGAAAGCGGCATGGCACACGAGAATGAAAGTGGAGAACTGAGATAGGATGGAGCTGGTCTGCGTATGCGGCGTTTGCAGCGTGGCTTTGACGCGCTTAACGCAGGCAACGGCGCTTATGCGGCTCTAAACCCCACAACAGTTGTTTGCTCCTACCCAAACGGGGCGTGGGAATAAAGTGATGCAGGAACGCCCTGCGAGAACGATTTGAGACCGGTGTAACTGCTTTACGATGCGATTCACTTGCAACGTCCATTCTTGTTCATTGTAGACTGTCTAGAAAGAGTTTTCGTGGCGTGATTCATATGAGTTTACGGCTCAACAGGATGGCGTTTTCGGCAACAGCGGCGAGACATATCGGGCGAGGCAGGTGAAACATCATTAACCATCATTTTGTTCATTATAACATTTCTAGGCACAGATCTTTTGGTGAGTCTTGTGCGGAATGAGGGTATCGCAATGACCAGTGGCTAGATCCGAGCGTTCTCAATAGTTCTTGGATCGAAAGCGAGCGGGGCCCAGTCCCTGCCTAATCTCATCGAGTTGCTCGAGTCCGGTTTGCGGTCTGTTCTTTTTGTTCGTTCGCTTTCCAGGTTTTGTGTAGCTGCCCAAGAATTCGTCCATAATGCTGTCAAAGTCGCCTCGGGTAGGGCCGGCGACGCTGGTCGCCGTTGAGACTTCGGAGACGGAGGCCATGTCGTCACCGCCCATCTCGCTTGTGTACTCCTCCTCAATCTTGTCAAATCTGGCGTCAAGCAGCGTGAGCTGTTCTGTTCTGACCATCGATGATGAGGTCATGGAGTAGGCGGAGGGGTTGGTAAGGGCTCCCTTTCTCTTCTTTTTGCGACCACCCATTGTTGTCGTAGTCCAGATGGATGACTGAATCTCAGACGGCGTGACTTTTTCCTGGACCTTGCCGCCCTTCTGATCCTTCTTGAACTGTTTGAAATCCTCCAACCAGTCCTCATTCTGGTGCTCTGGCAGTGCCTCCCCTTCAACGGGAATCAGCTGCGGGACCGCTTCACTTCTGTACTCCTTGTTCGGCTTAGCGGTGCCATCCGATTCCCAGCCCTCATCCTCGTCGTCGTAGTCGAACTGGTCCTCGAATTCATATTGGTCGATCTCGCGCGAATCCTTGGACAGCTCTTGGAAGATATCGTCGTCTTCATCCACATACGCATCGTCCTCCAGTGCCTCGAGCACTTCACGCAATCGGGGATCCATGTCGGGCTGGAAACCAGCAATGGCATCGGGGATATCCTGCTGGTTTTGGTAGGTTGATCGCTGGAGGTTCTTGTTGGGGAGGACCGATTCGTCGAGCAGAGCCTCGCTCTTGTGCTCTAAGTCCATTTGGCGCAAGGCGTCCTCGAGCGACGTCTGCTTTCCCTTGCCTTTATCGGCAGCTGCAGGAGCCTCAACCCACACAGCCTCGCCGCCTCCAGAGTTCAGATCACGGAGATGCTGCATGTAGTCATACTGGGTGTCGTCGTAGTAGACGCCGTACTCGGCCGCCTCTCCCTCGTTCTCTCTTATGCTCACAGCATCGGAACCAAGCTCGGATGCAAGATCACTTAGATGCTTTCCCTTCGAAGACCCTCCCTTCTGAGGCACCGGGTTCAGCACCATGGAAGGCGCATTTTCGTCGTGGATGAGCGGGTCATTTTGCGGTCGGTGGACGAGAGTAAAATGCTGCGCATTCTTCTTATCGCTGCCATCTCGTCAGTCAAAACGCCTCTAAAGCACTGCAAGCATCTCACAATTTCTTTCCCTTCGCCATCTTGTCTACTTTTGCGAGTATTGGGGTAGGGAGCGGTCTGTTAGCGTGTCGTGTCTGGAAGGAGGGCGCAGACGAAGAATCAAGGTGGGACGCACGAAGGACCCCTCGGTGAAAGTTGGTGGTGCCCAAGGGAAAAAAAGTCTTGGTGGGGGATTTTCGCGGCCGGAGATTATCTTATCGATAAGAACCCAGGAGTGCTGGAAACGCTGGACCAAGCAAAAAGAAAGGGAAAAAACACTGAAGGGCTTGATTTGCTGCGGGGGACTTTTTTTCGCCCCGCTGATTAATGGCCGCGGGGCACTGCCATTCTCTTCAAGGCGGGCGGTTGCGACGGCTCCCACTTATTACTCATTCACAAAGCGGCTTTGGCGAGTATTTTTTTCTCTCCAACCCATTTTCTCATCTTTTCAGGCTGTTTGGGACAAGATACCATCGCGAAAATGGTGCACGCCAAATCCAAGAAGACCGCCGGGCTCGGCAATGCCCTGATGAACGACCGGTTCGGTAAGAACCGCGGCAACGACAGGAAGAAGACCTCTGCCATTACCAGAGTAAACCATGCTACCGGAGAAGAGGTAATCGGACGATCGCGCACGAGTACTACCCTTTGAACTCGTACTTACAATCTGCTAGTACCTCACAAACGAGCGACAAGAAGCGTCATGGGTTAAGATGCGATCAGTCACCGAGCAGGGCGCTCTCGACGAGTTCCTTGCGACAGCAGAGCTGGCAGGCACGGACTTCACCGCAGAGAAGATGAACAACATCAAGATCATCCACACCGACCAGAAGAACCCATACTTGCTGTCCGGAGCCGAGGAGAGGGGCGTTCTTGCCAAGCAGAAGGATCACAAGGGACGCTTGACTGTGCCGAGACGACCGAAGTGGGATGCTTCCACCACCCCAGAGGAGCTGGACAGAAAAGAGAGGGACAGCTTCTTGGACTGGCGTAGAGGTCTTGCGGAACTCCAAGAGAACCACGATCTTCTGATGACGCCTTTCGAACGAAACCTTGAGGTTTGGAGGCAGCTGTGGCGTGTTATCGAAAGATCAGACCTTGTGGTCCAGATTGTCGACGCCCGCAACCCCTTGCTTTTCAGATCCGAGGACTTGGAAAGCTATGTCAAGGACATCGATTCCAAGAAGGAGAATCTCCTGCTCATCAACAAGGCCGACATGCTTACGCTGAACCAGCGCAAGATGTGGGCCAAGTACTTGAAGGAGAACGGCATCGCTTACAGGTTTTTCTCAGCAAGTCTTGCGAAGGAGATGTTGGAGGCTTTGGAGGAAGAGGATGAGAACTCCGATGAAGATGAACCGGAAGCTGGTAGTAGCTCTCAGGCTGCATCGCAAAGCGCCGCCACCGGCAAGGAAGCCAAAGACAAAGCCGATGAGGAGCACTCAGAAGAGGAGGATGGCCAAGAAGAGGGTGGCGCTGGTACATCACAGCAGGATGGCGAAGTTGACGACGATGACATCCGGATCTTGACAGTAGAGGAGCTGGAGGATATCTTCCTCAGCCACGCTCCCGAGAATGCAGGTATGTCGGAGTGACGTTTCAGACGTTAACTACGGATTGACGAACTAACGATGCCACTTCAGAGCCTGGTCACAAGCTGCAGATCGGTCTCGTCGGATATCCCAACGTCGGAAAGTCCTCCACCATCAACGCCTTGATCGGCGCCAAGAAGGTGTCGGTTTCATCAACACCAGGAAAGACTAAGCACTTCCAGACGATCCACCTCAGCGATAACGTCATCTTGTGCGATTGTCCCGGTCTGGTCTTCCCCAACTTCGCAAACACCAAGGCTGACCTGGTCTGTAACGGTGTCTTGCCTATCGACCAGCTGCGAGAGTTCCAGGGACCTGCCGGTCTAGTTACCCGCAGAATCCCGAAGGCTTTCCTGGAGGCAGTCTACGGAATCAACATCAAGACTCGCGCTCTCGAGGAGGGTGGCACTGGCATCCCCACTGCCCCAGAGCTGCTCCGCGCATATGCCCGGGCGAGAGGCTTCACAACCCAGGGATTGGGTCAGCCCGACGAGTCGAGAGCTTCCCGTTACATTCTGAAGGACTACGTGAATGGCAAGCTTCTCTACTGTGAGCCGCCACCTGAAACTGTGGATGGTCCGGAGTTCAACTACGAGCTCTACAACGACGGCCAGCTTCCCGAGAAGACACGTCAAGCAGTCGACGAGTCTCTTGACATCATGTCGTTTGTGGGCGACGATATCTCAATAGCCCCCTCCGACCTGGCAGTCCTTCCAGCGGGTCCGAAGTCCAAGAAGATTGACAAGGGTTTCTTTGGCGCTGATGGCACTGGGACCGGGCACCTCAAAATGCCTTTTGCTCACAAGTACTCGGAGCAGGGCCAGAAACATTTGAGTGGAAGGAAAGCGCGAGCAATGATTGCGCTGGAGAATGGTGTCGATCCCAAGGATGTCAAGCTTTCATCGGGTAAGAAGCATTTCAAGGGAGGTGCGAAGACGAGGAAGACTAAGAAGCCTGCCGACGAGGATGACGACTAGATACCTTTGATGAGTTAAATGCAATAAAATAATCGGGCCAAGGATTGCTGACATGCTTGCTTTGACTGCCACGATAAGTAATTGTTTCTCTCCTTACATGTGCTCATTCGAACAAGACGTGTACTGAGTGAGGAGGAGAGGGGACACAACTTACAAGGGTCGTGGGTACGTACACAATGTGGAAACTGGACCGGTTTAGCGCGTCCCTCGACGCGTCTTTTTGTCCATCGCGTAAAGTGCCTTTGCCCACTCTGCACAGAACTCTGACAACCTACCTTCTTGCTGTCCGCAACCTTCCATATAACGGCCAAAGCTACTATGCCCGCTCAAAAGACGACTACAAAGCCGGAGGAGGTTGGCGAGTCCTCAACATCTGCAGCGAAGAAGGCGCTGACAGCGGCGTCAAACGGTGTCCCCAACTATGAGCTTCCTTGGTGGGTTGTTTAGAGGCCTTGTGAACCTCCTATGACCGATTGCTGATGCGATTCGCAGGGTCGAAAAATACCGCCCCGTCTTCCTCGATGATGTTGTCGGAAACACCGAGACGATTGATCGGCTAAAGATCATTGCGAAAGAGGGAAACATGCCGCACGTCATCATTTCCGGCATGCCTGGTATCGGAAAAACCACAAGTGTGCTCTGCCTTGCGAGGCAATTACTGGGAGACTCCTACAAGGAGGCTGTTCTAGAACTCAATGCCAGTGACGAGAGAGGTAAGGCAACAGCCGATTCTCGACGATGGACCAACGCTGACGGTGAAACGCAGGTATCGATGTCGTCCGCAACCGCATCAAGGGTTTTGCCCAGAAGAAGGTCACCCTGCCCCAGGGTCGGCACAAGCTCGTGATCCTAGATGAGGCCGACAGTATGACGTCAGGCGCCCAGCAGGCCCTCCGCCGAACGATGGAAATTTACTCTAACACGACGCGCTTCGCCTTCGCCTGTAATCAGTCCAACAAGATCATCGAGCCACTGCAATCGCGATGCGCCATTCTCCGATACGCCCGGCTCACGGACGAGCAGGTGGTCAAGCGCCTGCTGCAGATCATCGAGGCCGAGAAGGTGGAATACAGCGACGACGGGTTGGCGGCGCTTGTCTTCAGCGCCGAGGGTGACATGCGACAGGCCATCAACAACTTGCAGTCGACCTTTGCCGGCTTTGGCTTCGTATCGGGTGACAACGTCTTCAAGGTGGTGGACTCACCACACCCCATCAAAGTCCAGGCCATGCTCAAGGCGTGCTACGAGGGCAACGTGGACTCGGCGCTCGACAGCCTGCGCGAGTTATGGGACCTGGGATACTCGAGTCACGACATCATCAGCACCATGTTCAAGGTCACCAAGACGATCCCGACGCTGAGCGAGCACTCGAAGCTCGAGTTCATCAAGGAGATTGGCTTCACGCATATGAAGATTCTGGAGGGAGTGCAGACGCTGTTGCAATTGAGCGGTTGCGTCGCGAGGTTGTGCAAAATCAACATGGATCCGAAGAAGTTTGAAGTGGTTTCAAGATGAGAGCGGTCGCCGACAAAAACCTGCAATCGGGCAGGACCTAATGATTTGCATGATCCGGCGTTAGGGTGGGTTAATCAGGTCTGCCATACCTTTACTTGTGTGCAGCTCAAACCCCAAAAAGAATTGAAGAACTTGAGTGTCCGGTTTTATACAGTACTACCAATAGAGGCCCAGATCAACCTTTGTGAGTATCCCATTTTAATTCATGCGCCGATGGTGGTGGTTTTGATGGTGGTGGTGGGGGGTGACTCTCGTTCATTTCTTCTCATCTGTTGGGTTTTCGAGGAACTCCTGCTCAAACCTCTCCCATTTCGCCTTGTCCCTCAGCATGCGCTTCTGTATCCTGACCCTTGCCTCGTACTCGCGCAACCTGTTGTCCGCCTCGAGCATGCTCCCCAGCACCATGGCGGACATTTGCATGTAGCTGCGTCGTGGTCAGTCCATCTCATTGACGAGTTGAGAACGGGCGAATGAGGGGAGGAGAAGGGTGGTGGTGGTGGTGATGGTGTTGTCGCGTGACATATTACATCTTGAACTGAATCGTGAGGCCCTTGTACAACGGTGAGAACCTCCACGCAAAGGCTCCCAGGACGGCGGCCCCGGCGCCCCATCTCACGGCGCCCGTAACGGCTCCGCGGGTGGCCTCCCACGCGGCGTCGTCGGCCTCAGCGCTCTTCATCTGGTTGTGCGAATTCATCTTGTGGGCATCCCCGGCCGGGCCCGGTCGGTCGGTCTGCGTCTGGCGGAGAGTTGATGACGTTGACGGTGTGATGGCCCGAAGTTGACGGAGACTGACAAGTCTTGTATGGGTAGGTAAGTAGATATGAGAGACGGACGGGCGGCGGGAGGTGAAGGATTGTCCAGAGGCATTCGCTTGGGCTATCTCTCGGTTTTGATTGGCGAAAATCGTACGATTTCCACTCCTACAGCTCTCAGCAAGACTAAATTAGGTGAAGAAGCTCTTTACTTCATCAATCGCCGAGGGGAGCAAGTTAGTACGGGCGGGTAGGACGAGCAGACGCCGAACAATGTCCCTGCGGCCCGTCGGGCGCAGTGATGGGGGACGTCGCTGTAGAGGTCCACTCTAGTGTCGATGCAGCCCCTGAAAGTTTACTCCCCCCTCCAAATCTGCAGGGTCCCTCTCCCGCTATCGGAAGCTTATCAACTGCAACATCGCGTCTTGTTCCCCTGGTCTTCAGATGGATTCGAATGCCCGAGACGGATCCGTTGACGATGCCGAGAGGGAGGTCTTGGAGCTGGAGGCGCGCCTAGATGCTGCCAGAGAGAAATTAAAGAATCTCAATGGGCACACAAAGCTTTGCGAATCCCTCCCGTCTCGAGGCGTACCCAAGCCTTCATGTGAGTCTGTCGACGAAGTGCCTCATGCCGATCGATGTCTCATACATTCACCAAACACTAATACCGCCCAGCTTCACCTGCCTTGTCCAACCACTATCTTCTCTTGCTCTCAGACTCCGCCTTGCCGCTGGGCTCATTCGCCTTCAGCAGCGGTCTCGAGTCCTACCTGGCGCACACCAGGGGCCGCTCGTCCTTCAACGTCTTCCTTCCCGAGTCCATCTCAGCCTACGCCTCGACGACCCTGCCCTTTGTCCTTGCAGCGCACCGCGACACGGGCGCTGTCGCCGAGCTGGATGACTGCCTTGACGCGGCCATCATCTGCACTGTCGGCCGCCGCGCCTCAATAGCCCAGGGCCGCGCCCTCCTGTCCATCTGGGAGCGCTCCTTCGCGTCGTCTCTCCCGGCCCACGCCGTTGCAACCCTTCAGCCGTACACGGCCATGTTGAAGGCCGCCACGTCGTCACGGATCTCATCGACCACAGACGACTCGGTCGAGCCGCCGCTGGTGTTTGCCCATCTGGCTCCCCTTTTCGGCGCCATCTCGAACCTGGTGGGGCTGAGCTTGCAGCAGACGGCCTACATCTTCATGATGGGACACGTCAAGGCACTGATCTCGGCGGCCGTGAGAGCCAGCATGTTCGGGCCGTACCAAGCGCAAAAGGTGCTCGCGAGCAGGCAGGTCCAGGAACTGATCACGGCCGCCATCGACAGAGAATGGAACACGCCCATCGAGAGGGCAGGGCAGACCATGCCTGTCATGGACTTGTGGATCGGTAGACACGAAGTTCTTTATTCACGCATATTCAACAGTTGATATTGCTCAGCCCCCCTCGATGTTTCCATTCTTAACGGGTATCATGCTCGCTTTTGTCTCTCTCTCCCTCCCAGTTATCATACAGACCCCCACACCTAGCTCAATCGTCGTCGTCATCGCTCCCGTATGCGACTAACGGCCCCGAAGATACGGCAGCTTTCGGTTTCGACGCCACGGCGACCTTGGAGGCGTTCAGGGCTGCCAGGGTACTACTGGAGAAGATGCCTCCAGACACGATCGATTGCCCTTGCAGCGCCGGCAAGGCCTGGTACTGTTGCTGGTCGCCGTTTTCCAGCATGGGCCGCTCCTGATACTCCACTGCGTGACCCTCCCGCCCGACGGGGTTCACGGCGTTGGCGCCCTGCGCAAAATGTACCTCGTCCGGCGCCTCGTAGCCTTCGAGCCCGTAGCTGCTCTCGATCTTCCTCCTCTTCCTCGCTTCTGGGTCCTTGCCCTCGATCTCGGCAACGAACTCGGCGGGGAGCGCCCTCCGAACGGCCTCGGCAGCCTGCTCCTCAATACGCCTCGCCTCGCGCGCCTGCGCCATGGGGTTCGGGTCGGCCGTCGCCCAACGCACGTTGAGGATCTCCTCGTGGTCCAGGGACTGATGGGCCATGGCCTCCTTGGCGAATTGAGCGTTTGCCTCATTGGAATATGTGATGAATGCGACTCCGCGGGTATTGAGCACGCGAACTAGAAGGCAATTAACATTGTGGTTTAAAATCTCGACATGGGATAGACTCAAAAGAACTTACTGCGCTCAATCTGGCCCCATTCTGCAAAGTGACGCGCAACAATCTCCTCAATGTCGTCCGTGACGTGTATCCTACCGACGTATATGGTGCGATTCTGCCTCATGAAGCTGCCGACACCGCCCATGTCGTCTCTGTAGTCGGAGTGCTTGTCACGGCCGAAGCAGTCGATGTTGGGGTTGAAGATGTCGTGAATACCCGGCAAACGGTGGAGGTACTCGCAGTCCTGGCCCTTGGGGCATATGCCACGGGCGAAGAAGAGGCAGAAGTAGCTGCCGGTGACCCTGTCGGCCCTCGTATAGCCGCTGTCCTTCGCGACGTTGCAGCGCCCCTTGGCGTGCGTCTTGGACAGGTACTTGTCCTCGCGGTCGCCGCCCGACCATTTGTTGTACCAGATGTTGAAGATCGTTCCCGTCTGCGGCGGCGGCTCGGAGGTGATGAAGGACGGGTCGACCTGGGGACGCGCAGGCCTCTTCTTCTTGCGGATGATCTTCTTCACTTTTCTCTCGGCCGGCGCGGTGACCTCGCTGTTGGTGGTGGCCAGTGCCGTCTCTTCTTGTTCCTCCCCTCCATCGGGTCCCTCGGTTCGAACTTCGGCGACTTCGTCCGCCATGTCTGGGAGTGCAATTGTGCAAAAAAAATTAAAAGTCGATGTGTTGGTGGTTGTTGCAGATGCCTAGGTGGGAAAGGAGTTGATGTTGTTTCGGTACCCCAAAGCGATGGCGTTGGCTACGACAAGCCTGGCGCGCGCGGCGGGCGAGGCTTGAAAAATGTTATCGCGATAAAGCTGTGTGGCGCAAGCCGGCGGACGCTCAGTGGTCGAGGGCGGTGAGTGGGACCCCTGCAGCTTGACGCAGCCCCGCGGTAAATTCTGCCACAGTGCTGTCTTCCCACGCCTTGGGGGAGGACTCGGCTGCCCCACCATGATGAACTCGTGAAGCGCTCATCGACCAACGAAGCGGAACTTGTATTCTTCTCATTAACTATTCTTTGATTTTTTAAAAGATTTCTCAGGGTCGTGAGACTCCGAGCTGATAAGTCGCCAAGATGGTGAACATTACGGAGAAGATCAAGGAGTGCGCAAATCCCCTACCCTTCTACGAATCAAGACCACGAAGACTGACGATATACGACTAGGATTGAGGATGAGATGAGAAAGACTCAGAGTAAGGCACATTCTTATGTTACCGCCAGGCCATATCTTCTCGAGACCCGAATTTGTCTCGCACTGGTTGGAAACTGCGAGAGGGCTTATGAGAGATACTTCCCCCGGGATGGTTGAAGATCACAAATCGAGAAAATGGTCCAGGCGGGGAGAATTTGACAAGATGGACTTACTTATTTATACTAACTGTCTCCAGAAAACAAGGCAACTGGTACGTCGTGAAGAAAGCCGCATTCTCCGGCCAATAACCGTTAACAGGCCCCTTTTAAACAGAGTATCATCTGGGTCTCCTCAAGGGGTAAGGCTTCATTTCTCATCCCCTTGCCACAACGAGGCCGTGTGCTCACACAAAAACACCAGTAAACTCGCGCGTCTGAGAGCACAGCTTCTGGAGCCTGGTCCGGGGGCTGGAGGCGGCGGCGGGGCCGGTTTCGACGTCAGTAAAAGCGGTGATGCCAGAATAGCCCTCGTCGGCTTCCCCTCTGTCGGTAAATCGACGTTCCTGTCCAAGGTGACGCGGACGAAATCCGAGGTGGCCTCTTACTCCTTCACAACACTCACAGCCATTCCGGGCGTCCTGGAGTACGGCGGCGCCGAGATCCAGCTGCTCGATCTGCCTGGTATCATCGAGGGCGCCGCCGAGGGCAAGGGCAGAGGAAGACAGGTCATCTCGGCGGCCAAGACGAGCGACATGATCCTGATGGTGCTGGACGCGACCAAGAAGGCAGAACAGCGGGCGCTACTCGAGGCTGAGCTGGAGGCCGTGGGCATCCGTCTCAACAGAGAACCACCGTAAGCGCTGTCCCGGTCACTCGCTCTCCCGAGTTTCTCTCCCGTCCGCCCCCTCCCTTCATCTGACGTGCGCTGCCAGAAACATCTACCTCAAGGCGAAAAAGGCCGGTGGCATGAAGATCACATTCCAAAACCCGCCTAAAAACATGGACGAGAAGATGGTGTTCAACATCTTGCGCGACTACAAGATCCTCAACTGCGAGGTGCTCGTGCGCGACGAGTACGCGACAGTGGACGACCTCATCGACGTCATCATGAAGGACCACCGCAAGTACATCAAGTGCCTGTATGTGTACAACAAGATCGACAGCGTGTCGCTCGACTTCCTCGACAAGCTGGCGCGCGAGCCGCAGACGGTCGTCATGAGTTGCGAGCTCGATCTCGGCATTCAGGACGTCGTCGACCGCTGCTGGGAAGAGCTCAAGCTCATCCGCATCTACACAAAGCGCAAGGGCTCCGACCCGGACTTTAGCGAGGCCCTCATCGTGCGGAGCAACAGCAGCATTGAGGACGTCTGCGATCGTATCCACAGGACGCTCAAGGACACCTTCAAGTACGCCCTCGTGTGGGGCGCGAGCGCCAGGCATATCCCGCAGAGAGTGGGACTCGGACACATGGTGGCGGACGAGGACGTCGTCTACATTGTGAGCGCATGGAAGGCATAGAACGATGGCGTGGGGGAGGCATGGAAGATGATAAAAGTTAAGGGCAACGAGGGTCTGTCTGTATTTTCCTGCTCAGGCTGGACAACTATGCGGGAGCCGATAGGATACAGTCCCTTTTCGAGATCCCAGCCATGAAAAGTAGTAGTAGTAGTAGTAGAAGAAGAAGCAAAAAAGGAAAAGCCTGATATCGTTTCGTATCACGTCATGGTGTACAGCAACTCCCTTATCCTGGAGCAAGACAGTGGTCTACCCGTAGAACGCCGATGAACCCCAGTATCATACCTCCCCCAAAAACAAGAGACCAAGAAGCCGTCCGAGGCGGAGGCGCAAATTCATATCTCCCAGTGGAAGAGAAGCAAAACCATGAAAACAACCCGCGAGCCCATCCCAATATCGTGAATGCTTTTCTTGTCGTTTTGGTTAGAAGAAAATGCGACTTCGATGCCTAGAAGCTGTTGCCGTTCTTGGTAGGGGTTGTTGTCTGGTTGCCGAAGGGCGAGTCGCCGCCTCCGAGCTTTTTGGCTGAAGTCTGGGCGAAAAGGGACTTGGGCTTGACCCTGTATGGTAGAAAGGTTAGCCGTCAGGGTTCTGAGTCGACTGCGGTGGGAAGAGGACGACTCACTTGCCAACCTGCTTGTTGCGCAGGGCGCTGAGCTTGGCGGTGCAAGGGCTCATGATGTTGTCAGAGGGCGAAATGTACGTCTTAGACCTATTGAGGACATCGGAGTTTAGGGCTCTACTCTGGGCGTTATGAGTCTGTGGCTTGTGGTCGTACTTCTCTTGAGCCATCTTGCTTTGCAGGACCTGGCGGTGGTATTCCATGCTCTTAACATCCTTGGTAGCCTGGAGATCGTTGGCCACGACAGCGGCGTTGACGTCCTTGTCGGCGAGAACGTTGGGGGACATCTTGGCTGATGACAGGATGGAATATGGTTAAGGTGTTGGCTGGTTTTTGCTGTGTGGGCAATGAGCAATGTTGAGCGGTGCTGGAGATGCAGTTCTGGAGAGGTGTTGTGGAAGATGCGAAGTTGGCGCAAAGTGTTTGTGAATGTCTGTCGTGTGATTGAAGAAGGATGGATGGGATTGAAGTGGACTGCTTTGGGTTTGGGGTTCAGTGGACCAATGCAGCAGAAGAATGGACGGTCTTTGTACTCAATGGATAGGCACACGTACTGTGCACAGAATTTACCGTGAAGTGTTTATGACGTTTGTGAATTGCTGTGAAAAGATGCACGCACTTTGCTTCCTGGGGGCCTGCCGTCTTGGGTGCTAAGGTTGAAAGTGGTGGAGCAGTTGCTAGGTGTCAAAGTAAACGAATTTTCTGGGCTGTTGACTGGGCAACAGGTCAGTCGAAACGGCGCGCCGGGGGGATGGTGCAGGGGTTCAGGGGTGGTGAGGAGGGGAGTGCGTTGGTGGGAATGTGGGCCTACTTTGGCAGGGAGACAAACAACGGGCCTTTGTCAGTTTGCCAGTCGGGGACAGGCGTCGTTGTTGTCTGTGTGATGGAGGTGCGCTGTCATGTCAGGTTTCCCCCCTTGCTTCTAGCTCTATGCCCAAGCGTCCTTCCTGGGCAACAACACCCTAGACCTTACGTTGCTAGCCGATATTCCCTGCCGTCCATCCTAGCTGCAGGCAGATGTTCGTCAGAATGTTGTGCTCTGGTCCGGTCTGTGGAGTGGCTCTGGCCTCTCCATCTCTCCATACCTTGTTAGGTAGCTGGGACTACAGGGAGTCGGTCACTGGGAAGAGGTTGCATCTAAGGTCGACCCTCAACCAGTCAGTGCTGCTGACATGGACCGTTCGCAGCTGTAGGAAGACTATCTCCAGGGTTACCAATTACACGTTTACGCTCCTCCCCCCGGGTCTTAATGCCGCAAGGTCTCTCTCCATATTGGCAGCTGCGAAGTTCCTGGCTCCGACACACATGGCCGGACAATGAGCCTGAGTGTGAGTCAGATGGAATGGTATTGGAGGCGGCGGGCCAACCGTTGAAGAATCGCATTTCATGTTAGACTACCTACATTCCCATTCGCTAACGGATACCGGCATTCGGAAGGGTTGTTACTTTTTCTTCTGTTTTGGTGTTGTACACAACATTGGGTTTGTTAAATCATCGAGCTATACAAGACAAACAGCCGACACACCTCACAGCCTGGACCGGTTGATGTTGGCCCCCGGCTGCATCGTCTTAGTCTTGTACTGCACCATGAGCTGCTCCGTCTTCTGCTTCTGCCACTGGATCTTATCCGTAACCTCCTTGCCCCTCTTGTTCTCATTCCTGCCGAGCTGCTGCAGATGCACCTCATCAGGGCCGTCGGCGAGCCGCAGGGTCCGGATATTGGCCCACATGCTGGCCAGCGGCGTGTCCTGGCAAATGCCGGCCGCGCCAAATGACTGAATGGCGCGGTCGATGACCGTCAGAGCCGTCTGCGGGACGAGGACCTTGGCCTCAGCGATCTCCTTGAGGGCCTTCTTGGGGCCAAGGTCATCCATCCGGATGGCGGCGTTGAGGACGACGAGGCGAGCGGCGTCAATCTCGATGCGGGACTTGGCCACCCACTCGAGGATGACGCCGTGCTCCCGCAGCTGCTTGCCGAAGGGCGTCTTGGTAGGATCGTTGATGCGCATCAGCATCCATTCGAGAGCGCGCTCAGCCTAGGAGGATAGATGCGCGTTAGACTGTTGTTCTTCAGGAGATGGATGTACTGTTTGCACTTACCGCTCCAATGGTTCGCATGGCGTGATGGATGCGGCCAGGGCCGAGTCTGCCCTGGATAATCTCGAAGCCGCGACCCTCGCCGAGGACGAGGTTACTGGCGGGCACCCGGACGTCCTTGAAGCTGATGTGGCCATGCCCGTGGGGCGCGTCGTCGTAGCCGTAAACCTGAAGCATGCGGTGGATCGTGATACCCTTGGTACCCGCGGGGACGAGGATAACAGACTGTTGCCTGTAGGGGTCCTTGTTGTTGGGGTCACTCTTGCCCATGACGATGTAGACCGAGCACCGGGGGTCGCCAGCACCGCTGGACCACCATTTCTACAATTGTCAGAAAAGAGGCCATGAGCTATTTGGGGGGAGCGGGGGGGGGGGGGGGGGGGGCTTACCGAGCCGTTGAGGACGTATTCGTTGCCTTCCTTGCGCATGCTCAGCTGGATGTTGGTCGCGTCCGAGGAGGCGACATCGGGCTCTGTCATCAGGAACGCAGAGCGGATCTGGCCTTCCATTAGAGGCTTCAGCCACTTGTTCTTCTGTTCCTCGTTTCCATACTTGGCCAGGACCTCCATGTTGCCGGTATCGGGTGCCGCGCAATTGACGGCCTCGGAGGCGACTCTCGACTTGCCGAGCCACTCAGCCATGAGACCGTACTCGAGGTTCGTGAAGCCGGGGGATTCCTTGTAGTGGCCCTTTGGCAGGAACATGTTCCAAAGACCAAGCTTCCTGGCCTTGACCTTGAGGTCGTCGACAATGGCCGGGTGATGGCTCCATCTCTCGTCGCCCTGACCGATCTGGGCTTCCAAAATCGGATCGGCGCTGAGAGCGTAGCATTATTAGCCGTGATAAGTGGTCTGTCGTGGGGCCAATTGCTTACGGGATGCATTCTTCCTCGACGAACTTAGCAACGAGGTCGAGGGCCTCCTTTGCGCGATCGCTGAGGCGATCCAAGACCTGGTGGCGGCCGGGTCAGCTGTGAACGGCGGCGACGCGAGCTCCCCCGCATTGGTGACTTACGATGGCTGGGACTCTGGACGTCATATTTTCGGTGGTTCAGGGGAAGAGGCTACTAATAGTGCACGTCGTCACGAAGTGGCACGTTTGGTTTGGTGAGTCTAGAGGTGCAGAAGATGGAGAAGACGTTAACAGCATGGATCTCTTCTCCCTTTTGAACGAGGAGTGTCTGGTCTCATGGTACGGTAGATGGATGATGGGACGAGCCGGAGCCGAGGTTCATTCTGGAGCTACAGGGACATCAAAGGTGGGGATTCCTGGGGTAGCCGTCTTGACCTCCGCCTCCGCCTCCGCGTCTGAGACTGGCCCCCTCCCCATATTTGGCAGAGGCAATGCCCTACCGATGGGGATGTGAATTCACGCTTGTCGGCTCGGAAACTGGCTTCACCTTTCTCAAATGTGTTGTATTCATACCGGCACAAGTCGCTTTCGGTCATTTGTATTCTGTTCAAAAAGCCGGACAGACACTGTTGTGTTCTGGTGTCATTGACCGTATTATACCACCAACTCCCGATATCTCCAGCATTCTCCCTCAGACGTCGTCTCTCGATCCTCAGTCACACTGCACTCAAGGACCAAACCAGAGCGGTCAATGGTGCCATTTCGGTACGTCAGCCATGCGGGGAGAGTTCGACTATGCCGCGTCTCCAATAAAAGTGCGCGCAACCCACCCCGATGCCTCGGTGCGGCGTCAAGGTCTTGGAGGCTTGACACCGGTGGCTTGTATGAATGGAAGAAGACTCGAAAGAAAGAGATGTTCAGACCTTAGGACCTTTTTTACTTGAGATTGGGCGGCGCTGCTACACAAAAGGCGCTTTAGGACCAAGGGTCGAGTCGCCGATCCCAGCGAATGGTCCGATACAATTGGACTTCAAACAACTGTATCCGTCCTTTTCATGGTCTCGACAGCAGGCATACTGGTAGTTGTTGATGTGCCGAGCACTGTTGTAGACCAGCTTTTAGTTTCTTGGCTTTTCTGGAAATGTACAGAGTACGCTGTGTAGAGAGAGTCTTAGTGATGCCAGGTGGTGGGGAACGGACCCACTCAAGCTTATCGCAGCCGTCTCGGTGAGCTTATCGTCCCCGATAGTCAAAAAAAATTCTAGATTTCGCACTTGGTCCCTCCAACTCCCCATCTCGCCGAGTTGCGACAAGTCCCAATTCACACATACCCGCCACTCTCGCAACTACACACACGACCTCCACAATGGCGCCCTCAAAGACGAGAACCATCAAGAACAAGCACGCATCCAACGGCTCCGGTATTAAGAACAGCAAGAATGCCGCCAAGAACGCCAGCGCTGTGCCCGACGGCATCGTCAGGAAATCCAAGGACACCCCCAAGGGTACCAAGCCGCTGAAGGCCAAGGGGAAGTCGAACCTCGACGCCCTGCTGAAGAAGCGCAAGAAGAAGGTCTACACAGAGGCGGAGCTCGATATTCCCAAGTTGAACATGGTCACGCCCGCCGGCGTGGCGAAGCCCAAGGGCAAGAAGAAGGGCAAGGTCTTTGTCGACGATAGGGTAAGGCTGCACCTCACGACTGCGCTTTGTCTGATGTCGCGATTGCTGACTCGATTTATAGGAGAGCATGACGACAATTCTGGCCATGGTACAGGCCGAGAAGGAGGGCCAGATCGAGTCTAAGATGATGAAGGCTAGACAGATGGAGGAGATCCGCGAAGCCCGCCGAGTAGAGGCCGAGAAGAAGGACGAAGAGAGGAAGTCGAAGTTGGAGGACACCAAGGACTCCCTGCGTAAGAAGAGGAAGCGCGCCACCAACGGGAAGCCCGATACCGAGGAGAACGTCAACCACATCGCGATCTCCGGGTCCCGGGCCGCCAAGCCCAAGAAGAAGAAGAGCGTCTCGTTCGCGTAAGGGACCATCGACGAGTGGAGAGGCGCTGCCTCTTAGTATTAGCATGTGTTTGCATCATGGGCGGCGTTCGGGAGTGCCAAAACAAAACATACTGGACTGGGAAGTGGGAGGGGGATCTTATATTCGTCTTGTTTTAAACCCCTTGTAGTGTTTCGCGGCGTTCAGAGCGGATACCATGGCGGATCTTGCCCTTCCGCGAGAGCTTAATGCATCACCAACGGGCAACTACCAAGCTGTGGGGGCCGCCGGGCGACACCTTGTTGCACCTCGTTGTACATCTTGCTGTCTCTAGCTCCTTACAGAGCCGCGTCAATGTTCAACAAGCAGAGGTGCCTTCTATCTATGTTCTATATCCATGCGCCGTTTCCGGGCTCGGCTTGGGTTTTACGTCTATCTACTGTGCACATCTAATCCGAGCCTGCCTTGATTTCCATCTTGCGTCTCACAGGGTTAAAGTGAAACTCCGATTTGCCGTTCGTTGGTGGAGCGCTGTTCGTCTTGGGAGGCAGCTGGCTGTGGTCTACGTTGAAAGCCATATGGTTGAAGAAATTCGCAACCTGAACCTGTCAGTCAACAGTCTGTTAGCAGTTAGTTGTGGGATACGTACCGGCTTCGCGTGCCATCTTCCACCGCCGGGCTCAAACCAGCAGAGGTGTCCGCCGAGAGAGGTCGTGCACAGAACAGTGTACGGGTTCTTCTCGAACTCCTCATAGGGGATGGCTTCGTTTACAGCAATCTGCGGATGATGTCAGCCCATCTGAATCCCGGCGAATGACTGAACTGGTGCTTACGGGATCGTCTGTTGCGTGAAGGGCAAGGAACGGAATCCTGATGGCCAAGACGGCGTCACAAGATGATGCATCACGGTAATAAGCACTCTCCGTTGGGTATCCCCAGCTTATGCATCTACGGAAGTCAGAACAACTTGGTTGCGTTTAGCAAATCTGACAACTTACTGGACTTCTCGATCAAACTCCCAAAGGTATGTCAGGTTCTGGATACGTTCGAGATCCAGGTTTGTGTGCTTCTGCACCTCTTCCTTGTGATCAGCAATGAGCTGCTTCATGCTGGCTGTTGAAACACGTCAGCCCGGAACGATGTAGCCATGCAACCAGAAGGTGGCGACTGACTGCCCATGACTCTTTGGTAAACCTCTCTGCCGAGGAAGTTTCGCTTCAATGCCTTGTTTGCGACCTCGAGGTTGAAGGGGTTGGAGCACGCGATAGCGGCCGTCAGCTCACAGTTGACGCCCTCCTCTCCGCAGTACTGTTGAAAGCCAGTTAGCCAGTATGTCGTTGTCACAGGAGACGGTGTGAACATGCGTTGGTCAGCATGTTGGCGCCGAGCGAGAAACCTAGGCCAAACAAAGGACGGTTTGGGAACTTCTTCCTCAGCCACTTGATCGTCTGTGATGGTCGTCAGTCTACCCTATTCATCCAACTCAAGCTAAAACTACGAACCTGACGAAAGTCCCACGTCGCTCTGGCATTGTACAGAATGCCGCTGGTGAACTTGCTGTTCGCACAGCCTCTCGAGTTCACCACGCACACCTCCCATTTGCCCGAGTCGATCAATGGCGCAATGGCATGCCTTAGGTAGATCTCATGAGAGCCTCCTGAAAGGCCGTGGAGTACAACCAGCTGCGGCCTGTCGTCATCCGAAGGCAGTGTCTCAAAGTCCTGGTCCTCGAAATACTTCGTTCGAGGCGGCAGTGTACTGTCCACATCTTTGAAGGGCTCCGTGACAAAGTCAACGGCAAAGGTACCGTCGAATGCCTTGTCGTCGGCGTGGAACACCTTCCGGCGATAGTACACCGGGGGCCCGTGTTGCTTGGTGGCCGTCCACATTGTCTGCAGATGGCCATTGAAGAGGAGCGGGTTCATCCGGCATGGCGGTGTGATCTTCTCACAGACCTTGAGCAAGTCTGTCTGATTGCCATCATTTTCTTTGAGAGACACAGGCGATGGCGCGTGGGTGAAGTCGATCTTTGCATATCCAAGCCAGTCCATAATTCGGAGTCTTCGGGCAACGGCTGATCGAAACAGCTTAGCTTCGAGAGAAAATGTCGTGGTTGGGGCCGAGTGTAACACGGAGAATGAAGTGAGAGTGACAAGGCGAGAAACAATACAATCTCGTCAAGAAGACTGCGGAAGAATAGAGGAGAAGAATTCAAGAACACATTCATCGAGAAGTCAAAAGCGCTGCCATGTGAAAAGGGACGAAGAACCACAAGTCATGGCAGTGGAGCCCCGAGGACCAGGGAGCTTGCGAATTAACCAGCAAACACGACCGGGGGGGGTTGTCCATATTGGGATAGCACTGAAGATACCAATGAGCCTATCGCGATTTTCTACGCAGGTATGCAGGTGATCGGCGTTGGGTTCACCGATGTCCGTCTTTGCGAGACGGGATTCGACCTGAGCGTACAACCAATTCCAGAGTGGCAATGACGTGGATGTTGAGCGATGTTCATAAGTATTGCTGATCTCGAGTTCGAGCCGAGGCACACCTAGGCACAGATACCAAACATGTACTCAGTACTTTGGGTCGCGGATGCCAAGCCATTACACTACCTACCTCAGGTTAGGTAGGCAGGAATTTGTTCTCATGGGAGCAATGGCCAGTGCATCAGCCGTTGCCAGCCGGGGGTTGCTTCGTTGGGGGTTTGGGATGCACGTGTAATTATGTAAGGCATGCAGGGGCCATGTCCATCTCAGAAGGAGCCTCGCGACCATGAGATCGGCTATTGGACAGCGACCGCGTCGCAACAAGCCAGTCCAGTTCAACGAAGCGACCTGCGAGACCTTATGTAGCGAAACCTGCGATCCATATGCCGTCCCGAAGATGACATACCGGGGCTCCTTGCCTTCGGGGCATGCCTTCAACGGCCAGCAGAACGCTCCCCAACCGTATCACGACCCCTACGGCAACGGCAACGGGAATGGCAACGGCAATGGCCAGGCCCCAAACTACCCGAATGCTGCATATGGCAGCCACGACCAGGCGCAACCTGTCCAAAGGAATTATCATCACTCACCGGCACCCACGCCCGCTCCCATCCTCCCAGCGCCTACGCCCATGGGCATGCAAGCCAACGGATATGGACAGTTTCCTGCGTATGGCGGCACCTTTCCGCAGCAGCAGCAGCAGCAGCAGCAGCAGCAACCGCACTACCCCAATCACCATCAGACGCAGCAACCGTTTCTTCATAACAACTCGATGAACGTACAATTCCCGCCTACTCACTCTCCGTTTCCTCAGCATACCAACGTCTCCCGATCACCCGCGCTCGCAACGGCGCCGACGCCGACGCCGACACCACCCGTATACGGCGAGTACCAGCCGACGCCGCAGTCGCAACACCTACCGCAATTCCAACCACAATTTCAGCAACCGCCGCAGCCGCCCCTTCAACCACAGCAGCAGCAGCAGCAACAACAGCAACAACATAGTCCGCAGGTCTTTCCAGCAGTGCCCCAGTATGCACAGTTCTCTCAGCCGACCGTAAGCCAACCTCAGGGCGTGCCGGTTCTGCACCACCAGGCCCTGCCGGAACCTTCGCCAGCCCAGCGAAGCCCTGAACCCAATTTCGCCAACTCGCCCACTGTACAGCCCGCAAGATCTCCCAGCATCGCCAGGAAATCGCCTGCTATATCCTCGATGAACTCTCCTGCGATTTCCTCTCGGGGCTCCCCGGCCTTGTCGACGAAAGCGAGATCGTACGACACGACCACGATCCTTATACATGTGGCAGAAGAGTGTTTTGAGAAGGCACGCCGCGGGGTGCAGAGAGTCACGGCGTCGGGCTCGGACGAACAGGTGCGCGAGTATCAAAAGTTGATTACGACCGGGCTGGCTTGTCTCGAGGCCGCCTTCCAAAGCAACCGACTTTCGCCGAGGCAGGAGGCGAAAGCGAGGCTCCGATATGCGTCTATCTTGTGTGACGAGACAGAAAACCTTCAAGAGGCGGAAACAGCCTTGAGCAAGGGTATCACCATTTGCGACAAGGTTAATGGAATTCCAACTTTCCCAGGCTGTGTTCTGTACTGACAAGCCCCCAGCACAGATACGCCGATCTCAAGTACTGCATGCAGTACCTTTTGTTGAAGGTCCTGTTCCAACGGAATCAAAAGGCAGCCTTCATCGCCATTGACAAGAATCTCTCGGATTGCCTAACGTACGTAATCTCGTCGAGGCCTCGTACACTCTAGAATCGTAAGCTAATCATCAGTCAGTTTCAAACACATTCACTGGGTATACGCCTTTCGTTTATTAAAAGCCACATTCCATGTCCATGCAGGTAGTCCGCCCGATGCCGCAGTACTTGACAACTTGCGTGCAATCGCTACCCTCGCGGGCCAACGAGGCGACCATGCCATGGTTGTGTTTGCTTCTCTTCTAGAAGGCTTATCGGTTTTGAGAACTGTTCGCCCAGACACCATTGAACGTGTGCAGACCTGTCTGGCGCAGGCTACCAAATACCAGTTGGACCCGTCTGTCCAGATACCACAGTTAGACGTTCTGACGCTCCTGCTTGATCTTGCTTGTAGCATGCATCAGAAGACGCCGGACATCCTGATTCACAAACTACGGTCACTACAAGCAAAGCTGGATGCGAACTTGGGGTCCCAGACTTGGACCGACCTAAACCCGGAGATCCTGATCCCCATCAAGAAGCACAATGTTACCTCGGCAACGCTTAGCGACGACACCTCTGCGATTCTCCGGGCCGGAGCCTCTGATAGCCAGCATGATTACATCGTGATGACTTTTCTCAACAGACTTGAGATCGTTGTCTTAACGTACGCTGATTAGCGATTGATGGTTCCTAACTGCAACTTGGCTGACTTGGCGTAGGTACACATTTAGTGGTTTGGCTGGTATGTACCGACCTGGATCGGACCCAAAGAGAAGCCATGAGTTCTGGAGAGAGGGCTTCGATGTACTGGCAAAGTGTGAGTGTCGATTGTACTTATCAAGGGGGCTCGCCACTAACTTTCCCAAAGGGAATAAGGAGATTGCCCCTAGTGTCCCTGCAGCATCGCTACGGGAGTCCACGGAGCAGGCCAAGTGGAGAACCGAGATTTTCTGCTACCTGCAGGCCTTGACGGGATTGTATTTTGCAACCCACAGTCAATGGTCCAAGGTCGAACAGTGCGTGGCACAGTTGCAGCAGGCGATCACACCAACTGTGAATGAGATATTCAACGTGTTCTCGCTCTACCTTTCCGGGGTGTACCATCAAGGCACCGGCGACCTCGAGACGGCGCTCCTCTTGTTCGAAGACGAGAGATTGAGCATCCACGCAGGCCGCGGAGGGCCAGGTGGCAGGAAACCTGCCAAGCTGGAGATTTGCATACTCGCCGCTTTGAACCGTATCTGGATTCTCCAGGACTCGTCATATCGCGATGAGATGACATCCACCGACCTCTTGGAGCAGTTGCGGCCAATATGTACCGAACACCAAGATCCGGACATTCGAACGGCTTTCAACCTCGTTCAAGCGACGGCCAATACAATCCCCCCTCCCTCGATGCACCAAATCAAAACGAGCATAACGAACTCGTTGAACGGTTCAAAGGTGACAGGGAATACGCACTGTCTGGCGATAGCTCTGAGCATCATGCGATTCAGACTATTTGACAATGTGGTCGGCGAGCAGGCGCTCAAGAGTGCGAGGGCAGCATCGACACAGGCAAAGCGTAGCGGAAACCTACTCTGGATGAGTGTTGCGGACGGCATGCTGGCTGACTCTTTTGAAGTCCAAGCACTATTTGCAGACGCAGAGGCTGCACGTCAGACCGCAACAGATTATGCGTCCCATGCATTTACTGGAAAGGAGTAGGTAGGCTCAGGTTTAGTTAGCATGGGTCAGTGTGTTCACGGCATTAGGGAGTGGCGTCTGGTCTTGTATGGGGTTTGGCTTGGCTTGAGCTGGTTGTTTGGGAAAGCATAATACCCCCCAAATATGTTCGTCGCCATATGATGTGGCGTACTGGTTGGGAGACGATAAACTTTGAGGCTCGTTCACCAATGTGTGTTGTCGAAAGATGTCGTATACACAAGTGACAGGTCGCCGCTGTGCGTATGCATTGGGATTTACCATTGGGAGTAGCGCCGAATGTTGGTGAGGATCAATTCCCTTCTAGAAAACACTTTCATCACATGCATAGGTACGTACCTATGATGTAGGTAGGGATTATACGTATGCACGGATCACGTGGGTCCGCGGCGCATGCTGTACGATGTACACCTAGTAAAAAAAAATTGAGCTTCTACTCATTACCACCTTACCCGACTCCCCATCGCGCCTCGGGGATTTGCTGAAAACCGTTCTCAATGCTTCGCGTGAACCCTCAACGCCTTCGACGGCTCGGACACCTTTACGTATGCACGCCGCACAGGTCCTGTCTTTCAGCGCCATGTAGTTCGCGACCCGCACAGTTCCGGAGCACCGTCCTAGTGAGCGATCGTGGTTACGCAAAGAGCGTAAATACGTCAACAGCCGTGGATGAGCCAGCTGCGACGGAGGAGAGGCCACTGGATACAAACGCCAACTCTTCAGGCGGAAAGGATGAAAAGAAAGCCCGTGCAAAGTTCACTCGTTCTCGTCGACCAACAAACTCCTCTCCGAAGAAGACGAAGCAAGCCCGAGCCGCGACCTCGACGAAATCTGCCTCCCCGGAGCCTCCCTCGACAACGACCGAACAACCGGCCGGCCCCGATGTCATACGCCAGGTGTTTGAGTCCCTGAAGAAGCTTGAGGATAGCTATGCCTCTATCAACAAGAGGTTATCCCACGTCCAGAAGGGCACCGAGGGTCACGAGGCAGACCCTAGCGATGTGACAAAGGCGCAAGAGCTGGAAAAGTTCGTGAAGCGGCAAACATCGAAGCTAGGCGGGAAGCTCAAGACAGTCAGTGGTACCTTGGATGTACTGAAGAGCGTCTTGAGCTCGCAGCAGATTCCTCTGGACCACCTGGCCAAGCGGCCGGCTGTCACAAGCACTTCTTCCAAGACGGATGAATCAAATTTAGCCACAGCAATTGCGTCATCGACATCGGCTACCCAGTCCGTTGAAACCGAAGAAGCGAAAGCCTCGGGCACAACCCCCCCGATTCGCAAGGTCAGAAGCGTGGTGCGGAAACCAAACAACGAGACATCAGCGCCGTCTGCCTCTGAACCTGGGAAGCTCTCCGGAAATTGGACGTCTATCGCAAACCGTTTGTTTCGAGGTGACAAGACTGCCCTTGTTGCAGGTGCATCGGGGGCTGCCGCATTAGACGCCAAAGGTGCTAGCTCTGGTGACGCTTCCGAGACATCCACAACCAAAGCAGGCAAGTCGCGCAGGAAATCGAAACTGAACGTACAGAGAGTAGTTGCGAGAAGCCTTGATCTGGAGCCCATCGAAGTACCGGATGCGCCAGAAGTCCCCAAACTGTCCTACGGACTGGAAAGAGTGCTGTTCAATCCTGGAGTTTACCATTTGCAAGACCCCCGTTCTCGAGTCTACAATTTTGACCCCTACCTCTCAAACATCATGCCGATCAACGAGTTCGACTTCAATGCGCTCAAGAAGTATGTCACCTCTTCTAAAGACAATACCTTAGTTGGCCTTGCAGCCAAGCTTCGCAAGAAATATACCGGATCCACCTCCAGCATGACACAGATGCTGTCACATTTCCACTACCTGCTCTCTGCTTGGCGGCCGATCAACGCTGCGAACCTCAGTCGGCAATTCAACCCCGACTTCACATCCTTCACACAAATTCTACGTGCCCCGGCCGCCGCGTTCCTTCATCTGAAGGATGACGTCTACGCCATCGACGCAGACAAAGAGTATGACAGCGCCAGCATTCTGAGTATGCTTGGAAAGTCAATGGAGAAGCTCTTGACTCTACCGAAGGATGAGTTCGAGAGATACCGCCGAGCCAACTCAGGCCAGATCACGGAAGAAGAGCGCAATGCAGAGGAAGCCTTCCATTACACGACCATGGGTGACTTCCTTATGCGCTCCCAGCTAGACGCCTACGATCCGCGCTTGCCGGGGAGTGGCATGTTCGACCTCAAGACAAGAGCCGTCGTTTCCATCCGTATGGACTCCCAGGGATTCCAGAAAGGTCTCGGGTACGAAATTCGCAAACGATTTGGTCAGTGGGAGTCGTTTGAGCGGGAGTACTTTGACATGATTCGAGCGGCATTTCTCAAGTACTCTCTGCAAGTGCGGATGGGTCGTATGGATGGTATTTTCGTCGCCTTCCACAACACCCAGCGCATTTTCGGCTTCCAATACGTCAGTCTGGAGGAGATGGACCTGTCCCTTCACGGAACTGAAAACCGAACCCTCGGCGACCAAGAGTTCAAGCTTAGTCTGCATCTTCTCAACAAGGTGCTCGATCGTGCTACGGAACGCTTTCCCGGCCGCTCTATCCGGCTTCACGTAGAGACGCGGCCCACGGATCCTCCTTTCATGTATGTTTTCGCCAAACCTGTCACGTCAGAGGAGATCGAGAAGGTCCAGACCTCCAATCAGACCGCTGTTGCCGAGTACGAAAAGCAAATTCTTGGCCTTGCCCAAGAAGAGTCAGAACCCGAAGCACCGGAGCCGGAAGCCGAGCAGCTAGTCAGCCAGGAAGACGAAACGGTTAGCATCGACGAAGCTCGGAACCAGCTGCGACAGACGCAAGCTTTCTGGGAAGAAATGCAAGAGAAGGTGGACGAGGCGGTCGAAGATGATGCTCTTGGCATCGGCCATGTTCGAGAGGCAATCCAGGACGCCCTGGAACAGAGTGGTCTGCTCAAAGCGAGGACGCCGGAGGAGGCTCGTTGGTACGTCGACGGCCTACTCGAGGCCCTTACTCCCAAACAAGCCAACGATGTACGGGAGAGCGATGGCAAGGAAAACGAGCAGGTCGAATCACTTGTCAGTGGAACTGTTGCTTCGACGACCGCTTCCGCTCAAGGCGATGGACTCGGCGCAGCGCAGGCGGATACGCCAACGAGCTCAGAAACGACGTCGGTGGCCCAGGAGACAGGTGAAGCGCAACCACCGCAAGAAGTCCAGGATACCTCTATTCCAAGTACCGATCGTGCCGATTCGGGAGTACGCGGCTCTCGCGATCTTGGCCTGAAAGATCTCATTCTTCAGGTTGCCACACGTGTGGATGAAAAGGCTGAGGTTGAGGAGTACGACGACGACACCGCTTCTGACGTTTCCAAACTTCGAACATTTGAACGCATTCTTTCCGAGCTTGTGGCCAGGTCCAGACAGGCGGAAAGCGGCCCAACAACTTCGACAACTTCACCGGCCGACGACCTCTCATCTGAGACCAGTGATGGCCTCGAGTCCAGTATTAGAAGCGCCGCCGCCGCCGCCGCCACCGCCGAATCCATCAAGGAAGCCGCCAGTGATGCCGGTGAAAAGAGTCGAGAGGCTGACACCGAGCTCGATATTAAAAAAGGCGAGCTCCTGGGCATGGTTGTGACGATCCGCAACAAGGTCAATGGGCAGTACGTCCCGCGACCCGATCCCCTTAGCTCGCGATCGCTATGGGTTTTGGAGTATTCTATTGAGGATCTCCCTGGCGATCGCGCAAAGACTATATACAAGGCCCTGCAGGATAGACGCAAGAAGGTGCTCGTGCACGACGACCCCAAAGACCGAGAGAAACAGTGGTACTCCATGTTCTCGGGCAAGTTAGAGACATTCAGCTCGAAGGGCAAACAGTACCGGAAGGAACAGGACGCGTTGAGCAAAACGTCGCCGATTCATGTCCTCGGTGAGGAGGAGCCCCTGACTTGGGACGAGGCTTTCGGCCACCAAAAGGAATGGAAGACGCTGTCGCCGGACGAGACCAACGATTCTTAAGTCCGACCGAAGGCGTTTTTTAGGGCGGTGGGGGGACGGACT
This sequence comes from Colletotrichum destructivum, assembly GCF_034447905.1. Classification (NCBI taxonomy): domain Eukaryota; kingdom Fungi; phylum Ascomycota; class Sordariomycetes; order Glomerellales; family Glomerellaceae; genus Colletotrichum; species Colletotrichum destructivum. The sequence goes on along the minus strand of NC_085898.1, from coordinate 2,346,833 downwards.
AACGGAATAGAAGCTGTATGATACTTGTGTGCCTATCATATGTAATCCATGTACAAAAGAAATCAAGAACAAATACCACATGCTTTCTCTCTCTGCCTTGTGTCTTACGCTGCGAGGACATCTAGCGACCGATTTGGGGTCCACATCAGAGTATGGACTCATCGTTTCTCCATTAATATCGGACTAATGACGACTGTTGACTTGAATGGCTGGTCGCCCTCCGTAGCTATTGGTTGTTATACTACTGATACATTCAGCAAAGATATCAACTTTTCCCATCACCTGATGCGGCGCCACCGCATCGTTCTAACCATCACTTCCTGACGGAGAGAGAGAGAGGGAATTCTAGACATCGTCAGCAATGGCAAGCCCGTTTACTCGAAGCGGAGACAGACCATTGCAGTTTGATCCAGCCCGCTTGTAACGAAGTCCTTGCGCGGTCCTTATCCTGAACGCCCTGCTGTTTCTGGAAGCGACGTGCTCCCCAGAAGACTTCCCTGGAGCGCTGCTATGTCGGAGCAGTGGCCTCCGTGTTGTGTTGAGTGGCGCACCATCGCGTGGTGACTTTCGTACCCCGCCTGCCCCCTTCACCGTCGAGGAAACCCGGGAGGGTTGAACCCAGGAGGAGGCATGAAACCGGGCGGCGCGGGCGGCGTGCCGGAGGAACCTGGAGGAGGGATTGGGAAGTTGGGCGGAGGGGCTGCGAAACCGGGGGGGGCGGGAGGCCCGCTGGGCGGCCGGAACCCCGGGGCGCCCGGGTGGAAATCGGCGGGGTTGGTGTAGCCTCCCTGGGACTGAGGTGGGCGGGCCGGCAGGCCTGAAGGCGCGGGCGGGAGCACCATGCCTCGGCCGACACCGGGGACGCCCATATTCTGAGGCGGTGGCACGGCGTTGTACTGCGCAGGTCCTCGTGGCGGGGGTGCGAAGCCGGCAGGGGGGCCGGGGCTGGGTGCCGGAACGGGAAGGCCGTTTGCGGGATCGAAGCCGGCGGGGGCAGTCGGAACGGGGCCGGGGGGCGGTGCGTTCAGGAATGCGGGTGGTACGGCCTGGATCTCCGGAACGATGTTCCTCTTCTTGGCCTGGGCAGCCAGCTCACGCTCCGCGGCGTCGCCGTGGCGCTCGCCCTTGCCGTCCTTCTTGAAGGCGTACTGGACCGAAACCTCCTTGCTGAGGATGTACTGCCCGTGCAGGTTCGAGATGGCGGCATCGGAACTCTCAAAGTCGGCGTAGGAGATGAAGCCGAAACCCTTGGAGTTGCCGCTGTCTTCCCTCGCGACCTTGGGCAGGTTGACGAGGGGACCGAAGCGCGAAAAGGTGTCGTAAAGGATCTTTTCGTCGACCATGGGGTCGAGGTTTCCGACGAATAACTCGGCGCCCACCTCGGCCTGCTTCTGTTTGTCGGCGCTAGCCTTGTTGACGCGTAGCGACTTGCCGTAGAGCTTGATGCCGTTCATCACGTTGGCGGCGTACTCGGCGTCGCCAGGCGTGCGGAACTCAACGAAGCCGAAGCCCTGGTGGTTCTGGGTGACGCGGTCGCGAGGCATGTGGATGTTGTGGATGGGGCCCATTTGTAGCATGATCTCGTACACCATGGCCGGGCTCGCGCGCTCGTCGATGTTACCGATGTAAATGGTCGCATCTTTGTCTTGTTCCCTTCGTCGCGTGTGGTTAGCTTTCCAATTGGAGGATGTGCAGAGTGGGCTGAAGCTTACCAATGCCTATTTTGAGCCATTGTGAAGATTCTGCAGTCTCCTTTTTGTATACGCGACCAGACTATGATTGGAAGGGGGATCACGGTATGGTTGGTTGCGTGAGGCGAAAGTGTCAATATCCCAGCTTCAACACGAGAGACCTGGAAATTTTGGCCTTGACGTCCAACGCGCTTGAGCTCTGGCACAGGAAGTACGTACCTTATCGAGCCTGCCTGGGGTGAGGTCCGATAAGCCAGGCCTTTCCAGCGGTGCATACCACGTTGCGTGGTTCTTCCGGGAAGGTTCCACTCCGCGGTTTTTCCGGCAGATTGAGAAAAAGTTCAGGTGCAGCTCTACCCAGCGCAACCACCATCGCCCATCCCGAACGACGACGAGAAACCCGCGAACCCCGGCGACGACGAACATTGGCGACACCGCGTAAACCAGCAGCTTTCACATTTCTCTGATCCCGCCGACGTCTCATCTCAATCGTCAAGATGTTCACTCTCTCCGAGGAGTCTAAGGTGCGACGCACTGGCTGCCCACATCACGTTGCGTCGTTCCGAATCTAACTGTCGCATTCGTAGGAGCGCATTGGAAAGATCATTGAGATCTCCCGCATTGCCATTCACTAGTATGTTTTACTGAAGAGTTGGCCACTATCGACAGCGATGCTAACCTGCTCACAGCGGATACCTGCCTCTTGTTCTCTACCTCGGTACGAACGAAGCATCAAAAGCCTGACGGGCTCTTCAGCCGCAACAATATTGACTGTTTCTAGGCTACACCCGTAGCGAGCCCCGCCCGCCTTTCATCCGGTATGTCTTGTATTCTTTAAACTGGCCGTTGTGTGGTCAAGTGCTAACGCCTTGCCAGCCTTATTTCCCCTCTCTCTTAGACGACACGCGCCTTTGACATCGACTTTATGTACACTATTCAGGCTTCCGACGCACCATGGGCAAGCCGGCATTTTCAGGGTTGACACGATAGATCCCCTGCGTGGGTGATGAGGGATTTCGGGCCGCGGCCTCGGCCTTGGCGAACTGTACAACTACATATGTAATCAAATGAACCCTCTCTGACGACACTCCCTCTGCAATCTGTGAGACGCATGGCATGTTTCGAGATGGGGAATGGATATGGTAACTTTTAAAGGTTGTCATTGGCAATATTGGGCTAGAGGATGGCCGTCAGGCACTCATGGGCGCCGCTTTCAGCACAGGCGGTCCTTCCCAATATCCGATTGAGTCGACGTCTATGATAAAACTGAACTGTTGGATTCGAACTCGATCAATTATGAATCAGCTGCCGACAGACATTGAAACTATGCGGAGATGAGTATCTGCACACAAGCTTCAAACGACCGCAGGCTTCGTACCATATGCGCCGTCACAAGATCTAGTCAAGTGGTGCTATGAGCTGACCGATTGAGTCATCATGATGATGAGTAAAATTCTAAACAAGCCAAGGAGTCCAACACCCTCACGGCCGTTGACGTGTTACCGCTCGTCACGATGACCCCGGCAAGGGGGCCAGCTGTGGCTGAAGCTCCGGAAAATGCAGCGGAGCCGCACTTTAAGAGGCTAAAATGACGTATGAATTTTTTTCATGTGAGCCGGGGGATGTCACCAGCCACACTCAAGCTTCACCCAAGCTCTTTCCAACCCGTGAAAATACGCTTCAACTCGGCGAGAAAAGACATTGTTGAATTCGAGCAAGTACTCTGCAATGTGACCAAGAGTCCCTCGATTCTATGTCGGACAGCAAAAATGCGGGCATCTCACCCGCGCTCGTTGAGTCCGTCGCCGGGCTCTCGGCCGGCTCTGTCGCGACTCTTGTGGTTCACCCGCTTGACATCGTGAAGACACGGATGCAAAGTAAGTGAAGACTCAAGCCGGTCAATGAAGCCCCCCTTCCAACGCTAACCATTCATCCAGTTCACAGGAGCGCCGCGAACCCTTCAGTGTCGCTGACGACCATGTCGCTCATCCGCACGCTCACCCAGAACCCACACCCCATCGCTTCCCTCTACCGAGGCCTGACGCCGAACCTCATCGGCAACGCCTCGAGCTGGTCGGCCTTCTTCTTCTTCAAGTCGCGCGTCGAGCGGGCCTTCGCCTACTGGAGGGCCGGCTACCTGCCCCTGGCGCACGGCTCGGGTCTCGAGGCCCGGAACCTGACCAAGGAGCACCTTACGACGCAGGACTTCTTCGTCTCGTCGGCCCTCGCCGGCGCGCTCACGCAGGTCCTGACGAATCCCATCTGGGTGCTCAAGACACGCATGATCTCCTCCGACCGCACCGCCGCGGGGGCCTACTCGAGCATGTGGGCCGGCGCCCGGGTCTTGTACCGCTCCGAGGGCTGGCGCGGCTTCTACCGCGGCCTCGGCGTCAGCCTCATCGGCGTGTCGCACGGCGCCGTGCAGTTTGCCGTGTACGAGCCCGCCAAGAAGATGTACTTTGCCGGCAGGCGGCGCAAGGGCGACGACGGGGGCCGGCTGAGCAACGAGGCAACCGTGGTCATCTCGAGCGCCGCGAAGCTGGTCGCCGGTGCCGTGACGTACCCTTACCAGGTGCTGCGGAGCCGGCTGCAGAACTACGACGCCGACGAGCGGTTCGGCCGCGGGATCCGAGGCGTGGTGGCGAGGATCTGGCAGGAGGAGGGCCCCAGGGGCTTCTACCGCGGCCTGATGCCCGGTGTCGTGAGGGTGATGCCCGCTACTTGGGTCACCTTCCTTGTATATGAGAATGTCAAGTACTATTTACCTCAATGGGTGGATTGATGTTGTAATGATAGTGTCGGAATAGAGATGTCAATCACATCGGATGACTGTGCTGAATGTGAAAATCGGGATGCCATCGTGTCATCGGGGAAACCCAAGCCATGGTACATGAGTTCGAGGAGAATCAGCTCTTCTCTCTCGCGTTGCGGCGTCATTCTCACCGATGGCGACTCAGAAGCGCAGCCCTGAGGCCAAATTTCTCGAAAGGGTTCTTATCGCCATGGTATCACACTGACTGTTGTGTCCCTCGAACAACCTCGGCCCTCCGAGTTCCCCGTTGAGGTTACAAGTGATCGATACTGTCGGAGTCGTATTGAAGCCTTCTGTCTTATTCTTCCGATCATGCTTTTACACGAGCTCCAGGATGATGTTTGTATGGCCTGAATTGAAATCTGCAAAGTAAAGCACTCGTTGGGAAGCGTTTCTCCTGAGATGCCCAGCCTGTCTCTCACACCAGCATCCGGCCCCAACACGGATGAGGATAAAATATAAGGAGTTGTGTGTTTTCATTCACTTGACGTTGTTTGTGCACTCATCACGAATAGTCCTTCCTTACCCCTTTCCTAGCGTTATCGTTTAAAACATGGTCGATTAAAATAAGATTATAAGGACACAAAAACAACAGGGTGAGGTAACAGACATGCGCGAGTTAGGTCAACGAGGTGAATCTAAATAGTCGACGCAAGTGATTCCTCCTCACCTCCTGTAATTACATAGTTAACCCACTTCGGTCGGGGGGCGTCAATCGCACGATGGCCGAGGATTAACCCGAGTTCTTCGTCCAAGGCCATACACGCCTTTGAACTAAACAAAGCAAATGTAGCGGGGGTTCGTCTCCTTGGCTACATTAGCAACGAGTTACCGGGTCACATTGGCCAGGACTTGGGAAGTCATGGTCGGTTATGCGAAAACCGAACCTAGCATATGAAAAACATCCATCCTGCTTTGCCTCCCCCCTTCTAGATATTGCTTCGTTTTAAGCTGCTGTCAAACAGTCCTTTTTCTTTACCCTCCCCAACAAGTCTTTCTTCTCCACCCAAAACACTGTCCAGATGCACATGTCGCGCTTCAGGAGATCCTTCGTGTCCCGGTCTCGCCCAGGACTTCCATCGAGAAGCTAGAAAGGGGAGAGCAGGCACCGGGGCATGACAAAGATCCGGACCGCGCGCCAACAACAGGCGCGGTGGAAATGCCCTTTTGTTGTATACACTAACGTTTACTTTGGATATTGCGCGCAGATTGCTGTTTGGCTCCCACTACAAACCAACCGGAGTTTGCTTCGGGTGTCATGATTCTATAGCAGATGCATTCTCAGAGTCGAAGATGACACGGATAGGCTTCGAGGTAAGCAGTCAGGGTCACAGAGCCTTGAGTGCTCTGCCAGTCTCTCGTCTCTTCAAGCATGCTGGATCCCCGTCACCGAAACTCCTCTTCTGCGTCCGTGGCGGCTTGGGCCGTGGCCAGAGGGCCATGAGATGCAGTCTTTTGCCACAAATCAGATTTCAGACCCTCCGATTTAGACAAAGGCTGGGTGCCGTACACGCCATCAAACATCAACTCCCCTAACAAAAGCGTCAAGGGCGGACACCCATCTGATCCGTCAGATCTTGGGCTTCATACTAGCACGAATGGCCACCACCGAAAACGATGCAAGCCTGATGGGATCATGTCGCAATCACGACGAACGAGGACGTCGTTAGCGTACCGACCCATCCCACTGGCAAGTGTCTCTTATGTCTCTCTCTCTCTCTCTCTCTCTCTCTCTCTCTCTCTCTCTCTCTCTCTCAAAAGCCGATCAAAAAGAACCTCTGGGGCGCCCCAAATCCCACGTCTCACGCGCGGGATTCCACGTCCGAGACAAGACAATGTTCACCAGCGCGCACACACACACTTACGAGACCACCCTATCTCTTAACACAAGTGGCCCGACGAGACGCCCGGAACTTGAGTCGTTGATTACTGATGCGCTCCATCTCGACACCTCTACACGCCCTTTACACGGCCTGGAACCCCCTCCTCCTTCACGACGGGGATGAGAAGTGGCCAAGTCCCCTTCCCGGCCCCCCGAAGCCACGAGGATGTTTCCGCCGAGGAAGAAACGAGTGGTGGGCAGAGATGAGACCTGACATGTCAACTTCTCTCTATAACATCCCCTCCCCCCCATCCCCCACCTCTCCCACGTCTTTAATGCTTCCGGCGCGGAAGACAGCCGGCAGGTGAGCACAGCACACCCTCACGACACCGTCCGGCCCCGATGGCGAATGCAATCTCAATGAGGGGGGGGGGGGGGGTTTGATGGAAGAAGATAGGGGGAATTAGGGCATTGCAGGCTGCGGCTGGTTTATCATCCAATCGACGAGATTCATGCCCCCCCTCACCTCTGCGCGGCCTGCGACGTGGGAGAACGGTGCGGTAGTGGGACTCGCGGAGAGCGGAACCTGACTGTGCCTATGCATCCTACCTACTACCTCGCCCTCAAAAGAGAGGGGGGCGAGCAAGTCCAGACCACGTCTTTTGCCAACGTTGCACGTATTCTGCAGCTCTATACCTGGCCGCATCCCTCCCCCCCTCCTCTCTCTCTCTTGGCTCCTATCAGCCAGCAACGACGATGCATCTGCGTACCTGGATTAATAAGAAGAAAGAAGGGGAGGGAGGGGTTTGAGTGGACAACTGCAGGATCTCACAACGATAGACTGCCAAATCTCACCCAGGGAAGGGGAAAAAAAAGGCGCCGCTGTCACATCTCACAGGATTCTCAGGAACAATAGGTCTCGGGGGTGATCCAAGTCCTCGGGCCCTCCTTCCACACACAGACACGACTCTACTCTCTCTCTCTCTCTCTCTCTCTCTCTCTCTCTGTGCGTGTGTGTCTATCTCCCATGGTGGCTAGTTGGGACACTCATGTCGCCGTCAAGCCCCCCGGGCGACCAGAAAGTGCAACAATAGATAGCAGCAACGGTGCCAAGTAGTACAGAGACATAGGCACGGAGAGGGCGCCAGTAGCAGCAGAAATTGGCCCGACTGGAAGAGAACCCCCGGGCTCCTGATCCGCGAGCTCTCTCCCAAGATCCTCATTTCCGAATCTCAGACAGCGACGAGCAACGAACACCACTCGTTCCAGCGACTCGCCCCCCCTTCCCCCCTTCTCTCTCCCGCGTGCGCGCCACTGGCTGGTAGTCGGGCTGTCTGATATAACTGTCTCGTCTCTGGTATGTCTCGCCTCGCCTCGCCCCGCCCTTTGAGACATTGGGAGTGTACGAAGAGGAAAAGTAAAGAAAAGGTCTCAACTGGCCACCCAAACTGACCAACCCACCCACCTAACCGCAGCATTCCAAAACCCACCCGGGGTTCAGTATGGGCGCGGGGGGGACTTGGAGTCGTCCTGGTTCAACGGCGCCGATCCGAGAGTCCAGCGAGCGCAGAAGGGGATAAGGGAATAGGGAATGGGGAAGGGGGGGGGGGTCACAGAGTCACAGAGTCTTGGACAATCGCCGAACCCAACTCGCTGTCCCATCCGGCCGCAGGAATGCTGAGCAACGGTCATCATGGCCGAACCTACCTCGCCCCAAGCAAGCCCCAAGCATGCAGCGCAACCCCTCCTCCCACACACAGTTCAACGACCATCAACAGCTCGTTCGTTGCCCCTCCCTTGCATCCGACGCGGAGAAGGCCCTCCACGAGGACAAATCACGCGGCCACTCGCGTCTGGAGTTGCGCGGCGGACGTGTGGCAGGGGAAGCCGGCCGTACGGACACACCTGGAAGCTGTTCAAGGACAGCCGTACCGATGTTCAGGGCGGTCCTACCATGCTGAAGGTTCCGTCCCTCGTCCCAAGACTTTCTCCGACCGGTCGCCTCCCGTACTGTTACGCCTTATTCTTCCCTCCCCCTCAATCCATTTGGGGTATCTCGCCGCCTGCCTGTGTGGCAAGCGTGGATCAGAACAGGGCGTCGCCGGTCTGTAGGGGAGAGGGGACGAATAGGATACCTCTCTTTCTCTCTTTCTCTCTCTCTCTCTCTCTCTCGCATTGGGAGACGGAGGACAGCGACAGCCGAGAAGGAGTATTTTGGCAGCCCCCGCTCTCAACATCCAGCATCGCGTGCGTTGTCGTGCGCGGCTCCGAACAAGCATGACCCCTACTCCGCGCCCGTCCACGTTCCACATTTTTCGCCGCCCCTCCTCCGACTTACACCAGTCAAACCCCCCCAAAGGACCTTCTCCCCACGCCGCGCCGTTTGGAGCGTTGCGAAGAGGGCCGACCTCTGCTACGAGGATACGGGTAAAAGCCTTGGGCTTAACAGAGGAGAAACGTGACTCATCTGATACAGTCTTGTTCCAGACTCGGAGCCAATCGTGTGCCGACACTCGTCGACCCCCCCTCCCCCTCCTGCATTCGCCCTCGTCGAGCTCTGGCACCGCACTAAAGAGAAAGACATATAACAAACACTTCAAGAACAAAGAAAACATGAGCCCGCGCCACTGTGAATCCACTGTGAATTTGCCACGAGGGCTTGGAAAACGGGGTGGGTCGCCCGTTGCGAGAGATGGACGGAGACCGTGGGAAAATGATACCTGGTGAGGGTACATGGTGTACGGGTACTTACTTACGGCCATCTCAAATCCCATCGCAACTCTCTTTGCTATACCCCCCCCGGTTCCCCTCCCTGGGTGCGCGATGATAAGGCTGGGAGGAGAAAGAAAGGAGGGAAGGAAAAAAGGGGACCCTTTCGAAACGTCGCGAATATCTCGCAAACTTCCAAGATCATCAGGAGTCGTCGTCCATCTCAGATCGGATCTGCTCCTGTCACACGGGCCCCCTTGAAGAGCAGAGGAAAAAACAACAACCAAAACGTTGGCACTGCAAGATGGGCAGCGGGGAGCAGCGGCGGCGGCGGCCCTAGGGCTTTGTCGAGGAAAAAAAGAATCACGCGCCGGCAGGGGGGGGGGGGTGAGGGGGCTGTGGACGGACGAGATCGAAGGGGTCAGGAAATATCTCGTTCGGCGGGTCCTCTTCTCGCGACGACATCGTCAAAGAGGATAGCGTGGGAAGGAAGAGGTGAAGAGAGAACTGATAGAAAAACCTCCTTGGGCTCGAGCTGCCTCGCTTTGGCCCTCTTGCTGCTGCCGTTGCCGGCTGGGTTCGTTTCTGCAGCGCGTCCTGGGCGCAACGCATCCAACATGGCGCATCGTCAGTCCTCACCTGCATTCGCCCATGCCCTAGGATCGCGATCTCTGTCGTTCTCTACTGATGACGGAGGGACGCACGGTGGGGTCCCATTGATGTGGGCGAGCGGCAGGAGAAAAAAAAGGCAGGAAGAAAAATAACGAGAGTAACGGATCGCCTGGACTGCGAAAATGTGCCCGCCGGCGTCATGGGTAGAGAGAAGACGACGACGACGCCAGAGACGATGACGATGATGATGCAAGCGGGGGTTGGTCTCCCACTTTCCTCCCTCCCCCCCCCCCCCTCTCTCCCCTCCTCGGAGTCAAGCAAGAAAGATCTGAGTGGTGCCGCCCGTCGGTCGCTCTCGGTTCCGGGCTATATAAACGACAACGAAGGGGCCATTCGAAAGGCTACGGTCGTGGAGGTGAGAAATTGTGTCGGGCGTCTCACAGTTGTCGCCCATCGGACCCGTCGACGGCCGTCGGATGCGCCTTGAATTGAATCTGCGACCTCTTCCGTTATTTCCCCACCGCCGCACCTGTTCATCTCGTGCCTTTTGCCTTGAAATGCTGCGTGAGTGTGTGTGCCTGTGTGCACCTCGATCCGCCCAGTGAGAAAGAAGCCCGCCTGGCCGTCGGAACCCCTCCCTTCCTCCCCCGGACGGGCTCCAGCGTCAGTACGTGAGATATGCACTCGAAGGAACTCAGAACATGATCGACCGCCATGTCGGTTGATCGTGCTTCGGTGACATGTCAGATTGTCCGATTCTGAACAAGGGGGGGAAAACATAGATCAGACATGCCTACGTACATGTATGTACGAAGCAGGAATCCCAGAGAGCTTAGTGGCTCGGGGCAATACTGCTGCATTGGGAGTCTTGGCCGTGATCAAAAGGGAAGAGCTTGCGAAATGTTGGTCAGGGCAGATCTCAGTTCCGCCATCACATATCACAAATCCCTTGCGCCGTACATGATGAAAAAGTGAGGAAAGAAAGAAAGAAAGAAAGAAAGGAAAAGGCTGTCATAATGGGCGGGGAGCGCCCCCACCAGGACGACTCCCTCCCGCCCATACAGAGCATACTTCCTCCTGAGGCACAGAGGCACAGAGGCACAGAGGCACAACCATGAATGATTAGAGTCGAGATCTGGGCCACTCTCCACTCACTGGACCGACCGGGGGACTGGGATCTCAGAGTCGGACTGGGCCGGGGGGGGGGGGGGAGAACCCATGGCCCGCTCATGGCCCGTTGCCCCATGAGCCACATAGTGTACCCAAGCCGGTCCCTTTCCCCCTGACCAGCGATCTGACTTGTTCTTGGTTAGGAAAAGTGCGTCGATCCCACTGCCTGTCGGTGGGGCTGGACCGATGTATGGTTGGCCGATGGGCGATGGGCGATGGGCGTGGGAAAAGGCGGCTTTACATATCGCATCGTCTAAGCTTGCGATTGAAACATTCCCATCCAAGCCTGTCGTCGACCTTGGGCACGCGCGACTCGACGAGGCTGGTCCGCACCAAGCACCCCTCCTCCCCCCCCCTCCTACTCTTTCCAGAGCCACAGGGCCCAAGGTCGTCGACGATGTCGGCTGACCTGCGAGCTCGATACAGGGTCATCCCTTGAGAGTCGGGCAATCGACAGCGGCTAGTATATCGGACGAAACCTCCGGATGTCCCGCTTGCCTTTCCGCCGTCATCTCTCGAGGCCCCAATTGGCCCACCGATGACCGGCGGCCGAGTGAATACTCGTGTCATCTCATATATCAGATTGCTCAGGTGGATGCTCAGACATTGCTACGGACAGTCGAGTCAGGGGATACCCTCACTCGCTGCGGTCCACGCCCTCCCCCAACAGCAAATCCGTATCAGATCTCATCCGCGTCGTCGTAAAAGGTGAAAAACTGTGAGTCGATCAGGCGGGTTTCTTCGTGCTTATTGCCGCAGCCGGTGATACCTTTCGACGGAGCAATAGCGAGAGAGCAAGAGCGAGGGGTAGTTGTTCAAAATGCCGACGAAAAGCCGTCGTTGTCGGAGGGCGCAGCGCAACCAGATCGTGGGTCTCGGCGGCATGTCGTCCGCCCGTATCCGTAAAGTTGATCGGATCTCGCTGATGCGCAGCTTCTGGATTTGTCCGCTTCATAACTTTCCGAATCTTCTGCTTCGAGGCATCAGTTCACAGATCGGCAGTGCCACGATCTGACATGGCGAGCAGAGAGAGATAGAGAGAGGGTGTGTGATTGCCAAGGGTCTGGGATATCGCAAGCATGTGGCTGTTTGTGGCCAGAACGGAGGATGCGCCACGAGATCCGGGTGTGCTGTCAAAGATTTTGACCACGGCTGTCCATGTTCGATGCCGCAAAACTTTCAATACGGCCGGGTCGAGGTTCTGTTACCGTGATCCGCTCCGGACCCCTCTTCTGGCTCTGCCCACTGGAAAATGCTACCATCGATCTGCGGAGAGATCGTAAAAAGAAACGTCGTTTTGTTCTGCGGATGACCGAGCGGCGGATTCGAGCCTCCCTGAAAGAAAGCCCCTTGCAGCCGTGGCTCAAGAATGGTCGAGTCTCGGTAAATGCGGATGCATTCATCTCAAGTCAGCCTGATGCCTACCGAGACGGTCTTGAGCCCGCCCTCTCTCCCGTTCACCCTCCTGGGTTCCCTGGACTGGACCCCTGGGGTCGGCTCTGCTCTGCCTTAATCAGTCTCTGTGTCCTTTGCCCGTAGGAGCCCGCCTAGTCGTCACCCGCGTGGTTCAGTCCGCATAGTTGCTGTGAAGCTAGATTACAGCTTGGTTCAACGGCCGAGAGCGTCATCCTGCAAGGCGATGCCGGTATTGCCATGTTTCACGAAAGCCCGGAATAGACGCGCATCACGAGATGACATGTCGACGGGAGGAAGGGGGTTGATCATTTTCCATGACATGTTTTGGGTGTCCCGATCCGTTTGACCGTCCATCTCACGCGTTATCAGATGCATCGCCAGACCCTATGTGGGCTCTGAAGATATTTGGCCTGTCAGACGACGTCGCGTTGTGGATGCAACGTCCTGAAGAGCTTTGGCCGGCATGTGAGAAGTGACATATGTCCATGTTGAGTTTGGCTTGCGAAAGTAAGGAGGCCCTCATCGCCAAAATGGCTGGAGAGAAGCGGCCGGACTTTGCACATGACGCGCGGGGCGCCTCATGTCTGTTTACTCACCCCCCCTCCTTAGCCCGCCTGGCTCCGAATACAGGAGTAACCACGTTGCTTGCGAAAGCCGAAGGGTCCTTGTCCTGGCTAGCGGGTCGAGCACCCTGCTTCCCCGGTGCCTAGCAAGCCATTTCTATCACCAATGCGGCGCGACTGCGACTGCACTTCTCCCAACCGAGCTGGGCGGGAAATTTGCAGAGTAATCTCGAAGAAAAGAAAAGTTGATATGTGATGGTCGAGTGTTAAAAAATTGCCATCGCCCACCAGCAGTCGTCCTTCAGCAGGCAGCGCCAGGTCAATGTGATAATGGCGACGCGATTGCCTATGAGTAGCGAATGGGGGGGGGGGTCCCAACACGATCGGAAGACGAGATAACATATACTTCCTGTGCCCGTAGAGTCGGGAAAGCGCGCGGCAGGGTTTCGTTGTCAAGTTTTCTGCATGACGTAAAGAAGGCTTTTCTCTGCAGAAGGTCGGTGCCCGGTGTGAAGGGAAGCCATAGACAGACAGGCCAGTCGGCCGCTATGTATTTGAACGGTCTCGGCACGAATCAGAACAAGTCTGCGACAGGTTTCCCAGCGTGTGTCCGTATGAGCAAGTGGCACCGGTCCCTCGTCTGGTCAAAGGGGGGGGGAGGGGGCAACGTCTGATAATGTTAACCCAACTTACGGCTAACGTAAGGCTGAAATGAGAGAGTACGGGTAGGCAAGTTTCAACCTGTTCGTCTTGTTTTATCCAGCAGGAGGCCTGGCGTGAGTTGAGACCTGACCCTCGGGGAACATTGAATATCGAACATTGCCCGCTGTCGTTATTTACACAAGGAGCCCCTGATCGACTCGTTAGACTCGGACGTCCTGCGGGACACTGGAATGAACGAAAGAAACAGCAAGAGAGGGTGAGTCCAGACTGGTTCTGTGGGGTTAAGCGTGAAACCCCTTCCCAAAGTGATGAATTATCCTGGCAAGGGCAGTCGACTTTGGTGATGGCCGCGAGTACGAGGTCCAATTCGGCCTGGGGCGCTTGCAAGTTGCTACTGCAAGGTTAGGTTAGGGACGTTCCAGGAGCCTTCGGCCGTAGTCTGTGCACAACGCACGTCCATCGTCGAGACGATTCTCGCCAGGCAATCCAACGGAGACGGGGAAATTGCAGTGGCCCTTTCAGAACGCCCGATAACGCAGAGAGACTGTGTGGACTCTGGCAAGGCAAGTCTTGTAGTTGCGTTGGGCATTCCAAGACAACAAATGAAAACAAAAATAAGGCCACCCAGACGGAGAGAAAAATGACAGACCGGCCAACGTTTTCGAGCCCGCCGCTCAAAGTCTACCGCCACCGAGAACGGAGAACGGAACGGCTCGCTAGGGCGATAGACCACACGTGTATCCGTACACATCATCTAATATGGATACCTCTTCGAGAGCGACAGCCGGGCCGCGGAAGAAGTCAAATCGAGAGCCGCTGAAGTCTAAGGCCGTTTCGACCATATTCCAACTCCATTGTCTGTTGGTCGATCCAGCTTAGGTAGGTAGCCTAGGTGCCTAGCCTGGGTGCCTAGCCTGGGTGTCTTGCCTAGCCTCCGTTGCACGTTGCGGTCGTGCTGAGGAGGGAGGGGAAAAAGGGATTTGACAGCTTGGCTGCTGTTGATCGTTCGACGTCCATTGCCGGCTTTAGCAGTACGGTCCAAGATGAAATGAGTTCTCGTCTGCTGAAGCCGCACAGGAGCCGTTTCCCCTGCCAATCTTCCCCCTCCAGCCCCCTCCAGCCGTGGCGGACACTGGTTGGTTGGAGAGAAACGGGATGGGCGCCGTGCATCTCAGACACATTGAACGCGCTCCAATTGGGTTCGCATCGCAACACAAATCACCTCCGATCCGTCATCTCGTTTGCCAGTCATGTCATCGCTTCTCTGACCTGTTGCCACCATGTCGGCCCCTTGCTTGCCGCCATTGTGCCATGCCTCTTGCCCGCGAAAATAACCCTTGATACTAAAGTTGGCAGATGTGCGGTGGGCACCCAATGACACAGGAGTCTAAGAGAGAAGGGGAGAGAGAGAGAAAGTAGCTCGAGGCTCAAGTCAGGGGATCGCCCTGTAACCGCAGTATCGGGTTGGGACCTGTGCACGGGTACACGGCGGGAGCTCACGTCTGCAGCTCGGCTAACCTCCTTTTGGCTGGCGTGTGCTGTCTTTGGGGCTGCGTCACCTCAGCTCGCCGCCGCCGCCATGCCCCGTCCCTCGTCTCCCGACGGAATGGATCGCGACGCACTTTGTCGTCTTCCCGAGTCTGCGGCCCCATGCTTCCGTCAGGCTGGAGCCGTGAACCACATGGGATCAGCGTCAGCCCTTTGGGAGCCGGTAGCTGTTGAGAGGTGGGTATCTCGCAAAGCCCATCTTTCAGCTGAGAGAGCCAGCGCCCAAGCGTCTTGACGCCCAACACTCGGCATTGATGGCCAGGCCTGTCTCCTACTGAATGCCAGTCGGATGTCGCGCAGCCGGTCGGATGTACGCGATAAGTTTCGAGCCCGTCATCCCATAGTGGTTTCCCTCCACGACGGAGGGTGGGGATTCCAATCCATCACATACAAAGATGAGAGAGACCGTGACATCGCTGCGGCAAGTCAGCTGTATCCGGTCCGCCGCTGCCGCCCCTACGTAATGAGACTCCGTCATTATATTCCCGGTTCCTTGCGCCAGCATGTACATCGCCCTTGGCTATAGTACAGGCCAGATGGACGGTCTCAGACGACGACCAACATGGGAGGTGAGCATTTGGAATCAAGCCGTCGGCTGGATGACGTGAAATGTACGTTTCCCAGCCACAATTGGCTTGGTAGCGCTAGCCTACCTGCCCCCGTTAGACCGTTTAGTGGTCATGTCAAGCGATAGCTGAGCCTTCATTGACCTTTGACCTGTGGACGTTTTGTGAAAAATACAGCATTCTTGTAGACCCAAGTCGTATGTCGTATTGTGTTGCGCAGCCTGTCGTGCGGCGGCGTACGCGCGTAGTCCTGACTCTCGAGGAGGACAAAAGGGGAAGCGCTGACTGTGGGTGAAGGCTGTATCGAAAGAGGAACAGCAAAGCGCGCCAAGGCCGCGGAACACTTCCCAAAGGTCGAATTGTCTAAGAAAATATGATTTGTGATGCGCGGGCATGCAATCCATGACACGCGGCTGCTACTGTGTCTGAATAGGCCAACTAAAGTGCTGAGCCATCTTCAGACCACGCATTGGTTTTGTTCAATGGTGCCCCAATGAGGAAACCCGGCTCTTATTCTCCCACTGTAGGTGACGACAAGCGATGCCGCGGCGCAGGGTAGGGTCTCTCCCAAACATTCGGAACGCAGCTCGGCGTCTACTGGGTCGGCGAGCCTGTCCCGTGAGCGAGCAAGAAGCAGCACCTAGCAGCGCAGCTCTTTGGTATCGGATCATGTGGAAGGCTACTACTCATCACCAGAGTCGGTGGCGGAACGGACAATGGATTATGAATGCCATAATCATTGTGCTTGCTTGTGTTGTGGTTGCATTTCAACGGGTATGGATTGTCCCAAGCATCCATTTTGAGCGGCTGACTGGCCTGGTCCGCAGTATGTACGGCACTCCGTGCGGGAAACCTACACAGACCACTCGGGGCAATGTCAATTTCAATGCCATCGCATGGCTTGCATAAACCCAGGTACAGTATCAAAACTTTCCCGATGACAGATTATTCTTGCAAGCCCCTGCAGTGGATTGTCATTGTGCATCAAGCGGCAGATGGCCGACAAGTGAGAGTGGCTTTAGAGCCGGCAATCCCTCCACTTGTGCCGCAATGCATTCTATCTTGGTTTTCTCACGAATGACAGTCGTGTGTATGTGTAGCCTCTGTCAGTCATTTGATGCCAACCGACAAGGCACCGTCCACCACACAACAACAGTCCTTGAAACGTAAACAGGTGCGCTTCGAAGGGTCACCGAAATCAACGAGAAGCAGATATGATTTAACCAGAGATGTCGCTGGTCTGTTTCGCCTGTTATTACCCAGTTCAATCATTGTGGACCGATATACCACAAGGGGTCATGGGTGAAGAAAAAGTGCAGTAAGCAACACGACGCCAGATGGTTGACAGCGTTATCGTGATACAAGCCTGGGCTGGATTGGGTCGCGAAATTTCGCATGTTGAGGGGGCCGGGGGTCTTCAAGCGTTCGGTAGCTCCTTTTCGCCTGGCTTGAGGTAAATACTTGAGGTCTTGGAGGGGGAAGCCCTGAGATCCATGGTTACGACGCGGCCCAGAGAGATCGCAGGCCAGGTGTGGGTACCGCCGGAGACGACACACCCATGGACTCCGATTCCGATGTTGATTTGCGAAAGGCAGAATAGAACTGCACTGCAGTCTCTAACCCTTCACACCCCTGACTCTGTCTGCCTCTGCAGTCAGCTCGGGGGTTTTGGCAATGAAGAAGCCAGAAGCGTCATCTTTCCAATTTGATATAATTTGACCGAACTGCCATTTCTACCCGCCTTAGAGAGTGTGCAGCCAGAGTGTCCCCGTACGGCCGTGCCCAGCCAACGCCGACAGTCCATCCATTGGCCCGTTTGCCGAGGCCAACTGCGAGTCTCAGATGCCCAATGGCGCTGATGAAGACAAATCCAGCCGCACAATTACGATGCCGGTGCAAAAACAGGCGGTCCGGCGCTGCTTGGGCTTGCCATTGGGCTTGTGAATGGTTAAGTGGTCGTGACTTCCGGAGAAAGGACCTGAAGCGAGCAAGTCGTGCGGTATGGCAATCCCGGGTGCCGATTCATAACGGATCATGGATACATCCGGCAAGGGGCCGGAGCCTGCGGACGACGGGAAGCATCGTAGGATCTCATCGGCGCCGCGGTCGTGCCAAGGCCGGTATTTAGCCCCCCAGGATTTGGCTAGGCCAGGCTGTGAAGAAGCCTCCCAAACGGACTGAAAAGAGGTCTTGTTGCGAAATGTCAAACACAGACTGACAGGGAAGGACAAGGACAGACATGGCTGCTAACGCCGACGGTGGGACAGGCGAGGCGAGGTGGAGAAATAGCCACACAGCCTCGTACTGATTTGAATAATGCCAAATGAGGCGGGAGGTGGGAGGCGCGATACGAGGCGCTTAGCAGTCTTGGTTGAAAGATGGGCCGAATAGGGTCAGGTGGTGATCTCGGCCCCGAGTGTGTAAGTGGTACCGAAGAGCAGAAAGGATGTGCCTTTCCATAGCTCACCAATGTCGAATGCTGAGGGTTTCGGGTTTCAGGCGACAGAGGGTGCAGGGCTGGTGCAATGCGGGACAAAGAAGCCCATGGAGATGATCATGTTGGTGCCTCTCGGCTGCATAGCCAGCGAACGGTGGTCAGGCAAGCAGCAACGGCAAAGCAACGGAACCCATTTCATTTGGAAGAGCTGGACCAACCGGGACAGGCCATGCTCCACGCTTGTGGCGCTTGTGCTTGAGCCTGAGCCTAAGCCTGAGTCTGGTTGGGAGTCGAATGGAGGGATGTGGGCTGCAATGGTGTGATTTCTTTGGGAAGACCAGAAAAGGTGCTGACAGATTGATCCATGACCGGAGGATTTCGAACGTGGCCAACCAACAAACAAACGGACGGGGCGACGACGGTCCTGTCCAGGGATCAGGTAGAGAGTCGAGAGGACAAGGGGTCGGTGGAGAGAACAGATGTGTGTGACGACGTGATGTCTGGTCCAAAGACCAGTGGTCAAGGCTGCAATTCTCGGCTGTGGCTTCGACTCCGAAGTCGTGGTCTCGACGCAATAGCTGGCGACAGGCAGGAGGAGCACGCTCGTTAGGTGTGTGGATAGGCAGGGTGTGGTCAACACACTCACCAAATGGTGTAGCTATTCAAGGCAAGGACGCGTTGAGGTCGAGCGAAGTGCTAAGGGGGTAGGGGTGCCTGGTGAACCGCCGGGAGCTTGGGGCAAGAGGGGGTGGGTTGGACACGGAAGGTTGGACGGCAGGAGGGGGGTAGGGTGAGAAGAAAGGGAGTGTGGGGTTCGGAGGGGTGTACGAACTGGATGCGTCCGGTTGTATCCGCAAGAGCTAACCAGTCGACCACCCTGCCAGTGTACGTGTCTTTTGATTCTTACCTACCTTGGGTAGAGCACTAAGTGAAGTAGCCATGTACATATCCTGGGTACGGATAGGTTAGTACTGTAGGTAGATAGGTAGGTAGGTATAGGAGAATGTTCCTATTCTCCACTCCACTCGACGTCCCACACCAGCAGTGCACTCTTTTTGCTGCGGCGGCAGCAGGTGCAGTCGGGTGTGTGTAGCAGCAGCTTCACAACGCCGCCTTACATACCTAGGTACGAAGATACCATGCCTTAGTTAGTACAGCAGAACACCGAACTGCACAGTCCATCCCCACTTGTCATCCATCAACCGACCCCCTCCCCCCTTCCTTTCCTGGTGCCAATGGGAACGTCCCTTGAAGCATTCTCCCTGCCGTTCGTCAGTCCTGCCTGCCTGAGCGAAAAATTAAGAACCTAATGGCCAGGGATCCCTTGCTGAGTACCGGGCCCCTTCCCTCTACCTCCCAGTCTCACTCTGTCTTGCAGGTCTCTCAGGTCTCTGACTGGGCTACTTGGCTAGCTACTGATGCTAGGCACACCTACCTCGGACAACTCTCTAGATTGCGTGCTTCCTGTTCTCGGTAACTAGACTTGGATGTTCTGTGTCCGTACGCTGTCAACAGAAAGACCTCTACGACACCTGGATCTGGCCATCTTTGTAGCTAGTTGGTTTGGCCATTCACCTCCATCGCCATCTCTCGACCTCTTTCGCATGTCCCCTCTCTAGATTTCTCTGGAGTTGCCATCGGCATCGTCAT
The DNA here is from genome assembly GCF_034447905.1 of Colletotrichum destructivum. Classification (NCBI taxonomy): domain Eukaryota; kingdom Fungi; phylum Ascomycota; class Sordariomycetes; order Glomerellales; family Glomerellaceae; genus Colletotrichum; species Colletotrichum destructivum. The sequence goes on along the minus strand of NC_085898.1, from coordinate 2,327,174 downwards.
CCAACACGATAGGCCAAGACTTGGACATCCTTCCGGTTGCTTTGATTACTTTCCTGCTTACGGACGAAAAGCATCCATTGCCTCCCCGCCTCACTTCGTGAAGGGCCACGAACAGACTGGGCATGGCAACGAGGGTCGTCTCAAACATCAACTAGTCCTTTCCTGTGCGGCTTGCAGTTCTCCATCACCGATTCATCACCGCCAAAAAGTTCTGCCCAGGGCTCAGTGCGTCCTCCATGCCTTTATCCATTGGTATCTCTATCTCTTCTCACATTATCCCGACGCGTCTTTCAACAGTTCACCCATCACTCACCACCCTCCCCTGCTTCGCCTTGCCGTCCGGCTGCAACATGGACTTCCCGGCGATCCTGGTCTGCGACAAAAAGCAACCATGGGCACCTTTTTGGGCGAGATCTGGCCTACACCCCAAATGGGATAGTCGCTGTGCTGCACGTCGTCTCCAGGAATAAGCAACGACGGATCGAGGCCACAGCGACCGATCCAAGCTCCAGGGGCTGTCTTTATTTGAGATTCCCACAATATGCTTGTTTCATGCTCTCACCACTTGCCTACCCATCCAAGACCGCGGATGCGGATGAGAAGAGTCTTCTCATCACCAGGAAGCCTCCGGTCCCTCCCTTGCTCAAAAGTCGTCTTTCCCAGAATGTCTTATCCCTCTCTACTACTCGAGAACCCGAGGTTCTTCCTCGACACTTCTGCACGGTTGTAAAGTACACTCTCTCAGTTCCCAGACTGGGTCCGTGTTTTCCTCCCATCTCCCGTTTCCCTCCATCACCTGAATGGTGATCCCTTCCCAACCTGAGTAATGTTCATAGTCGTTGCCGTCGTCGTCGCCGCCGCCTCCATCACCTATGAGGGGTGACTATTAGTACCTAGCTAGAAGATGAGAGACATAAACCTGCCTCTGACCTCAGTTGTAGGGTACGAGTATAACGCCTCGTCCCACGCCCTTTCTCACCCCCCCGTCTGTTCGGCGCCCCCCCTGGCAAGCTGGGTCTTATCCCCGTCCGCGGTTGACCGGGACTTGACCCGCTCACTTTTACCCCGGCTTTTATGGATGCGCTCTTGTTCGTCCTGGTGGGGGTCCATGATTTCCACTGCACTCTCCATGTTCTGGTCCTGGCCATCAACCCTTCTTTTTTCTTCTCACTAACCCACTCTCTGGTTCATGCTGGTCTTGTTCTGAACGCACATATATTTAGTCTTGCTGAGATCTCCGGCACCCAATCCCGTCGATTGTCTCCAAGGATCCAACCCCGGTAGCACATCCACCCTTTCCCCTCGGATCTTATACATTCTCGAGTCTCCCCAAGCCTACAACTGCCTCCATCCTCATTTCTTTCTCACCATCAAGAAAAGATCATAAACCCTCGTCTCCCCATTGATCAATCCTCTGGTCCATCCGCTTCTTTCTGCCCAATCTTGTGCACGCCTCATCTTTTCCCGCCTTAACCCAGGAGTAGAAGCCACAGAGTTTCAACGTCGGCCTCTTCTTGATTTCTTTTTGCTCACATAACCCACCGCTGCCACCACATCATCATCTTGGCCTCGTCCCAATGGCCCTGACGGAACAGACAGCCACGCCCCAGGCTTGGGGCCGCTGGCAACAGCAGCCTACTGGCCATGGGTACGCCATGATGGACCACTCGACCTTCGTACCGTACGAATCCAGAGCAGCAACATCTGCTCCCATGAACGGCGCCATCATGGCCCCTCAATACATGGTCGCACCTCAGTACAACATGACACCAATGCCGGCAATGGGTCATTGCACAAGTCAGAATCACTTCGCCTATGCCCAGTACGATTCGCCTACGACCAACATGAACATGCCTTTCAGACTCCCGGCACACCAGGAGCGGCCGGTCATGCCCGTTGCCGCCCCAGACCATGATGTCCCTCGTGCTAGCTCGTACCCCCAAGAAAGCCCATCGGCCCAGAACGACCGACACAGCAGCCCTTCCACCCGCAGCGAGACGAAAATGAGCAACCCCAAGACACCCCACCCGCTTAACACCAAGGACATCAAATTCAACAAGCCCACTAGCGCCGAACCCGTCAACTTCACTACTGCCATCGACACTCTTATGAAGGCTATTCAGAAGAGACACGACTCGGAGGACATCGTTAAAGGTGTCCCAGAAATTGAGCAGCTTGTCAAGCCAGAGCCCAGGTCGCCCAAGGTAAGTCTGAACGACAAATTTTGGCAGTTACAATTGCTGATCTATGAAAAGCCGGAGGCTGGCCCAGTCACTTCCGTTCCAACACCTGTCCCAGCGGCCACGGAGTCCACGGATACCCCGAAGCCTAAGCGCTACGTCTGCACCATCGATGGCTGTGGCAAGAGCTTCTACCAGAGCACCCACCTGGACACTCACAGGCGTGCCCACACTGGCGAGAAGCCATACGTAGGTTAACCTTGTCTATTATTGTTCTAGGAGACACTCATAGTTTCTAGCAATGCAATTGGCCTCGTTGTGGACGCACTTTCTCCCAGCCGGGCAACCTTAAGGTAAGCATCCATCTACGTCTGTCATGATCACATGGACTAGACTGACCAATGGATAGACTCACATGCGTCGCCACACTGGCGAGAAGCCTTTCCGATGCGAACAGTGCAGCAAGGTTTTTGCGCAGCGTGGCAACCTCCAGACGCACATGGCGACGCACACAAACGCAAAACCATTCGTCTGCAAATTGGATGACTGCAACAAGATGTTCACCCAGAGAGGAAATCTCAAGGTACCTACATGCCACTCTTGCACAAAGCGTCACCTAAACTAACACCGCGGTTTGCAGAACCATCAAAACAAATACCACGAGAAGACTCTGATGGAGATGACTGACTGGATCGTTTCTATTTCCGATATCGACGCCCTGTCCGATGACCAAAGAGAGATGTACTGGTATTTTGCCAACCTCTACAAGAACAGCAACAAGGGCATCAAGGGCCGTGGCAAGGACCGCAGAGTGAGCAACCGTGGCTCCAAGTCTAGGACGGCGCCTTCATCATACCCTGTTAAGCGCGTTCCTGGACCTTCCAGCCTAGCAGCCTACAGCTCGAAGCGACTACCCCCACCAGAGCAGTATATGCAGCAGCAGCAACAACAGCAGCACCATCAACAAGGCTACGAGGTTTACGACACAGACATGGACCAGTCCTCGAGCGCCAGCAGCCCTAGATACGACGGCATCCCTGTTGCTTACCGCGACCGCATGTACCAGCAGTCAACCCACGCGATGTACTAAAGATCGAGCGGAAACGAAGGACCGAGTGGACATGCGTCAAATTCTTCTATACGAATATACGAAAACCTTTCATATAAGGTAAATATTACAGGAACGGCACGGAGTAAAGAAAAGCAGAGTCTCGACTTCCCCCGTTGCACCTTTGCACCAGAAAACACTGGTAGAAGCGACTCGAAAGAACGAAAACGGCGCATGAGAATATGGTCTGGAAAAATCCGTAATGTTTCGAGATAATTTCTGGGTTGAGGTGGCTGTCTGAAAACTTTGAACATTTTGCCCTTGTTCTATTTTAGTTTTGGTTTACGTCGTTTGCCGTTTTTTCTTTTCCTTTGCTCGTATTGTGCTTCTCTTTCGCCATCAACGGTGGAATCAGGGTTGTAGTTTTATCTAAGGAGAGTGTACGAAGAGGTCTTGACTGTTGAGCGGTTTCATTTCATTCTCAACCCCATTCGGGCTGGAAACTCCGATGCGGGTGAAAACATACTTTTTACACAACTGTTGATTTGATTGGATATTTAGGATGAAGGAGGATATATTACAGGCATTGTTGGGGGCGGATCGGGAACGAATGGCTTCATGGGAGTTTCCAGACAACCACACAGGCATGAAGGGTGTGCAATTTGGAACAGACTTACAGTAGGGGGAAAGGACATTGACGGCCTTACATTAGAGTTGCTAGACTCTACAGATACCCTGGGCTTGTGTTGGGAATCGATGGGCAAGCGCGTGGCGATGCGAGGGGGGATTGGGACTCAAGCGTTGGGTATTGCGGGTTTTTTTTGGTTATCCTCAGGGCGACGACTTTGGACTGGGCCGATAGGAAGGATCCCAGGTATCATGCACCCCTTGCTTCGGTGGATGCTTCGTAGCGTGTAAGGATTATGGATTATTGACACCAAAAAGCTGCCTGGCTGCATGCATGATTCGTTGTTACTTTCCAAGGCGCGGCGCCATGATCCCGGTCCGACTCTGCCTTTCAACTAGGACCGGGTTCCTTCTCTCTCTCTCTCTCTCTTACTCCAAAATGCAGGCTGCACTGCATGTCTCTCCCAAGTGTCGTGTTGTCCTGGTAGCTGGACGGGGAGCCCGGTCGGAGAAACCCTATGAGACCGACTGCCTCATCTGTCAATGGCCAGAAATAGGATTTCGTCAATCCCCACGACAGGCAGTCCGGAGTTTCTGGACAGCGGACGAGCTGCGGCGGTGGTCGTTGATTCGCAGGAAGACACCTGGGCCCCTTACCGATGCAAGGCGCAGAAGACTGCCAGAGATGGAAACAGGCGCGGACGCGGGAGGCAGACGCCACCCTCTTCTCTCCCATCTGATCTTGGTGGTAAAGAAGCGGTCTGCACGTTCGGGGTACATGCCGACAACATTGCGCGGTGAAGGAATCCAGCGCGGGCGTGGCTTTGAAGATGCCCCCCCCCCCCTTTTTCAACCTTCCTCTTCTCATGGGCGAGTGCCTGCTAACTGAATCTGACGCAGCGGGAGCGCGACTGCTGGTTCCCCTGGATGCAACATGCCGTATCCGAGGGCGAGTGATGCGATGAGGGTGAACAGTAAGGGGAAGGGCAATAGCAAGGGGGCGTGGGAGGAAAGGAGGAGGGGGGCGCGAAAGAAGACTAGATGTTGATACGTCGCTGTAGTATGTACCTAAAGCCGGCTCTCCACCTGCGTACGAGTCCCCCACGTACATGGCTAGTTCCAGGGCGTAATTTCCAGTCGCGAAGGGGGGGGATAGGGAATATCGTAATGATGCTCATCAGCGTGCGTGTCCGAAAATGTCCGAATGGTTGCGTCCGGGGGATTAAACAGAGGCAGGGGAGGGGGGCTTCCCAATCGTATTCCCCGAAGGGGGCAGTCCCTCCCCCACGCGGCACGGAAGTGACACCCCAATCCCCCCCTCCCCCTCCCAACTGCCGCGCCGGGGCTCGCCGGCAAAGCAATAGTGGGAGAAATAGGGGTCGTGGGAGCAGATGAATAGGACAGTGGGAAAAGTTTGCAATAAACAACTTGAAGTAAACAAATCGTCTCACAAACAGGCGACGGTGATGCGACCGAGCCGCTCCTGTTGGTCGGCAAGGGGTGAGGTGGCGTCACAGTCCCGGGAATGATACGGGAGTCCCCGGACGGGCGGATCGTGTGTGCTTCGGCGACGGCCCATGCCCGGTGCGATTTTGTGTCGGAGGGTTTTTTTTTTCTTTTTTGGTTTTTGGCAAAAAGAATAATACTTGTACCCCGTTTTTGTTTTCTTTCCCCTTCCCGTCGTCGCATGGTTGTTGTCGTATTGTGTAGCCAACACCCTAAGTTCTTTCAGGTCTCGGCGCGTGACTCTGGTTTTCCTTCATTTCCCACGTTGCCTTAAAGAAGGGGAGAGGGTTCCGTGCGGGAGCGGACTGGAGAAACGAAGAGCAGGTTTTGAGTCCGGGACTTCTCCGGGTTTTGGGGCCGGCCATCCGGCGTTTCGTATGCCGGTCCCTGCAGCAGCCATCGACGACCCGATGCAAGCTGCCGAGAATCTGTTGATGGCGTCTGTTCGGGGTGTAAGTCGGTTTGTCGAGGGAGACTCGGCATACGAACGAGTTGGCATGTCGTCCCGAGTGCTGAATAATGCAACCCGAACCGGCGCGCTTTCCAAACGTCTAAGGGGGGGAAAAGGGAATGGGGGTGGTGGCTTTTGTTCTGTTCTTTATTTCCAACCATGACCGTCCGATACGGCACCGTTGCAAGCGGGAGCGCCCGTCCAGGCCAAACTCTATTGAGTACTTGGGCCGGTCAGGGCAGGGCAGGGGGTGTGTAGTCTAAGGGTTCTCGCGGGACTTGGGACGGTTTTGAGTTTGAGCTAAATCGGACGGCCCCTTGTCGGCTGTGAAGCGGTTGATGATCCGTGCTGTTCCGGGGGAGGGGGCGTGAGGACGAGGAGCGTGGAAGCATGGAAGTCTGGAGATGCCAAAGCATGACTTTTTGCGGTGGGATGGGTTCATTCCGCATGCTTTGTCAAAACCGTGTGCGACTGCGCGACCACTGGGATTCAGAAGCAGAGTGAAGTGTCAAGGGCACATACAGGACTACACAACTGCAAATTAGCGGCCATCGAATCTGATCCGTCGCGCAGAGTCATGGTGGCTGCATTATAGTCATGTCCGATACTCAGTAGTATTTCTCAGCCGTGGCTCGTATTAAACAGACTGCTCTCTTTCCAGCTTTAAGGCGGTTGGTCGGGCGGTATCCTGCTGACTTCTGTTAACGAGACATGCTACCCAGGAACCGAGGTGCTTTGTGCAGCAGCCAGCTGCATTGCGATGGTTGTATTCAAACTGTGGAAGATAGAGGGCCGGCTACTTTGATTCGAAATCAAGAAATCGGATTTGGTATCAGTTGAAACCGTTGTAGTTTCGGCGGAGGTTGACTGCCCTATGGATTTGGTCCACCTGGCAGGGGTTCCGCTCCGGACGACCATCGGCCCCGCCCGGCGCCGGTTCGATGAAAGAAGCGGAGTCAACGCCCGGGACTATCCGACCAACCTGTCCGGCCAGCAGGTCTTTTTTGTGAACCATTGCAGGATTCGCAGTTATGAATAGCTTGATGTAAGCGGTTTTCAGGCAATATTGGCTTCTTTGGTAAACGTTACAGGTTTCATCGTCCATTCCATTAACCCGTTGCATCGTGTTATATGTCCGCGCCAGGGAGGACGCAGCTCTCGTCTACATGCTGGCTTTCTGTGTACTCATCATCTCACCTACACCATCTGAGCCATTTCATTTTGAAGACTGGCTGTGCCCATCTGGAAACACAAGCAGATACGTAAGTCATAGGCATCAAATCTTTCCGATGCACTGCCAGAATTACGCATCAGATTTAGAGTTCCCCGCTACAAAAAAGCCGCTAGAGCAAAACGACAAATAACACTGCGACTCCCCATGTCAAATTAGAATCGTATTTCGGGCATAACTCTCGGCAGGATAACCTAGGCAAGTCCAGGTTCCCCACAGGATTCATCCCCCTTCCCCCCGCCGCTCAGGCGTCGGTGACGTTGAACCTCTCGGCGAACGGGTCCCAGGTCGAGTCGCGGTGCCAGTCGTACTCCATCATGTCGGCGACGTACGTTGCGTTCTCGGCGCCGTACACGGCCTCGACGAACGCGAGCGTCGCATCGATGCCGGCCGACACGCCCGACGATGACCACACGTTGCCGTCGACGACCCAGCGCGCCTTGGCCACCCACTCGGTGTGGGGACCGTGGACGATGGTGCTCGCCCATGAGGCCTTGTTCGTCGTCGCGCGCCGGCCGTCGAGCACGCCGGCCCGCGCCACAACCGAGGCGCCCGTGCAGACGGAGATGAGGTACCGCAGGCGCGGGTACGTTGTCTTGATGTACGAGATGGCTGGGCCGATGTTGGGCGACCGCGTCCAGAGGCCGCCGGGGACGATGAGGACCTCAATATCTTCAGGCGCCGTCTCGTAGGTGTGCGTCGGCAGGATGACGGGGAACTTTGTGGTGGCGGGTGTCAGCACAGACACACACGCACACGAAAGAGGACACGGAAGTCGACGCTCCGTGACGGGAAGGAACCGAATCGGAGACTCCAGCGAGGAAAGGGGGAAAGGGGTTTTTCTCGACTTACGAAGCTCGAGTTCTTGGAATTCATGGCGGCGGACCCCGGCTCAACCGTTACCGGGTCCATAGTCTCCGCGATCAGGTACAAGTTCAGCTGGTGTATCCTCGCCAACACGCCCAGGGCCTCGAGGGGGCCGAAGACGTCGAGCATCTCGTACGCCCGGTGGATGATCATGCCAAAGTTCTTCGGGAGGGCCGCCGTGGGCCCCGGAGGCGGCACGCCGGTCGTCGTCGTGGGGCGCGGGATGCCTTGAGAATTCTACTCGTCAGGGGAACTGGAGCTCGCGCAAGGGGTATGGTTCACGACGTACACTGCCGGACCGTGGTTGCGGTCCCGGTTCCGTTCTGTGCGGCAACCATTGTCGACAGGAAGGCCAGTAGGACGCTGATCAGGGCGAGATACCGCCGGGGCGGTGTGCGGGAGTCGAGACGCATTCTGTGAGGGGTGGGCAGGGCTTTCGGCGACCTGTTGACCTTTGCGACGGTCTCGGGTCCGGATGGCGTATGGAGGAGATTGATGTCGGGCCACGACTCGAATAGCATCCAAAAGGAAAGGGGGGCGGGAGAGTTTGGGCCGTCTTATATATCAATGCGGCCAATTGTTGTCTTCCACTCTCAATGTCCTTGGCTCCATATTTTACGGTGATGAAATCCCAGGGACGAGCTTTGATCATCCCTTCCCCCCTCCTGCATGCGCACGCGGCACCCGGACGCCTTTTCCGGTCCGTCGGCGTACCGTAAAGAAGACAATTTGGATCGGTGTCGCGCGGGGCGGCTGATTGGACCCTTAATCAATCCGTCTCATGGATTTCGATAGACCGGCCCGTTGGTGACTAGGGGATGTTACCTTTCCGGTCGGGTGTGATTTGCAAATACCTTCTGATCTTCTCAAACCTCTCCGATCAATCCGATCAAGATTCGATAGAGTCTGCTGCAGAAGTTGGTCGACGGGATGATTGTTAGGTTGGACATTTCCATGATACTGCCTTTTTCACAAAAGCATATTTTACAAGGTATTTAGAGTTAAGCATGACACCTCTCCATCATGAGTTTTCTCCCGTGTTTTCAATGGATGTTGTGTACCTGTGCGATCTCAAGAGGAACACAGGACCGACTTGGCTACGTATCTCGATGTGGATGTCGTTGTTGGGCGAGGAGGCATCGCCCACCGGCGCTTGGGGGGGGGGGGGGTGATTCTTGGCGCGCTCGTTTGAGAACATTACCGGGTTGGGTAACTTGCTCAAAATGGTCCCCTTGGAGCCACCCGCACGGGAAAGTATAGTGACTTTCACAAATTGAATGTCGAATGGGGCTACGGGGACAGGGTCAACTGCGAAGGACGAGCAAATACTTTTAAAGGATTGAATTGATCCAATTAATTGAACATTAGACATTGTTGGAAGGTTTACAAAACGCCCCATGTGCGCCCTTCCCCTTGTTGTCCGTCCCAGAACAGAACAAAAAGACCCATGCAAAGGAGAACTCCCACGATGCAGCATTGCATTATATCCATTGCCCAACCTCAAACAAACGCCTCAACAACCCGGTGGTAGAACACCACCCCCAGCCAGCATAAGACAGGGAAGGCGGCCAGCCTCCGAGCCCAGTCGAACCGTCCCTGGCCCTTGGGCGCCTTCGGCCTCTGAACGGGGCTCTGTATCAAAGCCGGCGTGGGCTTCTCCTCAATGACCAACAGTGGGGTTGACTTCTTCCTTTCCTCTCCTTTGTCGAGGGTGGTAACGCCGCCCTTTTTTGGCCGTAGAACAAAGCAGGGTGCGTTCTTGGTTGAAATCTCTGCGGTCACGGCACCCAACGACACCGCCTCCCGTGGCACGCTGGCCTTGGTCACAAGGAGGTAAGGGCTGCCTTGGACCTCGACGAGGCAGTTGTGCCACGGCGTGGGAATGTGGAGCAGGTCTCGGGAGGTCATCGGCGTGCCGTCGGGCGAGAGGCCCTCGACGGCGCGGACGACGGCGGGGTCGAAGAGTTGGATACCGAACTTAGGCCCGGCGTTGTTGTGGCTAAAATAGTTTGTCAGACGTTTGTTTCAATTGCCAACATGAGATTGATTGCATAGAGGGCGATGCTTACGCATGAATAGAAAGGCGGACGTAGTTGGGGAGGAGCAATTCGACAAGATTGGAATATGATTGGTTCCTCTACACCACATGTTAGCGCTCTCATCCGTGGTCGAAAACGGACGTGCCGCGAAATCTCATTGGTGCAGATATAACGTACCATAATCATCTCGAACGCCACCTTTGTTGACAATTTCTTCCTCTGGCTGCGGGTCATCTTCTGTGTAAAGGGGTGCAGCTCGAGGTCCTCGAGCATGAACCGCGAGAAGCCGCGGTACAAAGCCAGGATCGCCGCCTTCTGCGACTTGATCTGGGCGCGCACCGCTGACTCCTGCGGCTGACAACCGGCCATGAGGATCTGTCTGCAGAGCTCGGCCTCGACTGTCAACTTGGTCTCGACGTGGTGATCAATGTTGGGGATGTCGAGCCGGCTCTGGAGCTCGGAGAGTTTGTGCTGCGACTTTGCCTCATTCAGCTCAAAGAGGTCGACGAGCGATCGGAAGCCGACGCGGTCGGTTTTTCCTCTGCTGACGCCGACGGCACGGTTCATCTCCTTCAGCTGCTCGCCGTATGTGTCGACATCGGCATCATCGACTCCGACTGGGCGGTGTTAGTAACCTCACACGCCAACAGCAAAACGTCAAGTAGACTCACTGCAATCACTGAAGACGTGGCCGTCACTGATGATCCACATCTTGGCACCCGGCGGATAGATCTTCTCGATAGCCTCCACGAAACCGTGCAGGCGCTCGAGAGCAAGCTGTTCTCCGCGATCAGGGGCTTTGCCGAGGACCTTGTTGGTGTTGGACGATTTGCAGGGGAACGCTGGCAGGCAGAAATCGATTCTGGCGTTTTGCGAGGTGAAGTGACGGACGCGATCCGTGAAGTAGACTCTGCCGCTAGCCTCCCACTGGTCGTTCTTCCCCTGGTACCTGAGGAAGCTGTCAAACAGGTCGACGATCTGTTCGGTGGCGGCCAGGGATTCGCTGGACGGCGATGCCATTAGCTCGGGGTCGCGGATGGCAAAGTCTGCTTGGTCTAGGAGTAGTTGGGCAAAGAACTCCTCGAATTGTGCGCTGAGGGCGTTGCTGTTCTGGGCCGCGGCGTTGAGGATAATGCCCGTGGTACGGACGCCGAATCGCTGTCTCTCATAGAGCCTCGAGCCCTGGAGGGCTCCGTCCAGGTCCACGGATCCGACCTGTTGTCTCTCGCCCATTGCCGTCCGGACTTGGCTGGGAAGACACCGGCTGATTGAGTCCCAGTGCTCGTGTACCGTGCCATTTTGCGGCCCGCTGCAGTACAGGAGCTGCCCTTGCCCGTCGTGGACGAAGGCGGCCTGGAAGCGGTGAAAGATGGAGTTTCCGTCGTTTGAGAATTCCATAGTAAAGATTATGCAATTTTTCGTCTGAAGATACAAGGGAAGTAGTAAAGAATGATTAAAGGAATTATGCTTTGGTGATACTGAGGTTGTAGGGCTGGAACAGAGAGAGAGAAGAGATAGAGCGAGCCTGGAGGTCTCTCGTCGGGGATTATAAACCAGGCGGGATTGTTGAGCAGGACTAGGACACACCAACACTTCTAGATGTCTTCCCCGGGTTGTTTGCTTGATGGGATTGGCTCAGGTGTGGACGTAGGTGGCACGATGTTCGTGTGGTTGAGGCTTCTCCCATTCCAAGAAACCCGAGGCGGGCTGTGAGATGCTGGCGGTGCGACTAGGAGGAGCTGCGAGTGAGGCGCCGGAGTGTCGCGCCGCCTAAGCGCAGACGACTATCGTCAGCGGAAACGTAAACGCAAACAAAAATATCTTTATACAGCTAAACGAGAGGGGGAGGACAGCAACCAGTGGTGGCCGACAGAAAACAAAAGTGCAGATGGTTAGCAGAGGAAGTGCAGGTGGAAAGCCTCATGCTCAGTCCACAGGTGATGCAGAGGTGGTGGTGGGTGCACGTAGTATCAACAAGAACCCTGGCTTCGCAGCTTCGCCCGACTCGGAAAGAGCGCGAAGAGAGGGAAAAAAGGGAAAAAATGCACAACAAGGATCGTGGTACAGGTACGGCGCCGGCGGTGGCTCGGGGCTTAGAAGGGGCATATACATGATGTCTGCCTGCAGTGCTTGCAGGAAAAGCGTGGATGTGCGAGCGAGCGTCCAGGGGGGTGGGATTTCCTAGGTACGCTCGTGAGTTCACTCTGGACACAAGATATTCAGGTCCTGCCGTCTCCGCTAGAGCTGGGACCAGGGTTGCACAGAGCCATTGACCCATTGTACAGGTACTGTACGGCCCCGGGCTGCACAAGAAGGAAGGCGTTCATCTCATTGTCAGCCTCCTTCTTCCTTCTCGTTCTCCTCGTCCTCCTCGTCCCCGTCCCCGTCCCCGTCCTCCATGGCCCGTGTCCGTGGGATGTGGGGGACGGCCGGCTTAAAGGTACCTCGTCTTTACTGCTGGCATCAGCCGTTGGCCCCTTAATAAAGGCTGGATAGATGGTCCCGACTACATTGGGTACCCCTAGGTAGGTAGAATAGACACTAGCACAAACGGTAATAATAGGTAGGCGACCCAGGCTCATTGCTCATGCGACTGACGATCCCATCAGCATCACGCCATTAAGATCACCTCTGGAGCAAAGCCCCCCGCTACCTTAAAGGCCAACCATGCGACCTCGCGCTAGCTACGCCAACCTTCCAGCTCGGTCCCGGTCCCCAAAATCCTCTTAGCTTGGCTGTCATGCTTGTCGACTGTCAAAGGGGCGCAGAGTTGTGGTCCCATTCGGACTCCTCGCCGGCGGGGTTCCGATGCGCTCCCACTCACTTGCGGCCGTCTCGATTCATCTTGCAAAGCTACCGTCTCGCTCGTCCTCTGAGCCAGAGTTGCCCACACCCGCACCCGGACGAATGCGTGCATATCTTATCCACGCCGGCCCAGTCGAGATCCCGCAAGGTGCCGCAGCGGGATTCGTTGGCTGTGGCGATGGCGTGGCTTGCTTGGCGCGGGATGCGGCTGCGTCGCGGCTGCATCGGACGGGGGAAACATGGCCTGCGTGGAATTGTAGGATCGTGGATGGCTGTCTGGGTATGCACGAAGCGCTTCCGTTGGTTGCCGGCCGTCTGATCGATTAATGAATTTAGAAGCTTGACCCCTGGTCGTGCAGAGGTACTTTTGTGGAGAACATGGACAGGGAGGGGTCTTGGAGGGGGGCGGAAAGTATGGGTCCTTGCTCATCGGAAAGCACGTCTCTTATTAGCTAAGATATCTTTTATGATTATCATCCCCAGAACCCTATCTAAACTCCTGGAAAACCAATCAAACTCAATCTACGCGAAACCGACAGCGTAGATCTTTTGGGTTCCTTTACCGTGCAGCGCCCTTTTCCCGCTCTGTGAAAACCAGCCGGAGCGCCCGAGGATAGAGAGGCCCGGCCTGGAAGAAAACGCGAGAAACACTCGTCAGTGCTTGCCAAAAAGTGGGAATCGCGGCACCCGGGGACATAACAAGGGGCAGCGAGTCTACTTACAGGAGTCTTGCGGTCAATCCACGTCGGGTCCAGCGTGAAGGAGAACTCGCTGACCAGTTGGATCAGTGTGCTTCTAATTTCCAGCATGGCAAATTTCTCGCCAAGACATGCACGCTTGCCTACCACCGGTCAGCATCCGCCATCAGGACGACAAGAGAACATGACTCTTTTCCTCACCACCGTGAAAACTGATCCACTCGCCCCTCGCTCGGCGGCGTCGGTAGTTTTGTTGGATTGCCTCCGAAGAGCAACCCCATCTGCGAACGTGAGCGCAATGACCTAGGAGAATCGGGAAGGGGGAAAGTAAGACGGACCGACCGGGATCGAACTTGTCGGCCGTCGGGCCCCAAGCAACCGGGCACCGGTTCGTGGAATAGCAGTGATACCCGACGTACGTTCCCTTCGGGATGACGACGTCGCCGCCCAGAACTGCAGTTTCCGCCGCCTTCCTGTTGATCAATTGGCCAATGGGAGGGAACAGCCGCAGGCACTCGTAAATGAGGGAGGTGAGGTACGGCATGTCCTCTTTGGCCAGATCTGCTGCAGACTTGGCACCCTTGGAAATGATTTCTTGGCGCAAAGCCTCTTGCGCCTCCTGCACGCAGAACACACACCGGTCAGCACGAGGACTCGCCTTCGTAAGACGGCGCGGGCCTGGGCGCCACAACCGGGACTTACTGGATGCTTTGCCAACAGATACAGGCTCGATATCATGGCCAGCTGCGGGTTCTCCTGGCCAGCCACGAAGGCCACCGTGAGGTTGTCGAGGAGCTGCTTCTCATCCCACTGGCCCGAGGCTCGCGCGTCAAGCATTCGCTTGCCCAACATGTCCGACGGGTCCGACAAGGATGTCTTCTCCGCAGGCTTGTGAAGGTGGTGGCTCGCCTGCAGCCCTCGTTTGAGCTCGTTCTTGAAAAGGCCCACCGTGCGCCTCGCCGCCAAGCGAGACTTGAGAGGCAGGCGGTCGAGAAAGGGAAAGCTCATAAAGATTGGCTTGAAGATCTCTTTCTTGACCGCCGTCTGGAGGAGATTGATAGGGGCATCGGCCCGGTCGAGTGCCTAAATTGCCTGCGGTCAGATGGGGACCCTTGCTAGACTCGTGTTACCATGGGATGGGGGCTGAAGGGCGACTTACATGGAGCGTGGTGCCAAGGACGGCCTCGGTGAAGTTGGAGACGGAATACCGCTGCAGCAGGTCCTGCACAGCGACGCCGCCTCGCCCCTCCCGCTGTTGGGATTCGCGGAGGAGGCGACAAAGACCGACAGCATTGTTCTCGATCACGTCTGCGTCGACGGTCCGTTGGAGGCCGGGCTTGATGACTGCGCGATAGTTCTTCCACACGTCGCCTCTTGCGGAAATGACGTTGTCGCCTGGTTTCAAGGTCAGCAAGGATTCTCGCACAAGGAGGTGGCGGGTTCGCGGGTGCCTACCGAGGAATTCGGCGAGGACGCTGTGAGGAATCTTCTTCTGGTTGCCGCTCTTTTCGTAGAGGTCCTCGTCTTTGAATATCTCAACCAGGTACGATGGCCGATGGACCAGAACATTCCATTGGGCGCCAAAAAAGATCTTGACTGCCCCGTGGGTCCGCAGCGGCTGGTCGATGTAGTCGCGGAAAATGTCTGACTGGTCGACGTCTTTGAAGAAAGGTATGAGAGTAACCCAGAAGGGGATTGCCGGGATGTTTTGCGGGTATTTTGGGGGCAGCAAAAAGAAGTAGTAGACGGCGCCGACTAACAGCGCCGCGAGAAGAAAGACCTTGAGCAAAAACAGCAGCATCTTGGATAGTTCGACGCCTGTTATGTGAGGAAAGACTTGAATAGTATAACTAGTGAGGTTAATTATATGTTTGAGGTTCCAGAGTCCCGAGAGAGACAAGGAAAAAAAATCTTGAAGTAGAAGAAGAGAAAAGGAAGAAGCAACGGTGGTAGCACTTACATGGGTACGAGATTGAGACCATCGAACGGAACGGATCCGACGCCGTTTTCTTCTTGGGCTCTTCTTCTCAGCCCTACCCAAAGTTAGGGTAGCGATATTTCCGACGCCTAAAGATGATATGACATGCACGAGGGCCGCCCAAAAGACGGGATTAGAATCCAGTCCGGCGGAGGGACGAGGCTTTGCTGTTTTGCTGAAAATAGCCCGCATGTGTTGGACTGGTCTTTGAGGCAGCGCGGCGTCTGTGCATGTCGACGTTGGCGTGTCGCACGGCCTGCAGGCTGTACGAACGGCCGCATCGCTAGTCGCACCGGACAAGACGCAGAACGAGGGCGTCGGCGTGGAAATCCATGGGCCGCTAAGCGGAGCTTGGTGCGAGGATTGTTTGCAGTGAGGGAGGAGCAGGAAAGAGCAGGAAAGAGAGTTTGATGAGATTCCATCGATTTTCCTAACGTGGTTGGCGCAAGTGGTGTAAGTGGACCTAGAGGTACCGGTACATGCCAAGGTGAGTAGGCACCTACCTACTTTACTAGGTTTTCAGGCGGGGTCTCTCTGCCCCCCCTAAGTCCCCCGCACACAGCCGCCTTCCAGAGAGTGACAGGCTGGCGCTGCCCTCCAAGCGGGATCTCACCCCACGACTAGGTAGTTGCCGGGGTCGGATCCTGTCAAGTCGAAAGGCAGGGTGCTATTAAATGAAGGCCGGATCATTCCATAATTACGAGTCCCATCTGGCTCATTACCTTTTGGCCGTCTTGACCGCTAGCAACAGCAATCACCGGAACTGTGTTGCTTCATCTTACCCGGCATCCTCAGACTTTCTTTCTTACCACTTTGCCCTGCTTCTATTCCACTCCTCCTTGGTCTCTTCTTCTTGCAGGCAATTTTCCTGGGCATCTTTAGTTTTTGCTTGAATTTTCCACGAAGATGGCTGACTCCAGCCCATCCACATCCGGCACGGCGACGCCCATCAAAGACTCCACAACGTCCTCGCACAGCGTCCCGATCACTGCCGTCACTAGTGCCCCACCACCTCCGACAGGACCCACCTCCGATCCCGAGAAGAAGGCCGGTGCCCCGCCCGCATACTCGGCATTTTCGCCGTGGCGGAGACGCTTTATCCTCATCGTTGTCACCGTTGCCGGCTGTTTCGGTCCCTTGGCCGGCAACATCTACCTGCCGTCCCTACCTGTTCTGGAGCAGGAGTTCCACGCCAGCGCAACCGCCATCAATGCCACTGTGTCCGTCTTCATGCTGACGTTCGCTGTCGGTGTAAGTGCTAAATTTTCTGTTCCGAGATGGAATCAGAGACGCTGACTGGTTCTCGTGAGATAGCCGTTGTTCTGGGCAAGTTTCGCCGATTGGAAGGGCAGGAGACCACTGTACATCATCTCCATCTCCATTTACATCGTGGCCAACATTCTCCTGGCCGCGGTTCCGGCCAACTACGGCGCTCTCGTCTTCTTGCGGATTGTGCAGGCCTTTGGGTCCGCGGCTGTGGTGTCCATGGGCGCGGGTACTGTTGCAGATGTGAGTAACACTTGACGGCTTCACCATCCGACCGCGCACTAACTACTATTCTTCTTAGGTGACTCCGCCCAAGGAGAGAGCATTCGCAATGAGCATATTTCTGCTTGGCCCCCAGCTTGGACCGGTGTTGGGTCCTGTAATAGGAGGAGCGTTGACAATCGCCTCGTGGCGCTGGATCTTTGGTTTTCTCGGTGAGCGCTCCCATGCATACCCCGTGCCAAACTCTCCGTCAGCTAACATCGTCAAAATAGCCATTGCCGGCTTTGCTCTCTGGGTTGTCATCATTCTGATGCTGCCGGAGACTCTGCGCGCCAGGGTGGGGAGCGGCAAGCTCTATGCCGAGTCCGGCTTCATCCTCTTCCCGCTCAAGCTCTCCTCGTCCTTGGCCCCTGAGTCGGAAAGAGGCCCTCCCCCTCCCAAGCCAACTCTGCTCGGCTACTGGCGCCTCTTCAGCTACCCCCCCATCGGCATCGTGACCTTCAACACGGCCATGCTCTACTCGACATACTTCGCCATCGCCGTCCAGCTGCCCACCGAGCTCGCCACCCGCTACAACTGGTCCAGCGCGGGAGTAGGCGCTGGTTTCCTCGCCGTCGGCGTCGCCATGATCGTCGGCTCCATGGCTGGCGGGCGATTCTCTGACTGGCGTCGTGCCCGTGCCGTCAAGGCGTCCCCGGACAACCACGTCGACCCCGAGAACAGGCTCGCCGACCAGATATGGGGCGTCTTCGTTTGCGCCGGCGGGTGCGTCATGTACGGGTGGTTCGTCGACGCCTCACTGCACCCCGCGGCCGTCCTCGTCGCCACGTTTCTGAGTGAGTCATGCCCGCCCTGTCTTTCGGCAAAATTGCCCGTTTTCCTATTCTTTTTTGTCTTGTTTTCAGGTTGTTTGGGTCATTCTACAAACTTTGCGAGACTACAGAACTGACGTTGTGCGACATTAGCTGGCTTCGGTATGAACTGGGTGTTTGTGGCCACGACCGCCTTCCTGACTGAGTGCGTAGCCCAGCAGGCTGCTGGCGCCTTCGCGCTCGGCAACATGCTCCGGAACCCCGGCGCCGCCATCGCCGCCCTCGTTATCCCGTCGCTCGTCACCAAGATGGGCAGCGGGTGGTGCTTCACCGGGCTGGCACTTTTGGACCTGGTCCTTGTGGGTTCAGCAGTCATGGGTATGTTTTCCGCAAACTTCATGGGTATTGCCCTTTGTGATCTTGTTTGCTGACTCGGCGTTTGTGACAGTGCTACGCATCAAGTCTCCCGGATGGAGAGCGGCTCGTAAGGCAAGAATGGCAGCGATGGCGGCCGCGAAGCCAGCGGGGCAGAAATAAGTTCTTTTACGACGTCATGACTTGCATTAGAGGAGTTTCAGTGGGCGCATGCTTTCGGACTTGAGAGTTCGACATAGATATTGGTATTGTCTAATGTTTACATGTGATTATTTCGGAACGGACAGCGACGGTACGTGAGATGAAGCGAGGCATAAGCCGGCTGAGGTGTATGTCATCTTAGCCCGGTCATCTAGGCGTTCCATTGATAGAAAAGACGCATCAGCTTGAGCGCGAAGGCCTTGACCGGTGAGGTCGATCCACAAGCGAGCTCACTTCTTCTATCCAAGCTGTCGGTCGAAGACGTAGTGTTCTGGTCTTCATACCGCGCCATCGGGACTAATCCCTGTCCGGGGATCGATGGCAGCTCACATACCACCAAACTCTAACTGCCGAATTTGGGGAGAGCTTTTCATTTTGGGAACTTGCCTTCGAATTAGTTGCCCACTGGCGACATTTCAACCATCCCTGTACAATCTATCCCCAAAGAGGACATGGATTTGTGAACGAAGACTTACAGAAGCTCAATATAATAAACTTTCCCTCCCAATATATGCTGACATCCCGCTATTTTGAGTTATGAAACTGAGGTAATCTACTTCGATCATACTAACCAACCTGTCAATTTTCTGTTTAGATGTCAAGTGCAATTGCGGACAATCAGTCCGTTAATAACAGGGAGATGGGATATTTGTTTGTTGCATCTGACCGTTTTACTATCCAATGAGACGCAAAACTGTGCTAAACCTTCTTGCCCCTATTTGTTTAGGCTCCGTGGTCACGACGCTCATCCGCGGACAAGACTGAGTTGAGTGTCTTTGGGCACTGGGCCCGACTAGCCCTTTTCTTTTCTTCCGCAACTCTGGCAATTGCCCCCAAAGACTCTTCGGCACCGGTCCAGGTCAGCGCGGTTGGCCTTCTCTCGGGTTGTTATGGACCATGCTTCGTGGCCAAACCCTGCTTCAACCATCTAATAGCCTTATCTCTTACGGTGCTAACAGTTCGAAGAGACTAGAAACCGGAAACTCCGGGCAGCTGGGACGGAGTAACCATAGCTTCCATTCATACACGTGAACATGGAAGGGGGGTGGAGGGACGTCACTCCAAATGGGTTCCTTCCACTCTCGACTTTGTTCTTGCTGCAGTCCCGCATCAAATGTCGGCATTCCCGCTCGGGCTCCGCTTACACGGCCCCTAGATTGACGTACCCACCGCTTTCCCATCAAAGCAGATGCTCCAGGCAGCAAGAAGTTGTTGGGCCGTAAGACCGCAAACCAAAGTACTGTAAATTGTGGCTGTGTCAATTGGTAATCCCGGCAATATACTCGGCTTAAGCTGGCGGCGGCCGGCTCGATCGACAACCGGGGCTAACGCCGGCGCCGAACGGCGTGTTCGGCCCCACCACGGACGGAGGTAACGGCCATACATGCTGATGGAGCGCCTAGACATATTAGATTGATGTAGTACTCAACCAATATGAAAGCCAGTTTTGCTGCAAGTGCTTGTTTCTGCTTCGGCGATCTGAGCGACTGAGGAAAAGCCGGACAGAGCCCAGCCAGCAGTTGACACAATCCTATTGACGAAACCCTATGACTTTACCACAGGGACAATGCATCTCACTCGGATAGGACATATCTGACGGTTTCAAAACGAGTTGACCGTCGCGCTTTGAACTGCATACATAAATGTAGCGACACAGCCAGTCCAGGCCGACGTGTGTCTCCCTTCAGTAGTACAATCGTAACTGTATGTGGTGTAAACCACAAAGGGCCATGCCCGCCCTTTGGTCCCAGGGCTCAACTGACCTAACCGTCTGACAAAATGTCACGTGAACAGTTAAGTTGATCGAATCGAAATTGTGTTAACCCTTGTCGTTACCGTACTCTCTTATATATCCCTATTTAGTGTTTCTGTCTCGGGGTCGAATTCACGTAGTACAGAAAAATGATACACCCATCTTAGCATAGCAGAACAGAATGGACAGTCCGGATCGCGTCACACGAAGAACGTAGACAATCAGAATACCAACTCCATTAGCTTTACCTCGTACTAGGTCCTCAATCCTCTCGTCTTTGGTAACCACCCGTCTCAGCCTTTCCATGTCATTCTAGGGGTTCTGGCGACGTCCGACGACAATGGGATGGATCGTTCAGCAAGCAGCAGCCGTGTAACACGACTGATCGGATCATACCTCCCTATTTATGATCCTCGAACATCTCGCCCGATGATATTCCCCTCCAACGTACGTTTACTCACGGATTCCCCCAAAAGTGCCGCCCGGGTCTCACGGCGAGCCCAGGCACGCCAGCCACCAGCAGGATCTGATGTGCCGCCAAAAGCAGTGAGAAGAGCAGAGGAGCACAGAGATCCGGCGCCCTTTGGAGAAAACGGAGGGTCCAGTCTCAGTCGATGTTGCTATTTTCGTTCTGTCCTGTCACGCAAAGAAGGACTCGTCGGCTGGGCATAAATACGCTCTGCAAACGGGACGGGTGACGTCTCCCGCTTGCATTTGGAATACCATAAACGCCACTCACGAATGCAAGGACCGAGAAAGCATCAGAATCCATCTTGAGCATAGCTTATGAGAATGCCATGTGCGTGGGGGCCTTTGAGGCGGGTGTGTATCCGCGAGCTGGCCTTCTAGAAGCGCCCTCTCTCTTCCTTCCTTTTCGCCCCGGCTCGCTGTCACCCCATACGTACGGCGAAGGGAGGGGGTGAGGTGAGGGGCGTGGGGACGGCGGCATTTGGCGTCTTTCCGGATTTGCTTCTTCCTGCAGCATGGCGAGAGATGTACGGCGCAGCGGCCAACAGCAAAGAAGGATATTGACGCGAATACAAAAAAAAAAGGGCTGCAGCAAGCGACCCTGCTGCAAATGTACACCATCGATCATCATGACGAGGTCCCCTTATTTCTTCACCGCCTCGTCGTATGTGCGCGCGCCGGGGGAGATAGAGCCTAGAGTGTACCTGTAATCTCCACCCCCCCCCCCCCCCCCCCGGGGCTCGCGGCTGCTTGGCTTCTCTGCTCAATGGTAGCATTGGTGATGGCCTCGTTTTCAGGTGAGCATGGAGAGCATTTCATTTCCCGTTACGGTGCAGCAGTGGACTACCGCTGGCGCTTGTACACTCCAGATGAGGTCCGCTGATCCAATCTCTTTCTCTCCGTCATCTCGGCCGCAAACACATAGTGGACGACCGGACATGAACCCCCTTGACCGCCTCGAGTGGCGCCAAAATTGGTTGATAATCCCCCAACGCAACGCCATCCCATCGGGTCCAACGTCGCGCGCGGCAGTGTATGCGACGTTGACAGGCTTCCCGGAGGCCCATCCCGCGCGCGATGCCACGATGAACGTTGCACTGGGGACATAGGACGACGACGACAAGACGATACGAGGGCAATCGGGGTTTCCTAGAGAGCGAAGAAGCAAGGGGGACACGAGGGGTGAAGAAGCAGCCGCCACGATGCGACTAAGAGACATGTGGCAGGCAAGGCGTTGGTAGTTGCAGGGTCGCGGGGACCAGGGGAGGTATCTGCCGGGGCGTTTCATCGCGTTGCTGGCGGCATGGCAACGGACGTAGGGCTATGGTGTATATGTAGCACGCAGAGCACACAGGCTCAGAGAGAAGAAGAGACTCAGCGGTCGGAAGCACGGCGTGCGTCCCCCCGTCGGCCGAGTTGACGGCTACGGCCGCAGACTAGTCGAGGCAAATGCGATGCGATGCGGCTGCAAGAAGAGAGTGGAGAAATGGGGTGGGGGAGGGCGTCTAAGTTTCAACGTCGTTCTATCCGCGCCGCATCCCCGGGGATGCATCTTACCAGTTCCAGGTACCCAAAGATACGGCCGCAACCACTTGCAGGGCCCAAGCAGGTCGATGTGCCATTGGCTCGAATATCGCCCACGCCCCCTCCCCCTTCTCAGTCTCTCAGTCTCTCTCTAACCTCCATGGAGCGTCGAGACGAAAAGGATGTTGTCACCACTTTGAACCTCGTACGCCTCCTCCCCCTCGAGTTCCCAGTCTGCGTCGTTGATAAGAGCAAGGATACCAGGTCGACTATGGTGGCCGCGTTAGCGTTGCTTTTAATGACTCTGCAAGAGTTAAAGGTAAGTAGATCCTGTAAGAGAGTGGAAAGAGTGGCGATGCACTCATGCGAGCAAGGTCGAGGGCGGGGTCAGGGTGAGGATAGGAAAGGAGAAGAATGATGCCGCCGAAATGAAGAGGATCGGGGCGGCGCGTATGACAATGCCGCTTCGAGACGTACAGGTGACCATCGAGGACGAAAAGATCCTTCCTCGAATCCTTCATCGTGTTCTCGCAGAGATAGTCGATGAGAAAAGCAATCGTTGCGGGCTTGCCGTCCTTGTTCACTGCCGGGATGGAGAGGGCATGGCGCCGCTGATCAGAGAAGAGCATCTCCAGGCCGCCGCTGTAGAAAGAGCCGTGTCAGCATGAACACATCCTGTATCTAGCCCATCATAACATGCATATGTGCCAACGTGAACCCTCTTTCGAACGTCTCCGTCAGTCCGGATGGGATGAGTCTCAGTTCGAAGCCAGGAGATGGATCTTGGGCACAAGAAGGCACTGCATGCTGAGACGAAGGAGGGGCAAATGCGGTGAGAATGCGACTCACGAGAATTCGACAACGATGGAGATCTTTTCCCCCGCATCTGCAGCGTCTGCAGCCATTTCTTTTGCTTTCCCTTATGTTTCTTTTGCGAGACCTGAAAAACAATATATTTGACCAAGTACAACGCGCCGGCAGCAGCGCGGGTTGTCGGAGAATAAGCGAAGAATATTATATGAGACGTAATCGCAATTGAGTTTGTTTGCTTGTCAGGTCCAAGGCACGGACTGATGTATGGAACAAGTGACGAATGTAAGGCACGGCACAGATGGTAGGGATTGTGGACGGGGAGAGAGTCCGTCAGGTAGCGAACAGGCGCTGGAACTTTTGGCCTGTCCTCGAGGCCCTAGGAGCCTGTGAGCCTGTGGAGCAAACGGCGCGGCGGCTTGTCCACTCGGCTTTGCGTCCCCTGATGCCGCTGTAGCTCGCTGTAACTTTTGGTGTAAGCCAGGACCGCCGCCCAAGTGCACCCCACCAAGAAAATTTCAACTTCACCTCTCGACTACCGCCGGGGAGCCAATCACGTAGCCGTATTGTGCAACCCTCAGAGTCACTTCGTCGACGAAACAAAATAAAATAAGAACCGCGACGACAAGGGACAATATGACGGCCGCCCAGCCATCCATCGAGTACCTGTCTACAGGCGCCAACAGACAGACCGCTGTTGCTGACTGGAGCCCGTGTGGTCTCCTTGCCTTTGGCGCCGACTCCAACATCGCCTTGTGGGCGCCATCCGTGAGCCCTCTATCCAGTGTGTCACCTTTACAGTACCCGGACTGACGAGAATATGAAGTCAAAAAATGATGAAGGAATTACCGCACTTATTAGTGGGCACAAGGAGGTCGTCAAAGCGGTAAAGTTCCTCCCCCAAGTGGACGGTGAGGACCGCAAACTCCTCGTCAGCGGCTCCGATGACCAGACCCTTAGAGTCTGGTCCCTGGACCCTAAGACCAACCAGGCCGAGTGCGTACAGACGATCCATGACCACATGGCGCCTGTGAATTGCATAGCTATTCTCCAATCAAAAAGAACATCCAAGCAGGTCCTCCTGGCCTCAGGGGCTGCTGACGCGACCATCAAGATCTGGCAGCTCAGCGGCGGCCAGCTGCAGTTGCGTCAGACCATCAAGACCAGCCCCAGATACTTCCCTCTATGCCTGGCCCTTACAGCACTCGACGAGGCCGAGGATGTCTTCGTTTTGGCGGCGGCCGGAACCAAGACGTTTGTTCAGATTTTTGTCGCAGCCGCTGAAGAGACACTAGACTTCAAGCTCCAGGCCACGCTATCGGGCCACGAAGGCTGGATCCGGTCCCTTGACTTCACCTGGGAGAACACCGAGCCGAACAGCGATCTGCTGCTCGCTTCAGCGAGTCAGGACAAGTACGTCCGTCTTTGGCGTCTTCACTTAGGCAAGGACTTGCCGTCGCTCGCCGCAGAGGGGTCGGATCCCTTGAGCGGTGCCTACCTTCCCGGCAAGTCCCCTTCGAACAAGGCTCATCGGCTTCAGTCGGCCGGCAAAGACTTTTCCATCACATTCGAGGCCCTCCTCCTAGGCCATGAGGACTGGATCTACAGCGCAAAGTGGTTCACGCGGAACGGCAAGCTCCAGCTGCTGTCGACGTCCGCGGACAATTCTCTCGCCATGTGGGAGGCCGACGCCACGTCTGGCATCTGGGTCAGCATGGCCAGGCTTGGCGAGATCAGCCGAGAAAAGGGTGCGACGACGGCGACGGGCAGCATCGGCGGCTTCTGGACGGGCCTCTGGGCCCCCGACGGCAAGTCCGTCGTCTGCCTCGGCCGGACCGGAAGCTGGCGCCGCTGGGTCTACAGCGATGAGCGAGACGAGTGGCGGCCCGCCATCGCCGTGACCGGCCATACAAGAACCGTCACGGGCATCGCCTGGTCGCGTGACGGGGACTACCTCATGTCGACGAGCTCCGACCAGACCACTCGCCTCCACGCTTGCTGGAAGCGCGGCGACGCCGCCACCGCTGCCCGCTCGTGGCACGAAATGTCCCGCCCCCAGATCCACGGCTACGACCTGAACTGCATCGATACCCTCGGCGCCTCGCAGTTCGTCTCGGGCGCCGACGAAAAGCTCATGCGCGTCTTCAGCGAGCCGCGCGCCGTGGCGCAGATGCTGCGGACCCTCGGCGGCATCGAGACGGACACGCCGGCCGAGTCCATGCCCGATGGCGCCAACATGCCTGTCCTGGGTCTCTCCAATAAGGCCATCGACGCCGTTGACGACGACCAAGAAGTCGAGGCCGACAGCCAATACGACCGCGAGGCCATCGACCCGGCCACCATCGTGCGCAAGTCCATGCTCGACATCGACCACCCGCCCTTCGAGGAGTCGTTATCGCGGCATACCCTCTGGCCCGAGACGGAGAAGCTCTATGGCCACGGCTACGAGATCTCCTGCCTGGCCGCGAGCCACGACGGCAAGCTGATCGCCAGCGCCTGCAAGGCCAGTTCGCTGAACCACGCCGTCATTCGCATCTTCGAGACGGAGAGGTGGACCGAGGTTAGGCCGCCCTTGACGGCGCACTCCCTGACGGCCACGAGGCTGCGCTTCTCGCCGGACGACAGGTTCCTGTTGAGCGTCGGACGAGACAGGCAGTGGGCCGTCTTCGAGCGGGACGACCGGGAGCACTCGAAGTACCAGCTTCTCCAGGCCAACCCCAAAGGCCACACCCGCATGATCCTAGATGCCGCGTGGGCCCCCTCCACGGGCGTGAGGGTCTTCGTTACGGCGGGACGTGACAAGAACGCTAAGGTCTGGGTAGCCAAGACCCAGGAGGGCGGCAAGACGGAGTTCGCCCTGGCGTCTAGCATCGCCTTCGACGGGCCTGTCACGGCCGTCGACTTCCTCGGTAGACAGAGTGCCGGGGGCGAGATCGTCCTCGCCGTGGGCACCGAGTCTGGCAAGATCTCGCTTTGTACCTTGGCCCCCGAGACCTTCCAGTCGGCTGGGACGGTCCAGCTGGCGTCACAGTAAGCCCCAAGCCCCCCCATTTGCATTCAACCATGCCTTAGAAATTTAGCTGACCACTCTTCACAGCCTGTGCCTACCCAAGCCAGTCGCCCAGCTCGCCTGGCGTCCGTCAGATGATAGTAACGACACAGACGAACTGGCCATCGCCGGCGAGGATAGTTCCCTGAGGATATACAGCTTCACCAGGCTGGGAGCGTCCGAAACCACGGTCGAATGAATCCATGTCCTCCCGTAGATGGGAGGGATTTCCATTGAGTCTTTATATATGAGGGTATGATTAGACATGCATCGCGCATGCGCACGAGTTTTACATACATGTGTCTTCGTACAGGCCACCCAAGCCGAACCAAGAAAGGGGCAAATCAACACAAACGCCCGCGCCGGAAGTAAAGCAGAAGAAAAACACGGCACGACAGCCTCCGCACAACGCCCTTCGAGCTCTTCATCGGACGCCCGCCAAGCGTGTCGCTATTAATACCACCCATTCCTCCCTTTTGTTCTTGTTTTGTCATCCAGTACATTACCATTGTCCCTTCTCACAGTCCACATACGGGACAGCGAGAGGAGAGGAGAGGAGAGCCACCCTACAGCTCCTTGACGAGCTCGACAGTCTCCTGTGCCAGGGCCGCGGCAGTCGTGGTCGACCCGGCCGTCAGCACGCTCTCGACAGCGGCCTTCGTGACCTCAACAGCGTCAACCACGGCTTCGACAACGGCGTCGATCGGGTCGCCGTGCATGTAGAACCAGGCGCGGCTCATGAGGAAGGCGATGTGCTGGGGCAGGTAGAGGACGGTCGCAATAATGGTCAAGCTGCTGAGGAGGAAGAGGACGGTGTCTGTGGGGAGGAGTTAGCCAGGTTCTTCCGAGTTCATCCAGCGACAATCAAGACGGGGGGGGGGGGGGGGGGGGGGGGTGGCGGCGATAGTCTCCAGAGAGCATGCAAACGTACAAAAGATGAACTTTTCCAGGGGCGTGAAGATGTAGACACTGAAGGTGACCTCGATTTGGTACTGCTTCAGGTGCAGCCACTTGCTGAAGGACTGGAGGGCCGACATTTTCTTTGACTATTCGCTGAGGGTGGTGGTTGAATGTCGCGTCTGTCTTATTTGGGTATTCGTCGCTCGGATTGCGATTTTCGACCCGTGGTTCGAGGAGACGGATTCGCTCGCCCGCACGTCACAAGCACATGCGTGGAAAAGGGGAGGCGAAGAGGAGCTTGCGTGTGCCAAGTCTATCGTTCTCGTCGCGGAGGAAAGAAATGAGGGAATGTACGTCGCCAGGGAAAGTCTAATCCAAAAATCTCCTTCCAATTGCTCGTACGTAAATGCCGTCGACAAGGAGAAGCCCGGGGTGGATGGTGTTTTCTACCGTGTTTACGGAAGTAGGAGGAGGAGCCAAACTTTCGCCCGAGACGGTTCGCGCGGGAATCTTATCAGAGAAATGGGGGCCCGCGCGACAAAAGGCAACCGAATCCGCGTGAGGTGTGGAAGGAGGCGCTGTCGGGGTTCCACGGCAGTGTCCACACTTGCCAGCAGAACAAAAGGCGGGTCGGCCAATTTACAGCGATCACCTCCAGCACATCCAGTGTCCCCCCGCCTGTACCAAATTTCACCACTGATTGGTCGCCCCAATTCCAACATCCCTTAGACCAGTCATGCACTCCAGCCGGCGGCCGGCTGGCATCAAGTGCAACACCTCCCCAACGCTGTGAACACCAGCCAAACGGACTATCTCGAAACCTCAGTCCCATCACCCACGGACAATGGCCCGGTGCACGCGATGCCTCCCCCTCTATCGCTACCCCTTCTGACCCGCCTCGCCCACCGAGCTGGAGCCGCAGCCTCTACCGTGGGCGCCAATGCCCTCATGCGCTGCCGCTGCCTCGCGGCGAGGCCGGCGCCGCAGCACCGTTATCGCCTGCCCCTCGTCGCTTTCTTCAGCGCATCCCCCTCCGCGGCGTTGAAGAAGCACGAGATGCCACCCAGGCCCAGACCGCCCCCAGACTCGGACATCGAAGAGTCCTACCTCAAGGGCAGTGGGCCGGGTGGCCAAAAGATTGTAAGCCTCCCTCCGGCTTTGTCCCCGGGCGGCTTGGAGCTCTATCCAAGCAGTGCCTGAATCCGCATGACTGACTAGCTTGTCTGCCCCTCCACCCTATAGAACAAGACGAGCTCGGCCGTGCAACTCAAACACATCCCCACAGGCATCGTCGTCAAGTCCCAGGCCACCCGCTCCCGAACCCAGAACCGCAAGATTGCCCGCGAGATCCTGGCGCAAAAGATTGACGACCTGCAGAACGGAGAGCAGAGTCGTTCTGCCATAGTAGGCGAGGTGAAGCGGAAGAAGGCAGCGAGCGCCTCGAAAAAGAGCAAGAGAAAGTACCGCCAGCTGGAGGAAGAAAAGGCACAGGGCGAAACGGCCGAGGTGGAGATCCGAGAGCAACATGCTGAGGACCAGACGAACAGCGCACCGACCGCCGCTGAACCATCATCACTTTCACCGGACGTCAGCCCAGATGTGCAAAGCACGAGACTGTAACATCACATAGCATCGTAACGTAGTAGATCATCTGGAGAATAAACTGATTATCTCTACTCCTGGCTAAAATCAATATCGTGATAATGAAAACATCACAATAATACCGGATGTGCGAAACTCGGGAACAGTAAGCAAAGTGTATTGTATGATCGACCTCAGCTGCAGACGTGTCCGCCCCTATACGCGCCCACGCGCGCCCTGCTACAAAACAAGGACCAAATCTTTCGGGATAAGGGTCGACCCAAACTTCTTGACCATGTCAACAACTTTTCGCCAATATGAGACCTGACCGCGATACATGCAACGCCGAAGGGACCTTGCACCGGTCGTGAGCTCTTTGGGATCGATGTGCTTTCGGAAGGGCGAGGATGTGGTTCGGTAAGCAAGTCGCTGCAGACAGATTAGTACGCGATGAATCCCGCAACTCTACAGATGTTACACTACTTACCTTAGAAGCACTTGCGGTGGACAATAGAGGGACCGCTCTCGTCGTACTCCTGCTTGGAGATCCACATCTGCTGGAAGGTAGACAGGGAGGCCAAGATGGAACCACCGATCCAGACGGAGTACTTGCGCTCGGGGGGAGCAATGATCTTGACCTTCATGGAAGAAGGAGCAAGAGAAGTGATCTCCTTCTGCATACGGTCGGAAAGACCAGGGTACATGGTGGTACCACCAGACTGAAAAGCGATTATTAGGGGCTGGTCTTCCTTGTCTAAGGAGGTGAAAAAAACGTACCATGACAATGTTACCGTACAGGTCCTTACGGACGTCGACGTCGGACTTCATGATGGAGTTGAAGACGGTAACGTGGATACCACCGCTCTCAAGACCCAGGACGGAAGGAGCGAAGAGAGCCTCGGGGGCACGGAAACGCTCGTTGCCGATGGTGATGACCTGACCGTCGGGAAGCTCGTAGGACTTCTCCAAGCTGGAGGACTGGGAAGCGGTCTGGAGCTCCTGCTCGAAGTCAAGGGCGACGTAGCAGAGCTTCTCCTTGATGTCACGAACGATTTCACGCTCGGCGGTGGTGGAGAAGCTATAGCCGCGCTCGGCAAGGATCTTCATCAGGTAGTCGGTCAAGTCACGACCGGCCATGTCGACACGGGCAATGGCCTGGGGAAGGGCGAAACCCTCGTAAATAGGGACGACGTGGGTGACACCGTCACCGGAGTCGAGGACGATACCGGTGGTACGACCGGAGGCGTACAGAGACAGGACGGCCTGGATGGAGACGTAGAACGCGGGGGCGTTGAAGGTCTCGAAGACGATCTGGGTCATCTTCTCTCTGTTGGACTTGGGGTTGATGGGGGCCTCAGTCAGAAGGACAGGGTGCTCCTCGGGGGCGACACGGAGCTCGTTGTAGAAGGTGTGGTGCCAAATCTTCTCCATGTCATCCCAGTTGGTGACAACACCGTGCTCGATGGGGTAACGGAGCGTCAGGATACCACGCTTCGACTGTGCCTCATCACCGACGTAGGAGTCCTTCTGGCCCATACCGATCATGATACTATTCAGGTGTTAGGTCGAGGCAGCGGCGGGCAGGGGAAATGCCGCAGCGAGGATTGGAACCTACCCATGGTGACGGGGGCGACCGACAATGGAGGCTGCGAGCTGGTTAGAATCGACAATACCGACTGTCTTTGACCGAATCTCGATACCCCTGAAGGGGGTGAAGACTGCGGTCTGCGGGTGCGGGTGAGGGGGGCTTACGGAAGACAGCTCTGGGCGCATCGTCACCGGCGAAACCGGCCTTGCACATACCCGAACTGGACTCAAGTCAGAACCAAACTCATTGTAGGGGATGCGTGATCGATGGATCATGTGCCAATGGGATGTTGTGAGGGCTGACGGCTGGCCAGATCTCTTCGAGGCCCAAGAGGCGGAAATGGTCGGTGAGACGGCGGGGAAAGCTTACCCATTGTCGATAACGAGGGCGGCAACCTCCTCTGCAGAGACGGACGTTAGCGATCGAAGACAAAACAAGATGCGAGTCGATGGATGCCGAGCATCGCGACGGCGGGTGGCGGAGACGTGGCAGCGTCGAGCCGGGAAGGGTTGTTGACAGAGATGGCGTCACGTACCTTCCATTTTGAATTAGGGTGGTGGGTGAGGACTGGGAAAATAGAGAGGATTTGTAGAGGGAATTGAAGACAGCTCACTCGATTCCGGAATCGTAGGAGCGAGATGGAACTGGCAAAAGTCCTGAGCGGATGGCAAAGAACTTGGAGAGAGCACGTCGATGGGTGATGAGGTCGGAAGTGGGAAAGGTTACGGGAAGATGAGAGGTAGTCGATTTTGGGTGGAGGAGGGGGGAAGAAGGAGAAGAGTGGGAATGGCAGGCACAGTGTGCGGTGAGCGCTGGCTGCCGCTCCTCGGCGTTTCGTTGGCTGCTGCTTTGCTGCTGGCGGGCCAGGTTTCGATGTCAGAAGCAGACCTAACCCGACTTGTGGGTGAGCAAATGGCTGCGGCGGGCAAAGGTGGGTAGGTAGGAGCGTGGAACAGGTGGCACAGAGTGGCAGCGTGCCCGGGGGAAGGAGTGGCCGCTTTAGCAATTTCTCTTGTCTCTCGTCCACCCAATGAGCTCGGGGGCCTGTGCTTTTGCTCCTTTACTGGTCGCCCACCTCACCTCTTGGACCTGGCAAGTAGTGTGGTGGGGTACGGGAGGGAACGCACTTTCGCTCACTTTTGCGCTCTGATTGACTGGGATGTGACATGGGCGAGGGGGAAAAGGTACCTCAGATCTTGGTGAGCCGATGCGTGATGCACGGGGTATCGTCGTCTTCGCCTTCACCAGGCTGGGTCGCTGGCTTTATGGTGGCTGGGGAAGGAAGCACAGCCAAGTCGAGTTGGCTCGAGTACGGATACTACCTAAGGTAGGTAGCGAATTTGTCGAATTGCACTGGCAGGAATTGCTTCGTCGACCCTAGTATCGCAGGACTGAGCTCTTGAGACTATCGTGTTCAGACCTGCATGGGACCGCCTCCGGGTTCTTATGTCTGTTCCCTTTGCTGGGTAAATTGAGAAACGACAATCGTGGACTCGAGCCCCTCCCCCCCTCGAGCCCGCTGCGTCGCAATCACCGCTTCAGACCAACAGGCAACGACCTAATCTACTGGCGGCAACACGTATTCGTCACCATCTCGCGGTCAGCGTCTGCTCTCTCCAGGCAGCTTGAAACCGATGGTGACAGAGGCACCTTCATGGCCGCGTTCACTGACTAATGGAGCCAAGCCACTGTCGAGACAGTGCGCTTGTCATGTTAAGAACTGTATCGGCTCTATTATCTTCATGGGATCCCCACATCAACCACCTGCACGCACGCTACCACCTAATGAAAAGACAAGGTTGGCCCAGGCGAGAGAGCATGGGAGCATGGGAACAGCTTGGCCAAGACCATCTCACCGGCCAGCAGGAGCAGAGATGGTAGGTGGGCAGGCTGGCCGCACACAGTATCGCCAATCCATCTCGTCTCATCCGGGACTGTGGAACGGGGGCTGCTCCTCGACTCGACACCCACGTGAGACTCTCAACAAGATTTCCGCCGCGGCCGCTTAATTCTAGTGTTCATGCTTGATGGTGGCGGGCGGGCGGGTTTGCGCCAGCCAAAAACCACATGCCCAAAGGCCCCCTTCCCGCTCCTCCGTCTGCGAGTCGTACGTCATCTCGTTCCGTCAGCAACAAAAGCATGGGCGAGGATGCCAAGCAGGCATGATCTATTATGGTCTGCAACACGTTGCCAGTCTGCCATCGAGCCGCCTGTGCGGCTTTTGCGGAAGCAAGGCGACGAACGACACGGTGGCACAACACATGGATATAAGCAGTTCAGGTGCCTGCCTGCCTACCTTGCTGTGTAGAAACAGAAGACGAAGTTGTTGCCGCCAGCGGCCAAAGGGTCTGTCTCATGCAAGGGCCGTACTCTCCTGAATGGGTCGCGGCTCTGA
This sequence comes from Colletotrichum destructivum, assembly GCF_034447905.1. Lineage (NCBI taxonomy): Eukaryota > Fungi > Ascomycota > Sordariomycetes > Glomerellales > Glomerellaceae > Colletotrichum > Colletotrichum destructivum. The sequence goes on along the minus strand of NC_085898.1, from coordinate 2,294,800 downwards.
TGATCCAAATTGCGTACCCGCGTATGGCCGCCTTTTGCGGGAACGATGCCCAGGGTTCTAGGGAGCGATTCGGACATGGGATTCTCGGATGCCAAACTTGCATATTGCTTCATGCCTTGCATCCTCTCTCGCAAGCAAGCTCGCTCTCGTCTTCATAACGAGTGCGCGTCTACAAGTGTGTGCCGCTGTTCTTTTCGTGTGGGAATCCCAACAAGAAACGACCGTGGTCGACCATGCTGTGCTACGTTTCCAGTGTGGCTGAGCTCCGGGCTGCCGGGCGGTGTCTCCGTTGATCGGGACACTCTAGCACAGATCGGATAGAGCACTACGGCGCATAGCAACGTGTCAACCTGCTATCTACGGTCTACGTGCGACGACGACAGGGACGCTATGCTTGATTGTTGCGGCCTCTAAGGCATGCATGATTGGAATGAACGGCCAGGGAGTGGTTTTGTCTCCTATTTCGGACGAAGACACAAGGCTGAAGGAATCCTAATCTGCCTATGACTGACGATTGATCGGTGCAGCAACTCGTGTGAGCTGCGGCCTGTCAGGCTTCTGGCTCTGACCCGAGTGACTTCATCGCTCGGGGACTATTTAGCTCAGCGTCGTAATTAGTCACTTGCTACAAGCGCAGCTCAAGGAAGCTCTGTCCGTACAGAATGTTTAAAGCGGCAATGAGGGGCAACTCATTCCGATGGTGGGGCAGCTGGGAACTTTTTTTTGGTTCTTCACCGGCCACCCGGGGGGGCAATCACCATTTCCTCGTTCATCCCTCGAAAGAGACCGAGACTCCCGCGTGTCCCTCAAGCCTCAAGGGTTCCAATTCAATACCAATTTCAACTGGCCGACAGTTTGCCAACTCAGAGACCATTCGACGATCCCATTGTTGGGCAGACAAGACGGCTCGTCACTACCCAAGTTTCAACCTCGAGCTGCATAAACGCGCATTGAGCTGGCCCTGATCAGGGCTCTCACGTGAGATGTGCGCTAAACTGTTTCGAGTACTGGCAGGCTTCTTGAAGGTTCCAGAAAAGGGTAGCAAATCAGTGTAGCCAGTCAGCGCTGTGGATAGGCAGTGAATGATGGAGAACTTTTTTGGTGTTGATGAGACTCAAAGCGACAGTGAACGACGGATTGAAAAAGTACCAAATCAAACAACACCAGCATCGTATACGTCGAGATCATCATCTCAGCTTAGCAACACTGTCACTCATTATTGCCAGCGAACTCAATACCGTTAAAGAAAAAATATCCAATTCACATCAACACCATACTCATCACATCCTAGATCATGGACAAGAACCTCAACGACCTCCTCAAATGGAGCATTGAGAACGGCTCAGCAAGCCAAAACGGCGAGGCAGCCCCTACAGCAGCCCCCGCTAGCAACCTCAACCCCGAAGCCATCGCCGCCCTCTTCGGCAGCGGCCCTAGCGACGCCGAGCTAATGAAGCTCTCCATGGAGGCCATCACTTCGGCGGACCCGGAGATAACGCTCGAGAACAAGCTCATTGCCTTTGACAACTTTGAGCAGCTCATCGAAAACCTCGACAACGCTAACAACATCGCCAAGTTGTCCCTCTGGACCCCGCTGCTCGGCTGTCTTGACCACGAGGAGGACGAGATACGCCGCATGGCCGCCTGGTGCGTCGGCACCGCCGTGCAGAACAATCAGCCCAGCCAGGAGCGCCTGTTGGCCGTCGGCGGCATCCTGCCGCTACTGACGCTGGCGATCAAGGACGGTGAGAAGGAGGCCGTGCGAAGGAAGGCCATCTACGCCCTCAGCTCCGCTGTGCGGAACTACCAGCCCGCCATGAACGTCCTCACGGACGAGCTAGAGAAGAAGGGCATTCGCTCCGGCAAGGTCGATGCCGAGAACATGGATAACGTTGACGAGGTCATGAACGAACTCAAGGCAAAGATCACGGCGGCATGAAGAGGAAAAAGGACCCATGGGGGAAAAGGGAACGGGAGGTTTTTTTTTGGCACAGGACTTTGCATGAACGGCGTTCGGGCAGGCGGTACGGCATGAGATTATTTGACGTACGGGATGGCCAAGAGAAATTGAGATTACGGGATTAGATGAATTGTTACCGCAAAAAAAGGGGGACCGCAAGACTTGTCTTATGCGTCATAGGACGGCATTGAGAGTGACCGTATCTGTTGGTACATTCATATGCAGGCTTTCTAATATTTTGATATCGTACAATACAGGACACCCCCTTTTCTTCCGCACTTCTGCACATGACCCCGTTTAATCCTTAAACTTTCCGTAAAAAGGAAGGCCAAGAGACTGAAGTAGGAGCCTAGCCTGGCGATTCGACGTCGCAGTGGTCTGGATGAAAATATGGCAGCCTGGAAGGAGCTGCAAAGATTCGTTAGCATAATCGTTACGCGACGCAAGCAGATGAGCCGTCTCACCTTGGCAGGGTACATGTCGTAGTTGATCTGGAGCTCGGGGAACCAAGCCAGGTCATCGGCCTTCAGGCCAAAGGCCAGGCCACCGTTGCCATCACCTGTACTAGCGTTGACGCCCGGCCAGTCCTTGATCTTGGGCAGGACGATGTTGATTAACTTGTCGAGGAACTCGTGCGCCTGGTAGCCGTACATGGTCGTCTTGACACCGGACTTGTCGCCCTCGCGGATCTTCCACTGAACAACATTGTTCTTGGTTTTGGTGACTTCAGGGCAGTTGCCGCTGATGGACTGGATGACAGAGCGGGCGACCTGCAGCATTCCGGGCACCTTGGCTGAGGCGGGCATGAAGGCGTGCAGCGAGACGGCCTTAATCTCGGGAATGCGGCGCCAGTCAATGTTCTTCTCCAGCACATCGAGCTTGCTTCCACCTCTGGGTCCACGGAGGGGACGGTTCTTGTTGTACGGCGAGGAGTCATCCCACGCCCTTAACCGCTCCCGCACCTCGCGTTCTGGTGTTCCGGGGGGTTTGTGGAGGTAGGTGAGTGTGAGGAGGTCGGAGGCGACGGCCGCATCGTAGGTTTGGCGCAGGCGCGGGATGTTGAACGGCCCGGGGACGAAGTCTCTTGCCGTGGGGTCGGTAGAGGGCGGTGATTGAATCGGGTGCAGAGGGCCTCTATCGAACTTGGGGGGGTGGTACTGGTATCTGTCGCCTCAGGTGTTAGCTATCTGCTGCCTCCCACCCGTCCCCTCCGTACCAGAGTGTCTGGAGAAAGTACCTGTTTCCGGGAAGCTGCTGCGGTCTTTCGGATGTACGCTTCGCCGTGTTGAAAGCTTGCACGGCAGCATCGTCGGGACCCGGCGCGGCTAGGGACGAGCCACGCTCAAGGTCGGACAGCTCAGCCTTCGCGGCACTGGTGGATGCGCTTCGATGGGCGACAAGAGGAGTCAATTGCCACGGCGAGCGCTGCCTGCAGATAGCCCGAGTTATTCGGGATGTTTCCCGTAGAGTGGTCATGGCTAGTCGTCTCAACTGTCACGCAACTCAACACGACTGTCTGTAAGGGTCAGTCGCGATGCCCGAAATTTCAATCTCGAAATGTTCAGGTCGGCCCGTGCCACGTGTGGCTGGTGTTTCAATAAAGTGGACATCTCTCCCCGGACAATGTGGCTTTGTCTACTCAGATGCAATTATAGCCTGTCATTCCAGGCAAAAAGGCACGGGGCGCAGCGAACGTGGCAACGGCATCCAACTCGAGTGGACTCCCCGGACTTTCGGGCCTTGGTCACTAGGTAAGGGGTGGTGTCTGTCGTCATCGGGAACCAGTCCGCCGTCCGACTCTTCCATCACCCTACCGCGAATCATGCGAGGCACCGAAGATCCATCCTCCTAGAGCGGGTAAAACACACGCGCCGCTCGATTACGAAGCAGTCATTTGGCCCCAGCTGAAATTCAGTCACCAGCTCAATGGGTCAGCGAGCGCGTACGTGTGCAGATCTTGGAGCTTGTCTTCCGGTCGAGCTAACAAGAGGGGGACCATCAGCAGCACTTCACGGCATGAATAGGCAAACATGGCACGGCTTGGATGGAAAAGATGGGCATTGTACATCTCGATGGGCGACGGCGGGCGCGTTACTATGCGGGTCGCCTAGTTGTGCTAAAGATGGACGCGAATGCGAACGTGTTCGGTTTACGCGAGCGCACATCTTCGGATTGGAGCTTAGTGTCGCTGTCACATCAACGTTCGACATGGATCTAGGAACTACAGAAATCGCCATGCGGTCTCGTCCATTGTTAGTCAAGCAGGTAAGTCGGGTTTATGTATGACATGTCAGTGGCACGGTGGTTGAGCGTGGGTGCGTGAGGTTGCTGCTAAAATAAAGTTGAGCCTTGAGAGCTATGATAAGAGGCGTCCTCATACGCTCTGTTCTATTTCGGTTCTTCGTCTGTTGTTGGCTAAAGTCTGATGTGTATGTCTGAACAACACCACAGACGGAAGGGCGAGTCCCACGAAACCCCGACCATGGGCCATGGAGCCGCAAGACATGATGTCGGATCTGCGCAGGATGTGTGGCAGAAGGTATCACCCGGGCCATTTGTGAAAAGCACCTCGAAACAAGGGGCGAGTCTTGAGAAGAGTCACGTACAGCCTAGAATGCTTGCTATCCTCAAGGCCAAGAATCCCAATCATTCTTCAATGTTAGAGAAGGGGGGGCGAATGACCTCCAGTTGATGCAATGGGTGAGTTGCCACTTTCATCTTCGGAAATCGGGAGGCCTGGTCTAATTCGGATGTTCCTTCCACGATGGAAGGGCCTTACGTATGTCACCCTGCGTGGACGATGGATGTTGGGGCAGGCAACTCTTACTCAATCATCTGGAGGGTCGGCTGGCTGGCCATATGTAAGAGATGTGGCACCCATCCCCGATGGAAAGAACATTCTGGCTTCTCTCTCACACCTCTTTTACGCCAAGATCAAGGTCACAACGCCTTAGCAAAGCCAAGTAAGCTCGGAGTCACGGTCACCCTCGACAACGAGACAACGAGACAACGAAGGACAAGGTGTCGGGTCGTGAAAGTCCCACACGTCCAAAAGTCCGCCTTGCCGCCGCCGCCAGCCCAACGGCAAGGCGCTCCCAGACCCCGAAGTCAACTGATGAATAGCAAGTCCGCATGGAACACCGAGTGCACCCAGCAAAACCACTTTCCAGGGACCACGAAGTACAACACACCCAATTTTTGCCACGTCGGTACCTTGCGACCCGAATCTCTCCACCTTTTCTAGGTACGGACGCTGCCAGAGTTGTCTACTACCTAGGTATCCGTACTCCGTACTCTTTCCGTACACTGGACCCCGAATTTCCAGCCAGAGATCCACGAAGCCGACCTTTTGACAGACACCCTTGCTGCTGCTTGCTGGCACCAGGAGCCAGTTGAGCAACTCGCTACTTTAATTGCTTCAGCTGTCACCCCCTCCGTGTATTGGATTTTACCACTGGCAAAGACCGTCTGTCTATTTCCGCCCTATTTTCCCTGGCGTCTTGCGAAACCGAACTACATATTATCTTAACTGTCAAAAATCGACCGTCACCAGCTTGCAACCGAACTTTCGGTCTTAAGCCGCCGGCTGCCTGGACCCCCTGGACCGACTTCGAAAAGTCGAAAGGTCCAGACTCAATCACCCAGCCCCGTCTTTTGCGACTGCGAAAATCTGCCCCGCCGAGACGCGCCAGAACCCCTCCATACCTCGCTCACATTTGGTGCATTCTTCACCTTTGCTGAACTTGCTCCCCACTCCCAATTTGCTGGCCGATGGGAGTGCGATTGCGATTTGGCTATGACTCTTGACCGCTGAGGTGACTTCTCTTCTCGAGTAGCCTCTCGGGCCCCAAGCACCATCAGCTAGCCACATTGGCTTCTCACGACGAAGCAGAAGATTTGCAAACATGAAGGGCAAGAAGTTTCTCAGCCTGCGGGACAGGAATGGCACGCACCGCAGAAGCAAGTCGTCAGAGCCAGGACACAAGGTGAGTCCCCGGTTCTGCGAAAGATCGCCGATTCCTTCCGTGTAGAGTATTCTCGCGGCGACACCAACCGCTAACTCTCTGTTTCTTGGTACCAGAACCGACCACTCTCAGCCGAGGCTTTCCGAGCGCTATTCAAGAGCGACCGGCCACCGAGCGACGACGAGGTCAGGGAGAAGGAGACGGCAAAGGTACCGAGTGCGCAACCCGTCAAAATTGCATGAGACTGACTGCGCGACAGGTCGAAGACATCACACGCCTCCTTGCCGAGTCCAACATCACCGATGTATCTGCAGAGCACATTCGCGACTCCCTAAACAGCAAATTTGCCGAAGGCGATGTCGACAAGACGGTTGAATTTATCCAGCTGCAATGCAAGGCAATGGCCGGGAAGATCACACACTACAACCCGCAAGTCGAGATGGTTGGCGCGGAGAATAGGGGCAATGTCACTTGCTATCTTGACTCCTTACTCTTCGCCATGTTTGCGAAGCTGGACGCCTTCGAATGCATGCTAAAGAACGAATTTACCGACGAACCAAGGCGCAGACTGGTCACGCTCCTTCGCTTGTGGGTGAACATGCTCAGAAGCGGAAAGATGATCCACACAGACATGGTCAGTCGGAACCCCCCCCCCCCAAATACCTACCCGTCACTAACTGGTTCAGACGAAATTGATTCAAGATGCACTCGCAGACTGTGGTTGGAGCGACGCCAAGCTGCTAGAACAGCAGGACACCTCCGAAGCCTTCGCGTTCGTCACCGAAACCCTCCAACTACCCCTATTGCAACTACAAGTCGACCTCTTCCACCATGGAAAGAATGACAAAGACGATCACAAGCTAGTCTACGAGCGACTATTGAACTTGGCAGTGCCTCCCGACCCCGAAGGCAAGGGAATCAGACTCGAGGACTGCTTAGAGGAATATTTCAATACACAGGTGGATGTGCTGAGAGACAGCCACGAAGAGAAGAAAGAGCTAGAGAGATCACTTTCGAGCAAGGACACCGTACGGCTGGTCACTAGAGAGGACGGGCAGGAGTCGGAGGCTACAGATACCCTGAGCGCGTCACCCCTTCCGCTGTCCCCGGTGCTTGAACGCCAGTGGACAGCCTCGCAGCCATCAAATGGCGCTCCTGAGTCGCCTAGTGGCCCTTCGCGACCGACTCCCAGGCACCGCTCAACTAGTGTTATCCAGCGGGTTGTGCTGGAAGACAAGGATCAAGCCAAAGACTCCGACACATCAAGCATGCTGGAAAAGGCACGGCGGACGAGCTCTACCGTGGTTAAGGCCGTGACGATCCCCGCCTGGCAGTTTTTCAAGCTGATTCCTTGGCATGCTGCTGGAAACAAGGAGCCCAAGAACGACATGGATGTTGCCATGAACTTCAACCAGCGACCTGTCGTCGGTATTTGCCTCAAGCGGTATATGATGACGAACTCCGGCATTCCGCAGCGTCAGAACACGTTTATCGACATCCCCGACAGCTTGAGACTGCCACAGTTCATGCTCGGGGAGGAGACACAGCTCCAAGAGGACCCCAGTGGCTTCAGCATGGAGTACAAACTGGTGCTTCAGTCCGTAGTCTGCCATCGTGGTGACTCGCTGTACAGCGGACACTACATCTCATTCGCGAGAGTCGCCCCTAAACTTCTTACCGACAACAGGCGGCACGAACTCGATCCGCCTCCCGACTACGAAGAGGCGCAATGGGTCAAGTTCGACGACCTGGACATCGAGAACAGGGTAACATATGTGGATGACATCAAGCAGGCACTGAAGGACGAGATGCCGTACCTACTGTTTTACCAGATAGTGCCGATGGTCGAGGTTGCGTCAACGGAGGAGACCGAGACGGAGCCGCCTTCGTACAACGAGTCCAAGGTCAGCATCAACTTGCCGGTTACGCCCAATCCCGTCAACGGTACCCATTCGGGAATGTCATCCTCAAAGAGCGACTACTTTGAGAACACGTCTATATCGCCGCCCAAAGCCCCGAGCATCCGCTTTTCGTCAGAACTGGAGAGGCCCAGCCGCATCAGTTTTGGCGATGACGAGCCATACTTGGGGTTCAAAGATTCCCGTCGTGGCAGCGTCAACTTCACGGATTCGACACTGGGCACGCCGGCAATCACTCCAGAAGCCGTCTCGCCTGCCGTTACACCAGGCGAGGAAACGACGGCTCAACGACTTTCTCGCGCCGCAGCCCTTTTTACAGGCAAGAACAAGAGCAGGCCTACGAGTCAGGCGGGCGAAGGGCGCATCAGCCTCACCATGTCTCGAATCGGAGGACTCATGCGGCAAAGCAAGGAGCCGCTGCGCGACCCCAACGGCAACGTGAGCAGCAACGCGCTTGCGGCCTCCATCAGCGCCCCTGTGCCCGATTCAGTGACCGAAGAAGAGTTTGTCGAGAACGCAGATACGGATCAAACTCCGGTTGCAGATCCGGAGAGAAAGGACTCGAAAGATTTCAAGGAGAGGCGATCATCAGAACACCACCACAAGCATGGGCATAGGCGAGGTAAATCCAAGAACCGCTCCACGGAGAAAAAGAACAAGGGTGGGGAGGAGCCGGAGCGGGAGTGCGCGGTCATGTAGACGCATGTTGACGACAAAGAGGCGAACGATGGTCAAGAGAGACGGGCCATTGGCGTTTGGCAAGTACATTTCATGTTGGATTGGCGAGAGCTTGTCTTGACCATGGTAAAGCGAGGAGTTTGGGCGGGCTTAACTTGGAAGTCGTTCAAGTACAGGACAGAGGACTGCGCGAGATGTCGCAGTTTGTGCGTAGCACAGGGACGGGGTGGGGGATGGGCGTTTACGGATTTTTTAGACAAACGGGAATACCACGGATGAAAAAACACGAATGGAATTTGAGATATCCCTATGCGACGGAGGGTTTGGGTTAATAATACTGTGATGACTGGGGTCGTCATTCGTCAAAAGTTGAGCTATCTGACCTATCCCAGGAGTGTGATTCTTGTTACGCGTTGTCGATGCCGAAACCCCTTCCTCGTCCATATTTTCCTTGGACTGAAATGCGTCCCCGTCGGGGCCAGGGCCAAAAAAAAAAACCATGAGAAAGATGTGTCACGGTAGGAGCAAAATTGACCATTCATTCCACGTCCGGTGCCTCCCCCATCCGTCCCCCTGACCCTATCACCCTAACCTGTAGCAATGATATCTGAGAACCTGATTCCATCCGTTCGATTCAGCCGAGGAAGCCCCTCCCGCATTCATTGAGCAATGTAAAAGAAAAAAAAAAGAAACCCACATTTGAGTCCTTTCCAGCAGTCGATCTAGTCCTCGTCGTTCTGTCTGTCGGCAACCATCTCCGCGGCCTTGTTAATGACCTTCTCGGGAGGACGCTCAGCGGGTTCTGCAGGGGACGAGAGACCCGGCATGGGGGACAGATTGCCGCTGGCGAGGCCGCTTCCGGGTACGGGGATGTGGATATCCTCGGGCGAGCCGGGTGTGATCTTGGGGTCGATGCCAGGGATGTGAATACGCTTGGCCTCGTTCTGGTAGGCGGCTGGAATGATCTCAATGATCTCGTCACGGGGAAACTTGAGGACGGGGATGTCCATCGTGGCGCAGTGCATCAGATAGGCGTACAGGACGCGGAGGACTGACTCGTGGGCGATGATGAGTAGATCGCTCTGCTCGCGCTCCAGCTCCAGAATGATGGGCTCTAAACGAACGGCGAGATCGTGGTAGGACTACGCAGTGTCAGTTTGTCAGAAGACGGCAGCAAGTCAAGTTGGTTTGCTCACCTCAGCCCGCGGGTATCTATGGTGGTACGGGTCAAGCTCGTGCTTCTCGACTTCCTCGGGGTAAAGGTGACGTATGGCACGCTCCGACATCTTCTCGCAGACGCCAGGGTTGATCTGGCTCATCTGCGAGCGCTGGCGAACCTTGAAGCCCTTCTTCTTGAGATAGTCGGCAGTCTGAACGGTCCGGCAACGAGTGGAAGTCCAGACGGACAGGGGGCGGAGGGGGACGTCAGGGCCACCTCGCTCGACGAGGGCGGCACGCTCCTGTTCGCGGTGCTTCAACAATATCTCGGACATCCTGGCGGCATACGCGATACCTTCCTCGGAAAGAGGGGCGTCAGCCTTGTACGAATCCTCCTCCGTTGTGACGCCGGCGCGGACAAAGTAGGTGGTGCGTGACTTGATGTGGAGGTTCGTGAGATAAAAAACAATACGGTGAGACAGGTAGCCGAAGGAGACGTTGTTGTAGAAAAACTTCTGGCCCGCATTGATCATCTTGATGTAGTTGAGCTCCTTCTCGTCCATGGTCTCGAAGACGGGGATCTTCATGTCAATGCGGCGCAGATACAACTTGGCGGCCTCATCGGGGTCCATGCCGGCGAACTGTACTTGTCAGTAAAGAGTCCCCCAAAGCTTGTGAAGTTTGTTACTTACGTCGGGGGACGAGATCTTAACGTTGCGGGCATTCTCACGCAAGATACCCTCGTCATTGACGTAGGACTCGATAAAGAGTGTCTGTGAAACGTTAGACAGGCAACTGAAACCGGGGCGGATCACCTCTCACCTGAACGTCATGCTTCGCGAGCTCTTTAGCAAGCGCGCGACGACCAGCGGCAGTAGGGTTGACAGCATCGTAGATAGCGACCTGACCATTCTCATGGTTCAGCCAGGCGTAGATGTCCTCACGGCATTTCTTCAGGATTTTCTGACGAAGAATGACTGACTGAGGAGACGCATCCGGAAAGAAGTAGTCTTCGGGAACGATGCCGCCCTTGCCAACTGTGGCACGACGGTAGTCTCCAAGGTGGAAAATGCGAGTCTTGACTCCCAACCTACGAGAAATGAGTCAAATGATACCATTCACATATCGGAGGTCTTACCAGCCGAGGTAACGCGCCAGAGACACGCAAATGTGACTATGAACGTCAGCAGAATTTCAAGCAAGCCAAGCGTGCGTGCTTACGTTTTGCCACGAGCTGGAAGGCCAACCATGACAATGGCAATGCGGCCAGAGTGAAACAGGCGGCCGGACATGGTGCTGTAGAGCTGGGCCGGCGCCATATCTTGGTCTTCAGGAACATCGTGGATGCCATCGATGAACGTTGAGCTCTTGCGGCGGTATCGGGGAGCGTTGGCCGCGATCTCGGCGGTGCTGTTGAAAGAAATGATGTCAATACCTTCTTCCTGGACAAGTTCTGGCCGAGGTTGCAGGACGGCAGAGGGGATTCCCAGTCCTCTCGAAGCCCGGGAGATCTCGTCTGTATTCGCCATTATGATCGAACGAGTAGATGCTCGAAGGGACAAATGGTGGCGGATGATTTAGTGGATTGATGAGAAATAACACAACAGGCGTTGAGAGAAGAGTTGAGAGGAAAGGAGGGAGGTCTGATCAGTGGAGGAGGGAAAGAAGGCACAAGGAGCGCCCGCCTTGTTTGTTGTGACGATGTCGTGCTGTCTCTTTGAGCTTTCATGTATGAAGGCTCCAGCCCCTTGCAAGCAAAGTGTTTTTGGTCCACCCGTCTCGTGAACAATCAATACCAGAGGGCAGCCAGGCCTGACCTGGCTGCGTGTTTCAGGGCTTGGTGCCGGTCCAGAGATTGGTCGGTCAATGATGGTGATAGTGACGTGGAGCTTTCCAATGACTTCAACTCTCTCAGACCTCCCTACCACTCGACGACTCCTTGGCAGATTTGACGGTGCATCCCATAATCAACCACAACCTCTCACATGATACCAAGAGTCATTCATACAGCCTGACAGCCCCTTGTCTTCAGCCAGGAAGACAATTGATCTTTGTCACATTGTGTTGCCCCAGGACTACTGTTTTGTGCTCAATATCTCTTGTGGCGAAAGCAGGGAAGCTAGGGTTTCCTATTGAGATTTTTGGATTCTCCATGAACCATGACAAGGAAAGCAGACAGTCAGAGATCGGGGAAGTGGGCGGCGAGTCGCAAACCGGGTCCAAGGAGCTCTTTTCCGAGTATGGAACAATATATAGATGCTGCCGTCATGCTGTCCTGGACGACAAAGTATACTGGGAAGAGAGCACTCGCTCAAGCTTCAAGACCAAGGTGAGATGAAGGACAGAGATTGGTGGAATGGCGAGACCCCTCTTCCCGGGCCGAAAGAAAAGAATACGAACTCACAGTAATGTGTCCATTCTGCCGGTTGACAATAGAGAGAGAGCCCTTTCGAGTTGACTCAGTGGCCGGTGTGAGGATAGCACTTGAGGTCTAGCCGGGAACGGACTGCTTTCGAGGCAGCTACGGCCTCTGGATCGGATGGAGGGGCCGCTACGGAGGGGAATAGCGGAGACACGGCAATGACGCACGCACTGTCTGCTCAAGTGATGAGGTCGTCGTTGTATGTTTGGCGATTCGCAAAAGATGCAACCCAAAATGCACTGAGAATGCGACTATCTCACAGAAAAACTGGCGGTTCCAGAGAAAATCGCGCAGAGATGTTGTGTTGAGGGTTTTGGTGACCGCCGTCAAGACACCGGTGCCTGAACTGCCCCGTTCCGATTTGAGCCGTGAATTGTGTACCGCCGGGGGACTCCTTTTCGCCGATATTCCAACGCGTGTGCTGATCAAGTCTGGCTGCAGATAGCACCCAAATTGTAACGCCGAGTTGCGTGAATTGAGGATTCTGTTCAAAGAGTAAGGTATCAACGGTAAATCTGGAGCCGAGGATATCTAAGGTGGGAGTTGAAGGGAGTTCGCCGCCCAGTATGAGATTGTCTAGGTGGTAAGGAGATACAAAGACTAACACTGTAGAGTGGAGGCAAGGGAACGTACCGGATGCGGGCAAGGGTCTCTCACTCATCCTGGAAAGGTAGCCGGAAATTTGACCCGACGTCAAGGCGCGGCTAAGCTTCGGGCCGACAAGATTTTTTGCTGAGAACTAATCACGTGATGATTCTGTCATTGAGCAGGACGTTGCCCAGAGCTGCAAAGAAAGGTCTCCACCCAAAGTTAACCAGTTGTGGCTGCCAGCTGCTCCCATTGGATTTAGCGTGGCATTGGTGGCTCGTGCTCGGCAGGACTTCCAGCTGCGTAATGTAATCAGCATGGTAGAAGAAATTTATTCGAGTCGAGACCTCTCAAACCATCACCAACCGCCTCCGACCCGACGACCTCCCCTCCCCCCCCAAACGCCCATAACCGCCCATTGCGCGAGCTACATTCGGTTCACAGAGCAACCGCAGCTCCATTGAATTCGTGCTTGAATCAGAGCACCCGGTCTCTTCGTCGGCCTCTCGACTTTCTCCTGCCTCACAGATACCCGGCTCTGCTCAACCCCGGCCGGCGCCGTCCATCATAACAATGGCGTCAAGCTTGGAACAACTCCAAAATGTTCTCCTGAACAACCCCGTCGCCAACACTCTGTCAGATGCCATCAACTCCTTCTCGGAACGGAGGGCGAAGCTTGGCCTGTCCAATCCCGGCACCACCGAGAACCTGACCAGGGAGGTTCAGCGCGATGTCCTGCTCACCAACTACATGTTCACTGGCCTTCGCGCCGACCTTACCAAGGCCTTCAGCATGTCGCCCTTGTTCCAGGTCTCCCACCAGTTCGCGATTGGCGAGCGTTTGAACCCGTACACCTTTGCCGCGCTGTACGGAACGAACAAGGTTTGTTGGCTCCTCCCGATGCTTGTAGGGGCGCAAACATCGTTGACTGATTACATCCAAAGGTTTTCATGCAAGGAAACATGGACAACGACGGTCAGCTTTCTACACGATTCAACTACCGATGGTCCGACAAGCTCGTCTCGAGAACGCAGTTTCAGGCTGGTGGTGGCCAGGAGATGCTCCAGTTCGAGAACGAATACACCGGAGACGATTTCACGGCCTCCCTCAAGATGCTGAACCCCTCTTGCCTCGACGGCGGTGTCACCGGTATCTTCATCGGAAGCTACCTCCAGTCGGTTACCCCTAAACTTGCCCTCGGTCTCGAGACGGTTTGGCAGCGTCAAGCCATGACCCAGGGCCCCGAGACTGCCACCTCGTACTGCGCTCGCTACAAGTCCGACGACTGGGTTGCCACCGCTCAGCTTCAGGCTCAGGGAGCTCTGAACACCTCGTACTGGAGACGCCTCTCTGAAAAGGTTCAGGCTGGTGTCGACCTGTCTCTTTCGATCGCTCCCAGTGCCGCAGGCCTCATGGGCGGCATGCAGAAGGAGGGCATCACTACCATTGGTGCCAAGTACGACTTCAGAATGTCTACTTTCCGTGCTCAGGTCGACTCTAGGGGTAAGCTCGGCTGCTTGTTGGAGAAGCGCATTGCTGCCCCCGTCATGATGACCCTGGCTGCTGATGTTGACCACTTCACGGTAAGTTTTGTGTACCATGACCTCGCGTATCCATCCTAATATCATCCTTTTAGCAACAAGCAAAGATTGGTGTCGCTATCTCCATCGAGGCTGGCGGCGAGGAGCTCCAAGAGCAGCAGGAGGCTCTTGGTGCTCAGGGCACCCCCAACATCCCCTTCTAAACCCGAAACTTGAGGACGGCTTGGTCTTTGGCCGAGTCCGAACCGAAGCTCCGCTCCTAATCGATCCCAATAATTGGTTGTTTTTTGCCGGCGAGGACGAGAAACGATGTCAACGAACTTGATTTTCTTCTGCAAGTTCTCATTCTCATACTGCTGTCTTAGTACACACGACTTCAAGCTTCGACAGCATGGACCCGACAAATTCGAGTTTCGCACAAACCCCTTGAAGCCTTCCTGCCTCTTGGTCTGCTCGTCGCCCTCTCGTTCGTTGAAACTCGACTTCTCTACTCGGCCGGTTAGAAAAACTGTGTATATTACGCTCTGCCAGAGCACAACATTCAAAGCCAATATGGTGGTGTATTGGCTTGCTTGGATGCGTTTTTTTTTGGGAGGCTTGGAACGGCATACCCGAAGCGGAGTGGCTGATGCCACAACCCACGAGAGCATCCACCTGAGGCTGCGCATCACTATCTGCCATGATGAACAGCTCTCGTATGTATTGTGTATGAAGGAGATAGAATTGAAATGCTGATATTACATCAACTACCGCATCTGTGTTTTTGTTTAGTATACAGCGAAGATATTGCGTAATGAACTACCGGCGATGCTGTCTGATAAACTACGGTAGAGGCATATACTCCGGTCTCTGCGACAATCGGGTGGCTTATGGGCCGTCCGGTACAGAGAGTCATGTGCTTATTTAAGCAACTTTAATCGCTTTTTTCTTCTTTTTTTTTCTTTTTCAAATTGTCGCCATTATAATCAACTACTCCGAGGCGATCTGCTTGCAAACAGCCTTCAGTTCCTCATCGCTCATCTCCTTCACGCCCAACAGCGCATTGTCGCTCTTCTCCCACGGCTGAGCAAACTCCTTCTTGGAACAGGCATATAAGAGCTGCGGGTACATGACATCGGGTGTCATAATGCCCTTCTTGATGGACTCTATGCAGTTGGCATAGATAGCATCGACATCAACGGTGGTGGTATCCCACGATCCTCCGACGGCCTCCTGGGCAAGGGTACCCATCTGCTTCTGCGACTTGACGGTGGATTGAACGTAGACGATCCTGTTGGCCGTCTCATCGGGATACAGCAGCGTGCCCGCGACGGCCTTGCCAACGTCGGCGAGCATCGTGTAGGGAACGACGTTTTCGCCGTCGTTGAAGAGGGAGAGCTTCCTGTTCTTGACGTCGACGCCCATGAAGCTGGACCGGATACCCCAGTCGAGGAAGGGGCCGTTGGCGATGATGGTCCAGGTGAACCTGCCGTCGTTCTCGGCGGCCTTTTGCTTCATGTGGTGGCGCGTCAGGGTCTTGATGCCGAAGACGGGCAGGCTCGGCACGTGGGCGCGCTCCGGGTCCAGGCCGAAGTCAGGTGGGATGTAGCGGTAGACGCCGGCTGCTGCGGCGGCGTCGACGAAGCGGGTCGCGACCTTGGGGTCGAAGCTGTTAGTCGAGTTGACGAGAGCGTCTTGACCCTTGAGGGCCTGGGTCAGGGAGTCGAGGGATTCGTAGTCGACCTCCCTGACCATGACGCCCGAAGGGAACTTTTGGGACCCGGCCTTGCGGGTCAGGATGGTGATGTTGAACTTGTTGGAGTCCATGAGCTCTTTCAGGAGGGAGGGCCCAAGGTTTCCACCGGCCTTGATATGTCAGCCACTAGATGCCTCCGATGGCACATTAGACACTTACTCCAGCGAGCGCAACGTTCTTAATTGTAGGCGCCATGGTTCTGTACTGCGTTGATGGTTCCTGTGTAACTTGATAACCGTTCGAGCTAGTAAAGATTAAGATTGATGTAGGGCCTTTTATCAACTGCTGTATCCGAGCTACTAGGTAGTACAAAGATCAGCTGTGTTGCTTCCTCTTTCCGGAACCAATCTAGAAGCGTACGACGCTGTGACGCCATTCCGTTCCAGGCTCGTCCGATAACACCTTGGTGGTCGTCCGTGTTCGAGCCAGGAGAGCTTCGCTCTTCGCGTTTTGGGCTCTGACATTTCGTATGCAACAGTAACTTGAGGCGCACGTCCAGCGTCACATTTACTCTTTGACTGCCACAAGTCTTTACTACAGTGTTGCGCGTTCCGTTGTCGATGCCTTTCACTCCCAGCCCATCTCAGCGTCTTTCTCTTCGTCAGTAATCGCTGTTATTTTCGTGCTCAGGGGAGGCAATGACAAGATTCTGGGGCAGTTTTCCGACAAGAAATCTCATTCTCTTGGTACTTTGTCCCGCTTTGCAGAGAGTGAGAAGGGTCAGCAGTCAGAAACGACTGGCCCTGCAGCTGTCCGGATGTGCATAGCATTGGCTTTCGAAAGATGAGATGAGCGAAGTGTAAGATCCGGGTATGCCGGATACGGAAGTCTTCCGAGGCTCCTCTTGATTGAGAAGTCAATTGCGAGAGAAAGCAACGGAGAGTCAGGTACGCAAAACATGCAGCCTTTATGGACGACGAGTGCGGAATCAGCATGTTGAATCCCGGAACCTGGCGGTGCCGGAGTGGGACCCGGACTCCGGAGGTCCGTAACCCGAACTTCGGGATGATGCTGGAAGACAGGATGTCCCTTCAAGGTTTGACGTGAACTTACTAGGCCCAGGAACTCTGGAGAATAGACCGAGGACCGAGTTAATGACGAGGGCAAGATGCTGGTTTGGGTAGGTGGCAGCGGTGGTAGGGGTGAGGGATGACCCTGCGGGCGGGATGCGGTTCCTGGTCTATGATTTTACTCAGGTGTGTTTCTTTCAGCTGCTGTACAAGCGTGGGTTTGAATCCAGAAGAGGTATATCAGTCGTTGAAAAGTGTTATTTCATTTAACTGGCAATGAATTACAATCAATGTTTTTTCTCAAATGCTGGATCAAATCATAATATGTACGCAAAGCCTTCTCACTCGGATTCTACATGACTTCTGCATGAGAATTGGCAATGGGCGCAGGTACGTTTGATGGCGTTCAGTTAGCAAAACGTCAACACTTTTCAAAGCAATCCAGAAATCAAAGCGATGTCGTTAGGGAGAAATGCCAATTCTGAACGCAGTGCAGATCAAGTTCTGCATCAGTAGGGGCGACTGGTTTCCATGTAGCCATCTCTAATAGCATGGATACAAGGGAAATATCAAGGGAAATATCAATGGAAAGAGAAGCAGAAGGAGAGAGACAGGCAAGCGATTCCCCTGGGGTAAAGCACAGAGCCTCAATGCTCCAGATACATTTGGTGAGGCCACAGTTGCATGCGCGAGAAGAAACGTCTTGCACTGGAATTCACAAGAAAAGCCGACGTTGAAAGTTTTTAATACTTACCGTGACTTGATGTCGAACTTCGCCCAACACCGTGGTTGCGTGGCCATGCATTCTACATGACGTCGAGGAACTGGTAGGTTTCCCGCATCTGCACGAGGACTCTGTGCCTGTCCGTGACTTATCTAGGTAGTGTGTTATACGTCCACCTACCACGATGCATCGCTCGTAATTAATTTCCGTCTTGCACTGGTTACAAGCGACCATTCAAGCACACGTAGCCTAGGTGACACGCACAAGAAAACTACAGCCTGTGAGCTGCCTGTCGTGATCTAGTGTAGCTGTGTGAAACGGCTGGAACATGCCATCAAGTCGGATGCAAGCAGCGTTCAAAAAGTTGACTTCCCAGGGGAGGGAAGAAGAGTACACAGACAAAAACGTATGCGATGACCGAGACTCGAACTCGGAGCCTAAGCATGGGAAGCTTAGATGTTACCCCTACACCATCATCGCTTGTACTTAGGTTACTTTGAGTTATGGTAAGTTGCCCGTTCTGCGACCTATGTATAGACATGGGTCGGGACTTTCGGCTTGGACTGTCAGGAAGCTAAACCCAAAAAGCATACATGTGGCCGCCTAGCGGTGGAATGCCCCTTTTGATAGGCAGGTCTTTTGGTGGACGGTTGTCGCTTCCAAGCACATTTTCGAGATTGGACCCCGAAATTTGAAATGTCAGAAAGAAAAGAGAACTGGTAGGGTTTGCATGTAGTTGCAACTTGGAAAACGAGTCGCGCTTGAACATTTGGTTGATTTTTCTTTCCCTCTGGAGTGGCTGACTAGAGCTGTGGCCAGTGCACCGGACAGGACGTCACTTCACTAGTGAAGCCCTGCCGTCGAACCTGGAACATCTCTATTGCCTTGCTGTTGTCTTTACTGCTTTATTATCCTAGCATTATTAATCTTCCTGTTCACAACTTTTACTCGTTCCATTAGTAAACACTTTCTGCAACGCTGTCCAGTAGTAGCTGGTTATTCTAATGAGAAATCAGCTTCCATGAACGGCAAGGTATGGTGGACTGTACAAGAGGTCGAGCAGTAGATGTTGCTGTTCCAGACGAAGCAGACGTTCTCTAACACAAGAAACCATATTGACACATCCTTATAGGCCTGGGTTTCCAAGGGGGAAAAGCACGTTTGAATTATGCAGTTCCAAAGATAGTATACTTGAAGTACTTGGACATAGTGGTACTCAAACGAAGCCATGCCATCGAAGAAGGGACTGGACAAGGAGCTCTGGGTAATACCTACCTCCCTTAATGGAACAGAGTGCTGGTCAGTGCACACCATGTACGATTGTTTATCCGTTTATCCGAATGCAATGACAGAATGGAAGCGAAGCTCTCTCTCCAGGCCTGGCCCGAGGGGCTGAGGTAGGTACCTCCCCCACCATCTCAATTCCACAGCTACAAACCGACGTCGTCACCTATTGACCAGCGCACTCAGTCCCGCCAGACCCTCCACCTCTCCCCCCCTTCCGAACCGCGACCTCATTATACCTTCAACCACACCCGCGCGACAACCCTCGAAACAATGGCCGCCAAAGGAGACAAGATCGAAAAGATCATTGCCCGGCTGCAGGCCCGCATCGGCGAGGGCCAGTTCTACGAGGCCCAGCAGCAGACGCGCGTGGTCGCCGCCCGCTACATCAAGGCCGCCAACTGGCCCGCCGCCACCGACATCCTCTACAATGTCGCTCAGTCCCTGCTCAAGGCCGGTCAGGGCGGCAGTGGCGGCGACCTTGCCGTCATGCTCGTCGACGTCTTCCGCCAGGCCGAGCTCAAGCCCGACGCTGCCAGCAAGGGCAAGCTGCTCACCTGCCTGCGCCTCTTCCCTGCCCAGGAGCCCACGAGAAAAAAGTTTGTCGGCGAGATGATTGCGTGAGTTAAAATCATGTTTGATCAGACTAGGGTGTAAGAGCAGGCAAGCTGACTACGACCACTCCTACAGATGGTCTGCCAAGTTCGGCGACTACCCCGCCGGCGACGCCGAGCTGCACCACGTCGCCGGTTCTCTCTACGCCGAGGAGCACGATGCCTATGAGGCCGAAAGACATCTGGTGCTAGGAACCAAGGACTCAGCCGAGGTGCTTGCCAAGATGGAATATGTCTGGTACAAGGAAGACGAGTCGCATACGGCTCCGCTCTACGCCGCCCGCGCCATCCTCCCCTACCTCCTCATCGGCAACGTTCGTGCCGCTAACACGTGCTACCGCCTCTTCGCATCCTCCCTCAGCGACGACAATAAGGGTCTCGGCGTCCAGGACGTCAGCAGCAACAGCGCGGACCTCCGCATCTTTCCCGGTCTGCCCCTCCTCAACTTCCTCGGCCTTTTGCTATTGGCGGTGCAGCGTGGCGCCCCCGACGCATACAAGCAGCTCCTCGCCAAATACTCGTCCAATATCGCCGAGGTCGGCGCGTGGAACGAGGCGCTCGAGATTATTGCCGAGATGTACTTTGGCATTCAGCGCCCGAGACAGAGCAACCCGCTGATGGACATGATGGGCAGCCTGTTTGGCGGTGCCGGTGGCGGCGGCGCACCCCAGCAGAGACGCCCCGCCCCGAGACGGGTGGAGGCGCCCACGGCTGAAGGGCTGGACTAGGTGGCCCTTTTTTCCGCCGAATATGCCTCCAAGTTCGGCCGTGACACCGGACGCTAAAACATGAGACAGAATGCTGTGGCGACATTGCGCCCGGTTTCGCAAATGATAGTTGGGCCCTGCATCGCGTTCAAAAGGCTCGGGGCAGCTCTGGCTCGGCCTCATACATCCAATTGTCTTCGGCGAGAGCAGCGACCTTGGCCCGAAGACTAGCCTTGACAGCTTCAAGCAGCTCTACATCCAGGAAGAAAAGGGGCAAGTCAGAAAAGAACACTGTGTAGGATGAGAAGTTGGACACGAAGAAGACACCGGGACTTACCTTCAGGCTGCTCACGGACCGCAGTATGGTTGACTTGATGCTGCTTCACCGCCTCCGCCAGCCTCTGCCGCTCTTCTAGAAAGTTGATTAGCACTGTTTCCATAGTTTCAATACCCTGACGAATGAAAGGAACATGAATGAACGTCTCCAACTCTTGACTTGGGTGAAGTGACGGACAAGGGAAACGTACTGTTGCTCTCCTCTCGGTCATCCATCGCCGCCACCTCGTCAGCCTCGTCAAAGACCAGCGTCGGCAGCTCGCCCAGCTCAACATCGCCATGCTCGTCGCGCACGACGATCTCGAGCGGTCCCGCCGCCGCCGCCGCCGCCCCCGTGGGAGGTCCGGCGTCCGAGAGCACATCGACGTCGAGCCGCAGCGTCTCGGCCGAGGTCCCCCCCGACGACGAACCGCTCACGGCGCCCGTCACCATGCTGTTACCACCGGCGACTGCGGCCGCAGCAGCAGAAACCGAAACCCCTACCCCTCCTCCGAGGGCAGCAGCAGCACTCGAACTCGATACCACGGGGGCCCCTGTGGGGCCCGTCGGCCGCCTCGTCAGGCCCTGAAAGAGGTTCCTCCGGACTTGTCGTCGCGGGGCGCCCGGCGGGGGCGGCGCCTGTCGTGAGGTCCTGTCGGCCATGGCGTCTTGTCTCTCTGCTGCAGGGTGGTGGTTGTGTGTTTTGCTGGTGTCTGTGGTTGTTGGGTGAACGGTAGATATGATGAGTTTGTTGTTTCTTTCCTTTTCTTCTTGTTGTCTCGTCTCGTCTTTTAATTTTTTAATTCTTTTTGCTTTGTTTTGGACCAGAACAGTCGCTGGTCGGTAGAGGTGATGGGGGTGTCTCTTATTTACTTCTTCTTCTTCAGGTCATAATAAAAAATTCAAGGATACCGATGTCGTGATCGGAGGTGAGTAAGGATGTGGCATGCATGTGTCGTCGTCGTCGTCGCCGTCGTTGTCTACGCCTCTCCCCTCTGTTTACATTCGGAAGGGTAAGGTCGTCCCGGCACCGTGGCGTCGTCGGATCTTATCGATAGCATACTGTGCTGATTGGGTCTCCGATGGGGAAAAAAGGCACGGTGCTTCCCGACAGCTCGCACCATACACAGAAACAGCAACATCATTTACACCATCACCAATGACACCACCAATTCGAACATTGATCGTTATTCTCATTAAGGCCATATACGCGTGGATTTTGTGTTACAGAACCATCCTATCCTGGACATGCATGATTCCCATTACGTATCGTACATTAGAAACTCCCACAGTCATGATGATGGAGGACGTCCGACCCGTACCCGGACCCAAATGCCACAAAAGAGAGAAAGAAAAACCAACACAAGATAAAACGCCAAGAGATGCACTTCCCGAATCGACCTGTCGTATCCGCTCAATTTCCCCTTTTTGATGTTGCCCTTGCAAGCCTGAAAGACCAAAGGAAGTAAAGAATCCCAGAATGCAATGATTCATCCAACACATACCCATTCGGCGAAGACGCACCATCGCGCGGTGCGGTCCGCCAATACCAGCCCTCTCCACACTCCCTTCTCCGAACACTTGATGATGGTTTCCCACGTACCACCGTCGCTGAGGTCCTCTTCGACGGACCTGCTGCCGACACTGATTCCCCTGCGCTCCTCCTTGCGCATGAGGCGCAGGATCTTGCCGCCCGGTGTCTGAATTGCAAGCTTCGCTGGCTTCTTCCCACCGCCGGCCGCCGTGCTGAGGTTCGACCCGCTTGCGTTGGAGGCCGTCATGCTCATTGCCGAGCTCGGTCTCGCAAATGGAATTGGACTTGCGCCCCCAGGATTCGACGAGGGCGTCATCACCGAGCCGATTCCGGCAATGGAGCTGGGATGTTGCCGAATCGCGAAAACAAACGTGTTGTTCAGGGCGAGACGTTGGCATTGAGGCTGAACAACGTAAATGTCGTGTCGCTGCGCATGGGGCGTCGGATGCCGCGTCACGAACTCATACGGGGGGTTGTCGCCCGTGTGAATGATTGGCAGTGCGAAGGCCACCGGATGTGGAATGTCCTTGATGCTGTGCATCAGGCCACGCTTTCCCGCGTAGATCTTCAAAACGCCTTGGCCTTCGTCGCCAGGTAGTAGAGCCTTAACCGTGTATCGCTTGGTACCGTTAAACCACTCCGCCTGAGCCAAGGCCCTCTTCTTCACGACCTCGCCGCTTTCGAACACGTCACCATCCGCGTCTCTCGTGTAGGCCCGGACCTCGACCTCAGCAGCAACTTCCACGTCGGGCGGGGCATTGAACTTGATGTGCACCATCTCCAAGTCTTCGATGCGGGTGGCTGCCGTGTTATAGTCGACCATCTCGAGCATGTTCTTGAAGAAGGGAGGGCAAGCGCAGGGAAGATTGAGAAGGACTTCGTGGGCCTGCGGCGGGCAGAGGTGCTGCTGAGTGTGATGTTCGGGGATATGCGTCCAGCAGAGCTCCGTTGGCCGTGCGAGGAACCACCAAAAGTCGGCCGCGGTGCCGCTAGAGCTCGAGTAGAAATGCCGTCTGGGATAAGAAGGGCTAGCCATGCAGCAGTCCATCATGCGCCATTCGTTGTCGACTAGAACCGCATTCCACCAGTGATTTGCCCTGGGCATGATGTTGTGCTCCGGGATTTCGCCGGGCGTCTTGAGATAGCCACGGATGATCTCGCAATGAATGCCAACGGCGGAACACATCTCCATTACCAGAACGGCGTACTCCTCGGCGCTTGCTCGCTTCGACTGCACAACCCTTCGGGTGTCGACCTCCCCCTCAAAGTCCTCTTCCCAAAGAATCTTCTCCGACACCCACGTGAAAATGGCTCGCAGTCGCTGAACGTCGCTGCGGTAGGGACGGCACACATAGGTCGTTGCCACGCTTTGCGCGGTTGTCGTCGCCGGGAAACTGCTCACGAACCTCGAGTTCTTGTCAACTTGGGTGAGGTTCAGCGACTGGTAGTCGATGGGATCCTCCACAGGCAAGCCGTCGGCCCCTTCATCGCCCTCCAGGCCCTCAAACAACTCATCGACCGGGTTCAGTGCCGGGTAGTCGAGCATCTGGCAGCGATCCTTGCGCTCGTTTCGCTCGTTCTTACTCAAAGAGTTAGACCGGTTGACGTCTCTGCGAACCTGTACCCAGTCCACTCCGTTGGCGAGACCCATGTCTCTGGCCGCTTCCCTACCGAAACCAGAGCTTCCCATGGCGGTCAGGTTGGAGATGCTAGCGTTGGCCCCAGCGGCGACGTTGGGCATGGAGCGGGCGAAAGGCGATGATCTGGGCGAATCGGCGCCCATTGCGATACTACTGCGTCCGGAGGCCACTCCCGTCTTCGCCGTGTCAAGAAGTTTTTTGAATATGTTCCGTTTCGCGGGCTTCGGAGTGACGAGCCCTCCGAGTCCCGCGTCGTCAGGAAAACCGGCTTGAGATTTTGGCCGCGACGCCTCTGAAGCGTGACTGCTGTGGTAGGTGACACCGGTGAACGGAGTTTCTGGGCGCTCGATATCGACATCGCGCATGCCGAGGGCACTCTGAGCACGCTTCTGAGTCTTGCGAGCAAGACTGCCTGCGCTCGTAGCGCTAATGGCGCCGGCTGACGACCCACTCATCAAACTCCTGTCGCTGCTCTGCGTCGTCGAGCTCTGATTGCCTGAAGAGGCGCTGGTAGAGTTGGTCTTTGTGGTAAACGTCCTGTTCAGTACGTTGCGACCAATGTCGTAGGCCGACTTCCGTCCGCGGAGCTTCCTCTCCTCCGGTCCACCCATCGAAGATTTGGGTCTCTCGTATAACTGGCCTTTGGGTGGTGGCTTCGGTGCCTCATCCTCAAGGTCAGCCATACTTGCGCTATGTTGATGCATTTTTTTGAGACGACTTTCCATACGTTCGACGTAGTTACTCAGTGGAGGTAGATGTTCCTTGTCCTCCCTATGCCCGTTGTGGTAGGATTGATCCCGCGAAGACCCGCCACTCCAGGTCTCGTAACCCTCGTCCGGTTGCGCTATGCCCATGGATGTCTGGGGTCTTTGGTGAGTATTCTTCCTTCTTGCACGGTCGTTGACCAGGTTGAAGGACTCGGGTGACCATGGATCAAGTGGCGGCTCAGGGGTTGGATCCCGGGGCATTCCAAGGGCGTCCAGCTGCTCTATCACGCCGTCCATCGCCTCGCGCAACGGCGAGGGAGTCATGTGGCTGGCTGAGGGCGAAGGCGGAGATGGCGAGTGTAGTCTGGATGTTTGTATCGGCGGCGGTCGATGAGCTTGGTAAGAGAGATGAGAGCCATGCCTGTCGAGGGTGGGATGCCGATTGTCGTATGAGGCAGTTGAGTCTTGGCGCGCGACATCAAACCGCTGGTCGAAGGAGTTTCCTGAGCCATGTCGCCCCGCGTGAAAGCGGTTTTCGTAAGAGGCGCTAGACTCTTGTCGGGGGACATCGTGACGGCTATCGTATGATATGCTTTGCTTGTGTCGCGGCGGTGCTACATGTCGGTGCGGAGGTGGTGCTGGAGGTGGGGGAGAATCCACTCTTTCCCGTGTAGGAGGGCGGTATGGCTTGTAGCTCATGGAAGGGGCAGGAGAAACACCTCTCGAACCGTAGCCGTGAGATGGCGGTATGGGAGACGGGCCTCGTTCTGTGTTGTATGAGTTCACTCTTGATCCGTGACCGTGATCGGGGACGGGTGTTCTTTCTCTGGGAGGAATAGGCGTCCGCTCCCTCGGTACTGGTGTCCTGCCCCTCGGAACGGGGGTTCTCCCTCTCGGCACGTACTGCTGGGCGCCATCGTTGAACGAGTTGCCGCGCGATACGTAGCCGGTATCGGCTGGCAACGTGTATGCTCGCATTCTAGTCGAGGCAGCATCGTTGAAAGAGTTCTCTCTTGAAAGGAAGGTTTCAGGCGCTGGCGATCGGTCTCTCTTGCTCTTGTCAAGAACGGCGCTGTGGATCGACTCTCCAGAGTGTCCTCTAGGCCTCGGGTGAGGGTTCGTCCGGTAGACTTCGGGTTGTTTCGCTGCGGTGTAGTGTGGCGCCTTGGCGTATGCTTCGAATGGCTTTCGGAAAGTCCTTGATTTTTGGGGTGTACTCGGGCTCGGTGTGTCTGCGGGAAGTGGGCTGGCAGACCTGGTCGTCGGACGGAAATCGGCGGGCAGAACCTCGACAAAGTTGGAAGGAAAGACTCCGACAGTCCTTCGATCGCGCCATAGCCTGCCTGTCCACCAAGAGCCGTCGCCGGCATTGAGACATTCGATCAAATCGCCTTCGATGAAGCCGAGATCTCGCTTGGACTGTGGGAGGGCAAGTCAGCATTTGGACTTGGCTCTTTTGTGTGAAGCTCGAGTTGTAGCAACAGACCTCTCCTCCCCAGGAGTATACCGCTCTGCACCAGCACGGAAACCGAGTGGGCAATGACGGCGGTGCGGGCACCATGTTGAAGCTACGATACCGGCGTCGGTGATAAACTGTGCGTACTGCCGGCCGCGACCAGCTGATGGTTGATGTCGAATGAGTTGGTTGGCTGTTTGCAGAGCCCGACACCCGGCTTGCGATGCAGCAAGATTATTCGACGCGATGATGTAAGTTGGGATTGGCAAACGGGATGGTGGCCATGCAGAGGCGCGGGCGCAGAAACCAATGACAAGGAATGACGGCAATTTCAAGCTTCCGCGGCGAAGCGAGAAAGAGAGCAACCGAGAAGAAGGCCACTCTTTCTCAGCTCGTGGGAATTTTTTGCTCTCGCCGACCCTTGGAAGATGGTGGTGAGGAATGCAAAATCGTCTCGCGTGCACAGCGACAATGACCTTGTTAGAGTGAGTGGGTAACCAGGGAATCGGCGCGCTGAGGTCCAAGTGTGAGTGTGGTGCGTGTGAGTGTGGGAGATGATGATGGCAGACAAGTGGGAAAGTCTACTTGTCGGACACGACTTCCAAGAAGGGGATGCGGTGAATGTCAGTGACGGCCGGGGGGGGGGGGGGGGGGTGAGGACCCGGGGCAACCAACAAACAGAGGGGCTCGTTGGCGGGGGGATATCGGGGGGGCGCCCTCCAAACACTGGACGGGCTGATTGACCTGGGGCAAAAGGCAATCGGGACGAGGGAGGAGTCAGGGACAATCCAGGCTCGAGCTTGCAAACGGGTTACGACCTTCTTGTGCGGCTGGCGCATCTCCACCGGCGACTAGTGGACCCTCTTTGGCGCCGCGCTAAGCCTAGGGGGAGAGCACATCTATGGCCCCTGGACCTTGGAGAAGTCTTGGACATCTTTGGTCACCGCCTGCGATGCCGAGCAAGGTGCCCGCCCTGCCTGTCCTGTTGAGATTCCCACTGTTAACCTTCTCTTCAGCTTGCCTGATCCAAGTCTCGATATTACCGCCGCCCATGGAGTGCCTAGTTTTACGTCGCCGCCCACACGCTGCCACCCACCAGCACCGACTACCATGCCGCCTCACTCGCCATTCCCAGACTCGGGAGAGGAGAGGACCCCCCTGTTCCCTCAATCGGCAAAAGGCTTGTCTCCCAGCAGCGGAGGGACTACGAAGAGTACCAAGCGGGTAGGTCCCTCTCTGCGAATAGACTCTGTCGAGAAAGCAGGCACTCCGTCTTAGTGCGAGTGACAACTCAGCACCGTCTCATGGGGTAGGCCCTGCATGCCGTCGTCTGTTGTCTCCTGTCCGCTTGGGTTGGCAACCAGAATCTGCAAGGCAACGCGGCTAGTGCTCGCCAGCGAATAAGGTCACAGGAAGCTTGGACGACACCAAGAGCAGGGGAGGGAGGAGACTGAGAGAAAGAGAGAGACTCAGACACACTGGCGGGCGTCTCTTCTATGTTGCAGGTGAAATCAAGGTCACGCTCGCATCACTCTGGCACGCAGACGACGCAGACGCCCTCGCACGAGAGGTTTGCTCTCTTGATCAATGACCACACATTGCATTCTCTTCTGCTCTCCTGCATATCAGTCACTAAAATACCACCCACCCTGCTGCTAATACCATTACTCTCATCCGCTTCCCCTCCAGTTCGCTTTTTCTTGTTCGCGAACCTCACGATGCTTCAGAAACAGCGGCTCTTGATCGGCCTCTTTTCGTTTGCTTTTTCGTCGCATCATCGGCTGACTCGCCCTGGTTCGTAGTTTACCCCCTGGTGCTAATTGCGGTCCCCCCGGAGCTCCCCAGCTATACCAAAACGGAAGAAAGTAAACAAAGGGCCCGAGCTTTGCGACGAAGCACACCAACACAGAGATCGACCGACCGACCGAACACCCACGACCAAGGAAAAAAAAAAGGAACAGAAAAAAAGGAAGAGAGCACCTTGACTTGATCCTAGACGCCCGCCGCCTACTGTCCCAAGCAACCCGTCTTGTGCCGATCCGCTTGCTTTATTACACCCATTTTCTTTTTGGCCCGGCCTAAATATTACAAGTCAAGCCGTCCTGACTGACAGACGACAGCCCCATTCCCTGGATACCCATTTCTTCTCTCGAAACTCATTCCCAGCATCCCGCCCGCTTCACCAGCGCAACGCTTCCCTCGAAATCCCTCGTCCTAGGACTCCGGGCCCAGCGCCGCCAGCTCCTCCCTTTCTCTTACTCCATCTCTGCTGCCGGGAACTCGATTGAGCGATTACGCCGATTCAATGACGTCCAAATCGGCCGCGATGGCCGACGAGGGTGTTGCCGAACACTATCAGGTACTGGAGGAGCTCGGTCGTAAGTCTTGCCTTGATCGCGAGCCTTGCTGCGCAGTCGCGCTGACAGGACAATAAGGTGGAAGCTTTGGTGTCGTTTATAAGGCCATTGAGAAGGCCACCGGCGAGACCGTCGCTATCAAACATGTAAGTTGACCCGTTATTCATCCTCTGCTCGACATGCCTGAACTTGGCTGACCAACCCCTGCGCGCAGATTGACCTCGAGTCCAGCGAAGATGACATTCAAGAGATCCAGGGCGAGATCGCCGTGCTGAGTACATGCGCCAGTTCTTTCGTCACGCAATACAAAGGCAGCTTTCTGCGCGGCCATAAGCTCTGGATCGTTATGGAGTTTCTCGGTGGCGGTTCATGTCTGGACTTGGTAAGTCGCCAGGCGCAACAAATCTGTCGTATCCTCGTTTGCTAACCATAACTCAGCTTAAACCTGCCAACTTCGCCGAGGTCCACATTGCCATCATCTGCCGTGAGCTTCTTCGCGGCCTTGAATACCTGCATGCTGAAGGCAAGATTCACCGAGATATCAAGGCCGCCAATGTTCTTCTATCTGAGGCAGGCAAGGTCAAGTTGGCCGACTTTGGCGTTGCTGCCCAGTTGACCAACATCAAGTCCCAGAGGAACACCTTTGTCGGGACCCCTTTTTGGATGGCGCCCGAGGTGATCCAGCAGGACGGTTACGGCTTCAAGGCAGACATTTGGTCCCTCGGCATCACCGCCATGGAGATGGCCAACGGCGAACCCCCCCTGGCACACATCCACCCGATGAAGGTTCTCTTCCACATCCCCAAGAACCCCCCTCCTCGCTTGGAGAACAACTTCAGCAAAGACTTCCGAGACTTCGTCGCTCAGTGTCTCGTCAAAGACTCCGACCGCAGACCTTCAGCGAAAGATCTCCTCCGCCACCGGTTCATCAGATCAGCTGGCAAGGTGGAGGCCCTCCAAGAGCTTATTGCTCGCAAGCAGATGTGGGATGCCAACCAAAACCGAAAGTCGCACCCCATATTTTACCAAGAGACGCTGCATACGATGTCGCATAGGGACGACTCGGATGAATGGGTGTTCGACACGGTCAAGTCGGTGGCACCCAAACGCCCGAATGGCCATGCACGGAAGCCGTCCTACTTTGCGGCAGAAGAGGCAATGCGCCGCCTCGACCTCAAGGACGCTCCGCTCGGTCCCTCGTCTCCCGCTTCCGGAACTGTCCGCCGGTCGACTGTGCGCCGACAGCCCTCGGGCCGCCAGGCTTCGGGCACACAGATCCAAGCAAACGGTTCACCCCGCTCGACCGTCGCCAGACGACCCCTACAGCCAGACATGTCGTACGGCAACTCTGGCTCTTCCGTGCGGCTCTTCCGCCGGGTCCCCTCAGACGGGTCTACCACGGCCTACGAGGACACCTCCCCCGAGGGAACGTACGGCAACGAGAACAAAGCACCGCCGCGGGCCTCGGCAGTCGAGCCCAGCAGCAAAGAGGCGTTGCTCGGCCGGCGACTGTTCAACAAAGCCCTGGATCCCACTCTCGCCGAACTCCACGCGCAAACGTCAGGCATGCAGAAGCGGGAGGCGCTTGCCAAGCTCACAGATGCTTTTGAGCTCTTGGATTCAGTCGACCCCGAAGGTGCCTACCACCTGATGCAGAACCTGATGACTGCTGTGTCACAGGACGCTAAGCTGAATGCTGCTCTCATGCCTCAACAGGCGATCAAGATGCCGTCTGAAGATACCCCCCAAGGAACGGTCATCATCAGGAGTGCTGCGGCGACGCCATCCTCGGGAAGCCCGAACAAGCTAGTGATGGCTTCAAACAACCCGCACCTGAAGAGCCATAGGAGGCGCAACGGGTCGATTGCCACGCCCGAGTCGGCCGAGAAGGACCGCGAGAGAGAAAAGGCGGCTGTGGAGGCCAAGTATCCCGGCCGTCAGCCCCCTCCCGGCATGGAGCACTGCAAGCAACTGTCCGATGTGCTCTACGGTCGTTGGACTGAGGGGTTAAGAATCAGGTGGCCAGCGGTCTAGACAGCCATAAATGGCTCGAGATGATCGCTGAGGAGCCCATCTTTCAAGACTGGCGCAACATTATTACTCATGAGAACACGCTGTATGATGAGAGTGTACGACCACGTCACAACATACTGGGTTGGACAGCACACATACACAAAAGCATCGGGAGAGTTTGCTTGTCTCCTTCTGTCATTCCTCTTCGACATTTGACAAGATTGGAATTTCCCCGGAGTTGGATTTTCTGGTTTTCCCCACCTTATTTTCTTCGAAGACGACGATGATGGACTCCCGACTATGTAGCTTTCACGACTAATGACATCTACACGGCCGGTCCAGGTTCGTCTGCGTCGCTTGGGGCGGTTTTCTTTTTCTGGGGTTGGGCGTTTTTGGTTCGGGTTTGCTTTGGCACTAGTTAGATACCTTGTAGGTAGTGGCGTTGAGATTGCGTCTACAATAAAATGGACTTGCGCAACGGTTGTCAGGCCCGATGCCAATGTGACTTTTTTTGCTTCCGGGAAAGGGTTGGTCTCGCGGTTTATAGATCATCTCTGATGACTATGGTTCCGACCCCGGCTCCTGCTCCGGCTCCGGCTCCAGGGCCGTGCTCTTCATCGAGAGCTTGATCCTCCAGTTGATGAAGTCGTCCGTCAAGAGCTCACCGTGCCCGGCCTCGTCGATTTTGAACACCTCAATAGTCGGCTCCCCAGCCCGTCTGCGTATTCTCCACACACCGTCGTCGTTGATGGTCTGCCGTAACCCTGTTCTTCCAGTCAACAGCCCATTCTCTCGCGTGCATGATCTCCGCTGCGGAGCGGACAAGAATTTATGAAATGCTGGGAGAGGGGGGACTCACAAACGAGAAAGTCGGCGGCAAAGTTGACACACATGTCGGCGTTCCACGTCGCCTTGCCGCGACGCTGCACCGTCTCCGGGATCTTCTCCGTCTCGATCTCCTCGAGGCCTGTGAGAATGCCCTGGCGGTTGCGGAAGCCGACGATGATCTTGGGGACGCCGAGGAGGAACGACTGGATCCAGAACTTCATGAGCTTGCGGTGGAAGTTGTCGACGTCGCGGTCATCGCGGATGGCGAGGCTCGTCTTGAGCTCAACCCAGTTCGTGGGAGCGCCGGGCTTCGAGGGCTTCGAGTCCCAAACTTTGTGTTCGGGTTGTCAGCGTGTTTCCCGAGAGAGCACGATGGGCGGGGGAACGGGAAGGGAAGGGGGACGTACCGGCGTCGACTTCGCCACCTATGCAGATGACGGTTGGCCCGATACCCGTCCGGACAACGGAGCAGTACTGGGCTTTGTTGTTCACCACCTCCTCATCCCTGTTGTCGATGTATTCTCTGGAAGTATCGCCCCAAGGGGCAGGGAGCGTCGCCAAGGTCTCAAACTTGTAGCCTGCTTCCATGGTAAGCTTTCGCTTTCCCCTTTGCAGATGGGTTGTGCTTCATACCCCAGAATTGCATCACTTCCGGAGGGATCGGTCCCCGTCGCTGTTGCGCATTCTGTTGCTTTTGGGACGCGACCTTGTACTCGTGGTTCTCTTCAATGAATCTAGGTGGAAGTCAGTCCCATTGCAGTGACGTGCCGTTGCATAGCGTCATACATGCAGTCCTGAGTCGGGTCAGCTCAGTCAAGGACCAAGTCACGGGCAAAGGGGGGAGGGGGGGTTGTTCATGCGCACTTGGTACAGCGTTGCGTTCATTTCAAATCTGGGTCTGCCGTCAGTTTCTGTTCGTACCATCTGCACTGAGATATGAACGACTGACCCATCACGGTCCTCAAAAGGTGACGCCATAATCTGAGCGGAGGTTAGCTGAGAGTTACCTGATAACAAATGAAGACTCCTACTTTGGTCATCATGCCACGCCATGTCACAATCTGCGCATCGATTTTCTCTCCTTTCTCTTCTTCATGAGCCTTGATGGTCTTGAGTAAGGCCCCGAGGTGCTCAGGTTTCGAGTCATCGTGCTTGATGAAGCTGTCGTAGCCTTTGGATAGGTCGGTGCCTAGGGCTGGTGTATAATAGTACCTCACAGAAGAGTCGCCTAGATGGAAGTCATGGTTATCGTCGTATGAGAAGCAAGCAAACTCCTGGGTTGCGTCAGAAGAGGCGCTCAAGTATTTGCTTGAGGATATGAGCGGCAACCCATGCAACCAAGAAGGTCGTATCGAGGGACAGTGTTGCATAGGTAGTGTACATACCTTGGGTCGTTTGACCGGCTGGCTTGCAGCATAGAACCGTCCAATGGGCTGGATAGGAAACTGATCAGGCATGGCGGCAAATGCAGTGCAGTATACTGGCCCTTATGAGACGGCGATCGAGAGGACTTGATCTTCAGCTGCGCTCTCACCGTCAGGGAGTCAGGGTGAGAATAGTAATGAACTCGGTCGACAGCCCCGGTCCCAGCGTCGGAGTCGGGAGTTGAGAAAGAAGCGTCCGCGGGCGCGAGAGGACGGTAGGGTGGGCCACTTGCGTCGCATGGCGGCCGCCCGGGGGCAGTGGGGAATCGGCTTTGACCACTGAGGCGAGCCACTAAATGCCCCAGACCAAATCCAAACATCGCTGAAACGTGCATACGAATGGCTGGGCTAGAGTCCGAAACCCCCTAGCTAGCTGCTCTGCTGTCGCTGCAGCGGGGTGCCGGCAGCACCTTTGACGTCCCTAGAACCAACTTCGACTTCCAGGTCAAGAGCCTCTCTTTCTTCAACCTGACCACGGCTACGACAGCATAAGGGACACGGAGGCTTCAAGGGTCGCAACATACCGGTAATCCGAATCCCTCTCTCTATTTATCTCTCTATTTCTCTCTCCTTCCACCTCGAAAACCTCTCCAAACTCGCCAACTCTTAGATACCCCGATCCGCGATGCGATTTCCCTCCCTCCCAACCGCCTAAATCGCTACCCACACCCGCGCCTCCATCATGTCGAACCGGTACGGCGGTGGTGGTGGTTACCGCAACGGCAACGGCTACGGCAACTTTGGTAGGCGCGAAGAAGACTACGATCCGTACGGCGATGGCTACAGCGGTAGCGACAAAGGCGACCGGTACGCCGTTGGGTCACCGCCGACGATGAACCCGCGATCACCTCCTTCCCTCCGAAGTGGAGGACCGCCGCCGATTCGCAGTCGCGAGCGTATCCAGGAGACGAATGCCGAGCGGCAGATTGGCCAGGTACTCGAGCACATTAAGCTGGAGTGGCCGGCCATGTGCCAGACCGACTGTGTACCCGTTCAGCTTGCCCTCCAGCTCCTCGATACCAGCTCCGTCGGCCGCGCCCACGACTATAACAAGTTTCGACAGACGCACGAATACCTGCAGAGCTCCCTCAAAGGAATCGTCCACGAGCACCATCAGGGCTTCAACAGCTCGATCGGAACGTTCCACAAGATCCAGGGCAGCATCCAGGCGTCGCAAAAGCGAGTGCGCGCGCTCAAGGACTCACTCTTGACCTCCAAAGTGAGCCTCTGCACGTCGGACCCTGACCTCAAAAAGCTCTCGGCCACATCGCAGGCTTACGACGAGCTTCTCACGACCCTGAACGAGCTGGAGGAGCTGCGCTTGGTGCCAGACCAGCTGGAAGCACGCATCTCCGAGAAGCGATTCCTGAGCGCAGTCGAGGTGCTGCAGAATGCGTTGCGAAAGCTGCGGAAACCGGAGCTGGACGACATTGGCGCCTTGAGTGATCTGCGGGGCTACCTCGCCAACCAAGACACGGCGATTATGGATATTCTGGTCGAGGAGCTTCACGAACACCTGTACCTGAAGTCGCCCTACTGTCAGGAGCGGTGGCAGAACCTGGCCAAGACTCAGGGCGCGTTCAAGGAGGGCAACTACGAATCGATTACCATTGCCCCATTTCACCAAGTACTGGACGCCATGGACTTCGAAGGGACGGTGGCCGAGGATCCAGCTAAGAACCCGGAGGCTGACACGTTCTCCTACGTATCTCTGCTGGTAGAGTCCCTAAACAAGCTGGGAAGGCTGGAGACCGCCGTCGACACTCTCAAGCAGAGGTTGCCTGTCGAGCTGTTTACAATTGTCAACGAGACGCTTCGGGAGGTCGACCAACGGCATCCAAGCTCATTGCGCGGCGGCTCTGCCAACACCCAAGGGCTGCATATTTACGGCAACCGGGAGACGCAGATGAGAGCGGACGTCATCTACGACCTGCTGTGGACGTTATTTGGCAAGTTCGAGGCCATTGCCGAGGGTCATCGCGTGTTCCACGAGTCGATCAAGGCGCTCATCCGGCGGGAGGGTGCTGGGAACAACAGCGCGTTGCTGGGAAGCTTCAAGGAGCTCTGGAACCTATATCAAAACGAGATCCGTTCCCTACTGCACAATTATGTTACAACAGACGCCGATGTGTACCAGTTCAGCACGTCACCAAAGCCTGGTGCTAACATCAATGGCAAGAAGGACGCCGCTCGGGAACATCTTTTCAAGTTCGCCGACAGCGACCCAAAGGCCGTAGATATGACGACAGAATACGACGCTCTAGAGAGCATCATCCGGGCTGCGGTCCCCGGTCTGACGGACACATCTCGAAAATCCGGCGCTGACAAGAAACGGCCGGTCTTGGACATCGGCAACACCAGGAGAGGCGGAACCTCGGGCTGGGAGAACAAGCAGACGACCGGGACCTACAAGTCCCTCGTTGAGCCCAGTGTCTTCAACATGAGTTTGCTTCTTCCACCCACCCTCGTCTTTCTCCAGCGCCTCAAAATGATTGTCCCCCCGGGCTCGGATCTTGCCACTAGCACACTGACGTCTTTCCTGGATAACTTCCTGGTCAACGTATTCCAGCCCCAGCTGGACGAGACTCTTGGCAAGCTCAGCGACACCATCTTCGGCGAAGCCGACACATTTTTGACAGACCAGGAGTGGACCCAAGTCGCTAGGCGGCCAGTTTTCAAGGGTACAACTGCCTTCTTTGCCATTGTCACAGCTTTCTGCCGCATGCTGGGCACAATTCCCCATGACCAAGCCCTAAGCACGCTCATCATCACCCAGATGATGAGATACTATGACCGCTGCTTCGGGTGGTACAAGTCGCTGGTGAGCAAAACGCAGGCGCAGGCGGGCGAACCTACGAAGCTGCGCATGTCAGCAGCAATGGCCCTGGAAGAGGGCGATGTCCAAGAGACGATAAAGCAACTGTGGACATCGGATACGCTGGAGCGTGAGCTCTTGGAGAAGGAAGTCGGTCTGCTTATCGTCCAGACCAACGAGAAGCGCATGGAGATGGCCGACATTATCCAGGACAAGGACACCATCTCGTCGCTTTGCCTTCTGTACACCAGCATGAAATGGCTCGCGGTCAAGATCTCGGGTCTCCGTCACATCACTCGAAACGAATCAGACTCGTCACGCCCACACCTAAACCGAGGCTCGAGCAAGCGGTGGACGCTGATGAACGACCCCAACAAAGCCACCAACGAAAATGGCCCTGTGTATCTCCCCATGACGCAGGAAACCGTCCAGTGAGTTCCCCCTTTCCGACACCCTCCGTTTCGACCCTCTCCCCGCTAACAGGATCGACAGGGCTTTCGACGGCATTGTCTCGTCCTTCGAAGAGCTCGCCGCCACCGCGCTCCTGACCCTCCATATGGAGATCCGCTGCGAGATCATCTACTCCCTCCGCACTGCGCTCTCCACAGACACGGCGCCCTACCTCCTTGACCAGGAAGTCACGGAGCCGGACCCGCAGATACTAACTCTCAACTCGGACCTCGTACTTTACGACGAGACCATCGCGCGCTACCTCCGCGCCAAAGAGACGGCCTTCATCCGCACCGGCCTGGGCCTGCTGATCAATGCGTACCTTGTCACCAATGCGGCCTTCGTGTCGCCCATGAACGCAAAGGGTTGCGGCCGCATGCAGCTCAACATTCTCGTGCTGCAGCAGAACCTCAAGAACGTCGAGGAGGGTGTCGACCTCGCGCGCGCGTCAAACTACTTTGCCCTCTTCGACAAGGGACCCGACGCCATCGTCGAAAAAGCTCGCGAGGACAAGGATAAGGACGAGCACGCCGACCCCGCCGACACGTTCGGCTACGAGGAGCTGCGGACCCTGCTGGAGCTGTGCTTCAGCGAGCAGGTTGCGAACCCGGAGCGGGGGATCGCCAGCGCCGCCAAGAGGCAGATGGCGGACAAGATGCTGGGGCTCAGCGAGCACATGTGGCAGACCTAAAGTAATGATGGCTTCAGGGGTTAGTGTTTTGGGGATGGGACGCTCATCGCGATTTCCTGGTTGGGTTCAAGGATGTTTCCAACTTGCGAGGAGTTCAGGGGGTGGGGGGGTCGTCATTATCATCATCGTCGTCCGGACGTGGGCCTATTATCTGTTCCATCACGCGACGCAGACGGTGCAAACTGTGAATTGTTTCGCCGTCGTCGGATGTATCACGAAGCGTCCTACGTTGCCTGCCTTGAACAGATTTTGGGGGTATTATTCTTGTAGTCTATAGCCTTTTTTCTCCGATGCCAGCAAACTTTTCCCAACCGACATGCACACACTAACCCACACGCACCCCGTGAATATCTTTACGATCTTTTCCACCGCGGAAAAGGCGGTCCACCCTTTTTTATCCCCGCACATCCCATCACCTCCCTTACCACCCCCTCACGATCAAGCAACGAGATCCCTCCCCCTATTGATCTGCACCTTCTTATCCTCACCGCCGCTGACGATGCCCCACGTCTGGTCCCACGCGAGGGCGAACACCTTTGCGCCCTCGCCGCCGGCGGGCGTCTTCTTGCCCTTCAGCCACTCCCTGCTAATGCTGTAGACGGCCTCGCTGGCGCTGCCGCCGCCCTCGTCCTTGGTGGCGGGCCGCACGCTCCGCAAGTCCCAGATCTTCACGGTGCCATCATGCGAGGCCGAGGCCAGGCTGTAGTCGTTGTCCGGGGAGGGCGCGAGGGCCGAGATCATGTTGGCGTGGCCGCGAAGAGTGAGAACCGAGGTGGCCGAGGCCGAGACGCGAGGGTCGAGGAGGGCGACGTGACGGGCGGCGGAGCCCGCGGCGACGAGAGAAGAGTTGCGCGGCATGGGCGCCAGGCAGAGAAGCGGGTGAAGCGTTGTCAGGGTCGAGACGACGGAGGCCGTGGTCAAGTCGAGGGTACGGAGGGTGTGGTCGGCCGAGACGGAGTAGGCGACGGTGGGGTCGGTCGGGTGAAAGGCGGCGCCCGTGACGGAGGCATCGGCGTGGGCGTGGATCATGGCGAGGGCGCCCTTCTGCGGCACCGTGACGGACGAGTTGGAGAGCTTGGCGCGCTTGACGCTGCTGGCGTGCGTCGCGGGGATGTCGTCGGCGTCGACGTCCGGGCTGCCCTTCTTGGACGCCAGCCAGAGACCGACACGGCCGTCAGCCGAGGCCGTGAGGAGTTTCTTGGAGGGACCGTGGACGGCGAGCGAGTTGATCATCTTTTTGTGGCCGTGCAGCTCGAGCGTTGGCTTGAGCTCGCCCGAGAAGCGGTCGGCCGACTCTGTGTATTTCCAGACGAGAACCTTCTGATCCAGCCCGACCGAGGCAACCTGCGACGAGGAGAGGAACTTGGCGTCCGTCAGGAGCTTGGCGTGGCCCCCGGCGCGGGTCGAGGGGGACGTCGCCAGGCACTGGCCGGAACCGTCCCAGACACGCACAAGGCCGTCGTAGCTGGCCGAGAGGATGCGGTCCTGGCCGTGGGCGAGGGCGTCGCCGGACCAGCGGCCCGCGGCCGATGTGGCCGAGAGGACGTCGACGGCAGCGACCCAGTCGTCGTGCTCGAACGAGGCCTCGTAGACTGGGGGCAGCAGACTGCGAACATACTGCAGGGTGATGGTCGTCTCGAGCGAGAGGCCATTCTCCTTGAGGTATTCTTCAATCGTGGTTCGCAAGAAGGTTCCGTTGACGAGGAAGTCAAGGGGCACGGGCGACGACGTGTTGAGCATCGACTCGGAGTTCAATATCCTTGACAGGCCATATCGTTTGATATCTGGGGAAAGAGAGACATATGTCAGCTTCTGTCGATACAAAAGAGCCCCATTGGCCCCCCTGCGATGTCTCAGTACATACCTGCCGGCACGATCAATTGTCTCTTGCTCTCGTCCAACTGAAGGTCTTCGTGCGTTGTCGTGAAGTTAACCTTCACCTGGGCCGCTGAGGACTCCATTATGGGCTGATGAGACTCTTTAGGATATATATATATCCAGGGGGTTCTTGGGTTGGTCAAAGTTGATGACGAAAGATGGGATCCGAGAAGAGAGTTCCAGCGTCCCTTGCGGTAGATTGTGTATTTAAGAAATCGTTGGTCGAGGGCGGATTGTGCTGTTGAGATTTGAAAATGAGAAATGTTGGTTGCTCACCAGGACCTTCCCCGACCAAATTTTTTTGAAGCTGCTTGTCAGCCTTGCAGAAATCTGTAACCCCGCCGTACCGTGACTATCCAATCAGTGCTTCAGCGCAAAAACTGACCGCTGCTAGACTCGATAGTGCCCCGCATCCAGTGTACCAGGATGAGAGCTACTAAAGCGGGACCCCCAAGGGCCCCAGCATTCAAGAGTGAGACCAAGCCAATCGAGACGTGGTAGTATCAAAGAATACAAGAAAGGTAGGGAGAATCTGGGAAAGTGTTTATTTTTGCATTGGCTGCTTGAGGCCGAAAGCCTGATGACCTCCTTTTCACCAGACCCTTTTGTGTAATCATACAAACTGAAGGCATATTGCCCGAAGAGAAAAGAGAGGATCCACCGCCAAACCTTTTTCTACTTTTTCCTTGTCGCTGCCTTTCTTCTTCTTCCTTTTTTTTTTGGGGGGGGGGGGGGGGGGGGGGGGCAACGGCTTAGACTTCGTTGGCAGCAGTAGCTTGCTCCTTGTTCGCCTCGAGGATAAATGCCTCCTCAATGGCCGATCGTCGTCGGAACACTCTCAGCCATCTCTCACCCCATCGGCGGAGTAGGGCGTCGCGCTGGCCGGCGCCATCCACTTCCTCCATCATCTCGTCCTTGCTGCCCGAAGCCCAACTCACCAAAGCATCCTCCATAGACTTGAACAGGTCGCGCATAGCCTTGGTCTCCCTCTCTTTTGCTTCTTCATCCGCCTCGGCTTCCTTTGTCAACAATTGCCTAACACGACCTGTCACCTTGGCCACAGTTCCGAACACCAGCTCGAAGACGTGCGGTTGCGCCAAGGCATCACCCGAGGACTGTCCCTCGACGTGATTACCGCCCACAAGAGCCCACTCGATGACTGTGGTGGGCAGTAGAATCGAGTAGTTCAGGAGCTTCTCGACGATCGAGATGGCAACGCCGGGTTGTGCCGCCCAGTATGACATGACAGCGGTGATGATTTGGGCTTTAGCCACCTCAGATGCCGCGCCTACATCGAGCAGACGGTCCTTGGTGCGCTCAATACACGCTAGGACGTGACTGAGTGATTTGGATCCAACCCAGCAGACGGCCGTGACGAAAATGTCAGTGCTTGTCACCAAAGGATCCAAACTGCGTTCTATCGCAAGTGAGTGGATCCGTTCAATGATCGGCTGGAACTCTTCGTCTGGTGCTTTGCGTCTCAGCAACGCGGCAATCTCGCGGCCCTCGGCTGCGAATGGAGTGCCTAGTACATGTTAGATCCTCAGATAGCCACCAAGTGCAGATTCATCACTCACTGTCATCATTGAATTTGAAATCCGGGACATCCTTCTCCTTCTCGGGTCCAATCAGGGGTTGATAGGGCTCAGGAAGCGTGCCCTTGATGCGTTGCGCGAAGCTGAGTCGGATTTCCTTATCCAATGCCCCGATGATGAATGCCTTCTGAGGATTGAGGTCAGGCAGGTAGACATCGTCGACCCACTCCGTCCACTTCCAAGTGAAGCCAAAGTTGCTTAGGTGATGCGAGAACCAATCGACGAACCTCTGGGAGAGTTCGAGGTCCATACGGCTCGAGTTGCGATACATATGCCGGATTGCTCGACCCAAACTGGGGGCAATGGCTGCAGGTGCAATCTTGCACGCCTCGGTGAGAACTGAGTGATAGTAAACGAGCTTGTGCTCAGGTGTGGGGAGTTGAAAGAGCTGCGAAAAGACTGCGTCAACGGCCACGTCCTCGGGCTTCCACGTTGAGCGGCCGCTTTCAATATCTCTTAGTCTGTCGAAAGGAGTGGCTCGCTTGACGAAGGTGGTGTCGGAGAAGTAGCAGTCCAAGTCGATGAGGTATCGCGCAGTGACGTTACGGTTGTAGTCCAGAATGTTAATCGTATCAACCAATCCATCTCTTACTAGCGAAGCAGCGATGTCCGTCACAGGCGGCACCGACTCGACCTCTTGGTTGCTGTATACCGAAAAGTAGACTTCAGGAAACAAAGGCCGAGAACCAGCGATGATTTTCTCGGGAACCGCGATCGGGGGGAGGCTGTGCTTCGTGGCACTGTCCAGCTTCTCCTGTGCCTCGATCTCCTCGAGCGGCAGTTTCCAGGGTCTAGGAAGACAAGACAATTCCCAGTCGTTTGCCGCTTCATGCTGCAGCTGCTTCTGGAGCAATGCGATCACGCTCATGGAGCCTGTGGGCTGATCCTCCTTCTCGGGAATGTACGGGTCGATGAGTGCCTGCAACGCGTGAGGCTCTGAGGCAATGATCTCTGTCTTGTCCATGAGGTCGGCGGCCTTCTGCTGCCACTGACCAGGGGCCGCTGCCATGATGTACGGGATTGTGAGAAGTATTATCTTAACCAGCTCGGTGCCAATCGTCTACAGAAAATCAGTCATCTCAAGTTGCGGGAAAAAGAGTTCAGGGTGGTGCCTACGTCATCAGAGCTTGCTGTTTGCAAGTCGACAGCCCGGCCGAACAACTCCTCCAGGACGGGGAAGACTCCCTCGCCGTCAAGAGAGCTCTGTAAGCAAGCCAACAGTTTCAGATAGAGCTTCACATCCCGCCATTCACCGGATTGGATCCTCTCTTGAATCGCGGCGCTCAGCTTCGCCAAGATCTCGTCCACAATCTCGGGCTTAAGCGTGTTCACCAGAAGGATCACACCAGCGACAAAGGGCGTTTTGAGTGGCTGCTCCAACGATAGCTGCAGGACAAGACCAATGAAGCTTTCGCGAAGCTCGACGTCCTCCGCGTTCTCGGCAACGACGTGAGCGATCCCCTGGACCTCGTCATGCCACCGGCGGAGAGGTGATTCGGCGAGAGAGAGGAGCTGTCGGCGAACCCTCACGGGCAGAGGCGCGGTATCGATTCTTCGTCGCGACTGTCGGTGGTCGTTGTCATCGTCGTCTGTCGCCGCCAAAGGCGATTGTTGAGCTTGCGGAGAAACGGGACGAGTTTAAACAGGGGACAGCTTACCTCGATACCTTCTCTTCCTGTTGTTATATCCGCCGCCGCCGCCGCCACCACCGTTGTGGCGCCTTCTCTCGTAGTCACCCATGTCAACAAAATACAGTTGTATTTATCAGGGAATGTACCGCGAAGGTGCCGAATGTTTGCGAAGGTCAATGGATTGGCTTTGTTGAAGGTTCTGGTGAATATTCGTAGCCTCGAAGTAGGTGATAGGATCCGATCCGTCAGTAAAAGTTAGGTATGGCGGAGGGAGACAAGCTTCCCCTGCTAGCGACGCACTGCAAAGAGGTGGACTGTCGCGTCTATTGGCCCCGAAAGTACCTGCCTACAGACAGGCGACGCATGTTTGCCTGAGGCATAAAGACTTGGGTACACGGCCATAGCTAGTACACAGTAGTAGAACCAACCTTAGCTCCAAGTGCCTCACCAACCCAGCTAGGTAGGTAGCAAGGTTCATCTCAGAATTCAGCATATCCCTTCGTTACCGAGGGGAAGGCATCTTGTCACTTTATCATGAAGTAGCACTGGCATCCGACTCTGCAAGACGAAGAGAGGACACGGGGGAGAGAAGAGGGGGGTAAGAGAACCGTCGCGAGGCAATCGTTTAGATTGAAAAGAGTGGATTGCCTCGCATTTGTCTTGCTGGGCCACTCTTAGCCAGATAGATTCATAACAACAGCATTCTTTCCCATTGTCTGAGCAAAGTAGCCAGTCCCAATCCTTTTAATTGACCTCCCTGGCTCGCCATCATTGCGTCGCCGTGAATAAACAGAGAAAGCCGAACTCTTTTCCTCGGAATCATGCCTAATACCAACCCGGACCTGCCACCCCCGTCTCCCAACAAGCAGGAGGGCATCCCGACTCCATCCAAGCCTTCCGCCATTCTCTACCAATAACCATAGAAGGGTCCACCTTCACAGCAATCAC
The DNA here is from genome assembly GCF_034447905.1 of Colletotrichum destructivum. NCBI lineage: Eukaryota > Fungi > Ascomycota > Sordariomycetes > Glomerellales > Glomerellaceae > Colletotrichum > Colletotrichum destructivum. The sequence continues at coordinate 2,252,213 of NC_085898.1, read as the reverse complement.
AGCAAGTCCTCCTCACATCTAGCGAATGCCGAGAGGTGATGAAGTCCCGCTTGACTTTAACAAAGTGATGAAAAGACGAGAAAAGGGTGTGCTTGGGCCATCCAGACAATCGCCCGTCGCGTGAGGAAGCGTTTTCGGTAACATGAGGAAGAACAAAGTGAAAGCCATATCGGGTCGTATGTCAGGATGTGGTCCAGAACCTCTTCTTTTGCGATTTGCAAACGATGCAGCCTCCCAGGGAAACGGTCAGCAACAAGTCGCATAATCAAAGTAGACGTGCATCCATGGGCTAATTCTCGCCATGCCTCCTCCGTGTCAACGTGGGACGCTTGATTTTCTTGAGAAGCACAAACACCTCGCACGTCCTAGCCAGTAAGCATCTGCACTTTGAGCGATCGACGCAGCTCAGCCTCTGGTCGTCATTGCACGTGTAGCATCTTATCATCATTCGGTCGGATCTGCGGGTCGAGGCCGATGCCCCTGCACTCCCGTGCACAAGTTCCATCTCGATATGCGCTGGTGGAACAGTAGGTCTGTGGCCGAGAAGAGTCGGGGACGGTCCACGAGTGCGCCAAGTCCCTGGATAAGAACTCCGGCTTGCTCAATCCAGTTTGGCCATCATGTCGGCCTTCGGAATCGGAGTGAAGTTATCAATGTCCAATCCCCTCCCGGCCAGGACTGATTTCATGTGAGGGGGCACCAGCTGGTGGTTCAGGCTCGGGGCAATCGAAAGCTCTATAAATGTGTTAGACGTGAAGGGTGGCAGCCAACAATACCATCTTCTGGTTTGGCACATACCGTGGCGGCTGAAGTCAAATAGAGGGGGTAGATCACGGATCTCGCCGCTCTGGTGTCGGGAGTCAGGCAGTCTGGTGTTAGGATCTCTCAGCTCGTCAAAGAACGGGTGAACCATGGCCTCAACGGCGGCTTGTCTCTCTGTCGGGGTGTATTCGAGGAGGCGCGCGATCAAATCAATCGCATTCGCATCCGCCTTCCTAAAGACCTTGGCGAAGGGATGCGGCTTGATTTGCGGGAACTTGTGTTCCATGTAATTGGGGTTCATCGTGCGGATTTGCTCTCGTGTAGGCGTGCCAAGGACCTTGATAATCTCGACAAGCTGGTCGATGCCTGATTCTCCGGGGAAAAGAGGTTGTCCAAGCATGAGCTCTGCCATCACACAGCCAGTGGACCACACGTCTGTTGGGTTCACACATTAGTACTGCAACATGTCTAGGCCCAGCATCAATTCACGTACCGATCTTAGTGGTGTAGTTCGTGGCGCCAAAAATAAGCTCCGGTGCTCGGTAGTATCGTGAGCAAATGTACGACACATTTGGCTCGTTTTCGACCAATATCTTGGCGCTGCCGAAATCACACAGCTTCAGAATACCCGACGTGGGGTCGAGAAGGAGGTTTTGAGGCTTGATGTCACGATGGCAAATTCCTTGCGAGTGAATGTAGGCGAGTGCGCGGAAGAGCTGGTAAATGTAGAGCTTGACCTCCAGGATGGGCATTGTCGTCTTCATCTTGTTGAAGAAGCGGGAGGCGCGGTAGACCGTCTCGGGCACGAACTCCTGAACAAGGTTGAGGTAAACCTCATCTTTCTACGCTGGGTTAGCTGGGCGACTCTCTGCTGCCGGAGGCTCCTTACGCGTTCGCCATTGGAGTAATAGAAGGCCTTGAGCTGCACGATGTTGGGATGCCGGACGATCCGCATGATCTGAAGTTCACGGTTCTGATGTTGCTGTCAGCGCATCGTGACCGGAAGGCCGAACGGCAGAGGATTATATACCTTGAATCGCTTGTCTTGGAGGACACGTTTAATAGCCGCATCCTCTCCTGACGGCGAAAGCTTGGTCTGAAAGACGACACCAAAAGAGCCGTTGCCAACAATCTTGCATTGCGTATACTGGAGGTCCCTCGTTTCTCCAGTGATCCCGTCCTGGACCTTCTCGCGAATAACCTCTGGCGTACGCGTTAGCATGGCACCGAATAATTGCTTTTGGGAACTGCCGCAGCTTACCTCCCATCCTGAGAGTGTTGAAGGCGGCGGGGCGGTTCTGCGCCATGGCTCGGGAGGTGTTGTCAGCACGGCAAAAGCCCTGCTATTGTTGGCCGACGTTGGGCGAAGCGAAATCGACGGGAATGAGGGGTAACGGATCCGAGACTCGAAGGCGGGCCGTGATGGGCAGCAAGGAACGACAACTGTGTTTCGTTGATGTGGAAGCCGTGCAAGGGTAATTGCACGAGAGACAAGCTGGAAGCCGACGAGTCAATTGCTCGTTTCAAGGCCCAAGGAGAAGAGTACAGATGTGGTCGAGAGACGAGCTGAGCGGCACCGGCAGCGGATTCGTGTCGGATAGCGGATTTTGAGGCTTTCCCAAGTACTGAAATCAATTGCACTATCGAGGTCGACGAGCAATCTGCAAGGAGCTGGTTGATTTCATTAGCAGGGCGGCAGAGAGATGTAGGAAAAATCAAGATGCCGATCGTGATTGATGGGGCGAAGATGGGCAGGGTACTGGCGTGTCGTGCGACGAGCAGTGATGAACGAGGATGGCGGACGATGGGTGCGGGGCGGAAGGTATTTTGACAGGGAGAGAGGAAGAAAGTGGCAGGGCAGGGGAATATGAATGATGGCGACGATGCGAGAGGAGCGAAGGAAACAGAGGTTATTGGTAAGGTAGGCAAGGTAGCAGGGCAAGCCGGAGCAAGAGAACAAGACAAGGACAGAGCAAGCCAGGACAGGAATAGGACGAGACAGGACAGAGAGAATAGGAGGGGGGGTGGGTGGGCAGTGAGTATATGCGCAGCGCTATGCATGCAGTACGCAGTACGCAGTGAGGTGATTTTCGCTCAGGCAGAGGGAAAATGCCAGGTACGTGCAGACCGGTAGCGCGAGGCAGCTTCAGACATAATCCTTACATGGGGAGGATAGGTCACAGCAGCAAGAAAGGCTACTTCTAGTATGGAGGCAAACGAACTGGTGACGACGGGCCGAGATAGGGCAAGGCACGGCGGGCTGTGATTGTGTCGGGGGGGGGGGGGGGGGGGTCGTGGAGGTGGGAGTGCTGGAGGAGGCGGTGGTGGGTGAGAAAGGGGGGAATGTGGTGATGACGGCACAGCACGTCGCTGAGGGGCAGGCCGACCAAGCTCAAGGATCGTGATGTTTTTGTCCCCGTGCAACACAAGCAGGGTATACCGGTGGGGTTGGGATGAGAAGGGCGAGAATTACTCACAGACACTGGCAATTGTCGAGGCTGGATTGCAGAAAGAGGTGAGACGCGAAATTGGGCGACAGAGAAAAGGAGAAAGATGAACCTCCTCTTGTCTTGTGCTGCTTCCCGGGTGGCTGCGTAGGAGTGGGAAGAGAGGAAGGGGGCAGAGGCGGTGGCTGCACCTGCTTGAGCGGCTGGACCGAGACAGCTGTTCTCCAAGCGAAGACAGACGAGATCGTGAGTTGAGAGCCGAATCGTTTCGAGTGCAGGGCGGGATGGGGCGGACCGTCAACAGCTCTGCGTGGCTGTTGTTTATTCCTTTAGTATGTCCCTTATTCTCCCCCTTTTTTTTTTTTTTTGAGACGACGGATATCGAGGGCGGAGGCCGTTGGTCAGAGAAAGAGAGAGAGAGAGAGGGATTGATGCACGAGAAACGTGTGGTGAAGTTTGGGTACCCGAGAAGTGGGAGAAGGAGGATGTTGTCGCGCCGTTTGGAGAAGCGCGAGGTGGGTTGGTCGATGTAGGAGAAAGCAGGAAAGGTAGGGAGGTACTTTGCAAAGAGGGGCAGCCAGGGTGGTTCGTGCTTCTTGTTCTTGCAGCTTGAGGCCTCGCGGACCACACGGCAGGGCAGACTAGCGTGCGCAGCTGGACAAGGAAATGACGGAGTGCGTCCCAAGTCCACCCAAGTCCAATGACTACCTGGTCCAGGGGTGGCGAGAGGAAGCAAGTACCTGCCTACCTGTGGTGGCCCGGGAACGAGGATTAGTGTACATGTATGAAAGAGTAAAAGATGGAACGGGGAATCACCAACAGTAAGTTAATGTGCTGTTGCTGTTACTGCTAAATCGCATTTATGCTTTGCCATATGACTGTTAGAACTTCATCAGCTTCCCACTGGCATTGTTTTCTTTCCATATTGTCTAGGGGTCGCGTTTTCGAGATGCGCACAAAGTAAACGCGCTGCGTGTCCCCTTCATCTCTATTCCTGTCCTTCTTGCTTCTCCCAGTTCTTCCAATATACTCCATTCACGGCGTTGCGACCGGTCAGGGTCCAAAGGCTACGATGGCGTAGGAGAGGTAAAGTCGTTCACAACATTCCATCAAGGGACGAGGGATTTATTGGAGAGACAACGAACTGCGCGGAGGGCTTGGGCATAGAGGACTCGAGGAGGGTAGGCTGGTACGCCGTCCTCGAGGTGCCGGAAAGCATGGAAGCACAAAAGGGACCGCATGGCACAGGCACAGCAAGCAGATCGATTGCAAGGGAACTTAGTAGCTGGTACTCGGTACTGTAGCCTTTAATTTTGGGTTTGTTTTCCCTTGCTATTGGAGGTAGGTAGGGTAGGGTGGTGTTGGGTTGCAGATCTAGCCAGTCTGTTGAGTCGATTTCAACTCTACTCGATTCGCGAGATGGTCCGCCGAGTGAGCTGAGTCGGACGGGACAGATTTTATCTTAACAAGATTTGTTCAGTGGAGGGCAGGACGAGAAGATTACCAACTGAAAAGAGGACAATGGGGACGTTCACCCAAGTCTCGGCCCAACTCCAGTCACTACTCACACCCAGCGACCGGTAAGACAGTCAGGTGTCTCCCTCCTCCCTCCTCTCTTCTAGCACGGGAACACAGCGAGAACGAGGTGTTGCCTGGCAATGCTGGACCCTCCTCGCTCGGCCAAAATTGAAATGGAAAAGTCTAGTTTGCCAAAAACACCACACACACACACGCATACACACACACATACACACACACACACACACACACACACACACAAAAGAACTCGGAAGAACGAATGCACGATGTCAACTTTGACAAGCGCAGCCAGACGCAAGTGCAGTGCAGTGGCAAGTGCATTCAGTCGAGGTCGTGGTTTGGCGGGTGAGACCTGCAGAGCAGAGCCACGACTGACACGCTGCTCGACTGGTTTGGCCGGTTTGGCTGCTTAGCCTTTCATCGTCGTCGCCTCCGGACAAGGACCCGCTGCACCAGGCTTGCTCATGTGCTCTTTTTGAGACGGGGAAGCAGGCGCTAAAACTCGGCAAGCGGAAGTCAAAAACCCAATGGGTACTCATGCTGTTTGTTATTCCTGCTGACTCCTGTCAGGCACTTTCCCACCAGGAGATCAGATCGGTACGTACCTTGGCATTTCTGTTGCTTCCTTGTGCCTGCTGGCCCATGTCGTCTCGAGTGTGCGTCTGTGTGCCTACCTGACCTGACTTGAAGAGACCTCACTTGTTTGTGACAACCATGTAATTTCTGCACATGCGAGCCCGCCCCAGCCCGTCCCAATGAAGACACTTACCTATATGCCTGAATCCTCCGTCAAGCGTTGACTGGTGCTCGAATTCGATGATAATTCTTTCCCAGAGCAAATAATGAGGGAAGGGGAGACCGAGCTCTGGTGGGGCACACTTCTGCCCCCTCCCCTGGCGGATGTCAACCAATCCAATCATTCACAGGTGAAGAAGTGTCCAAATATAAACAACAAGAAAGCCTGGGAACTTGAAAGTTGTTTATTCAGTGCATCTGGCTCTTCACATTCTCTGCATTCTCTGGCTTTTCACCCAGCACTACGCAAAAGCTGCTGTCAGTCGTTGGGGGCGCGCCTATCAGGTAGGTAGGTACCTTCTTGCCAGCTGGCCAACTGGGTCCAGTCTAGCATTGCAGGACGCCAGCCGACTGTCGAAGGCTGAGCGGCCCCGATTCTGCAGGGTCCAGACCTCACACGGTTCCTCCACCTTTGAACTTCGTTTTTCGTCCGCTCCGGTCTAAAAAGCCAGTCCTCCGTTGCACTGGTCCTGCTGTCCGCTTCCCTTCCGAGGCATTCTGCTGCTCTTAGATTGTGCATTTGGTTCTGTTGACCTTCTCCTCGCACTTGGTGGCCTGCTGCGAATAGGCAAGAAGGCGGAGGACTCCATTAGAACTGGCCCTGCAAGCTTCCGACAGGTCATGCCGAGTTAAGCACTGCAACTTTGCAGCGAATCTCCCGGCTCGAAAGACCAAGGCAGCGTCAAAACAGGAGCAGGGTTAGGTATCGCCACCCCCGACAACCGGTAACACAGTCATAGTCCGTTCGCCGACCACACGCAATGGCTGTAAGATTCGGCAAACATGAGAATGCACTTTTCCGCCATTGAATGGCAGTCAACCCTGGCTTTACTGATTAATCGAAGAAGGTTGGTTCATCCACCAGGGGTAAGTGATGCTGCCATCTCGTCTCCATTTTTCCCACTTCCATCGCCTTTCTCACCGTCGGATTTCACGGTTGCTGACAGGACCGCCCGAGCATAAGACGCTGAGTCGCAGTTGTTTCTTCTCCTCTCTTTGTGTACATGCAGATGACAACGAGCTGCTGCTGACGTTTGTCGGTTTTGGGCTGCGGACACAGGAGGAAGTATAGCACCAGTGCAGCAAAATTGCAGATCCCTTTGGTCGTATCGTTCGCTGGATGGGAAAAGAGTTTTCACGTCTTGCTTTCTTTTATATTAGGATTCGCCCGCAGCATGTGTACTGCACCCGGATGGAGTTGTGCGCCCCAGCGATCTCTGACGTTTCTGTTCGGCCATCTTCGAATGCAGGACCAGGGGTGTGTTCACTGGGTTAGACCTCGCCGAGCCTCGAGAAGGAGGGGGTGGGAGGAGGGCTGGCGGGATGTAGCTATGCTGGGTAGTCGCTGGTCAGAGCTTCTGTGGCTTGCCTGTAGCCGACGGATGTCCAAGAAAGTGGGAGAAAAGGGGAAAGCAATCGAGTCACCGCGCTTGTCGCTTATTACTTATCAATGGGGTTGGAAAGGTTCCCATCAACGGTCCTCCTTCTCTCTCTCTCTCTTTCTCTCTCTCTCAATCTGTACAAAACGGATACTTTGCATCTGCTCTGGCTCCTACCCGCCTAGTCTGACTGATCCCTCCTTGCAATATCCCCAACCCCGCCAAAGAGACTTGTCCCAAGGACCTATGACGATGTGCCTATGTGTGGAGGAGACGGGCCAAGTGCGGGGGCATTGAGTCCAGGAGGAGTTGTGGTTGTGGCTCGCGTCTCGTTGAGGAGGGGCGCAGCACACTACGGTGGTAGAGGTGGGGCTCGACTTCTTGGTGTTTCTTTCTCCAAGGTCAGAAGTACCGCAGAGACAACCTAGGCGGTTGAACACTCGACGGGAATCCCATCCACGTACATGCCCTTTTTTATCAGAGCCATGTGGAGGGTTTGTAATATCTCTCGTTTAGGTACGATGGCAGCATCTCCCTCTCGTGTTAATTTCTCCGCCGGATTCGAGATGCAGGCAATGCGATTGGGGGCCGCTTAGCGTTGCCTAGGAATCTACGAGCAACAGGGCGAAGTGCGTCGATGGTCAAGATCGGCAGACCTTACCTGACAATGTGTGGATTTGGGCTACAGTACACTATTATCGGGAGAGGGGCCAAAACCATTGACTTTGGACAAATATGACAGGCATTCGTCCGACCACCTGGCGGTTGTCGCAGAGGAGTCAAACGGTCTTGATTAACTTCCATCCAACGTTTGTCTGGGTTGTTGCTCGAGCATCGGTATCGCAATGGCTACGCTGGCACTCGTCTTGGCACTCACCCACACTGCGCTCTTCGTCATGAACCGGTTCGGAGTCGTAGCCCATCGTAGCCCATCTTGTCCCCAAAGGCTTTACTACTTGCGAGAAGCTTCGACGTCATGGCCAATTCAGGTTGCGGCTCCTTGTTTGGGGCTTGAGTTTCTATAGGACGTGCGCACAAACCTTGTAGTAACAGAAACAATGGCACAATGGCAGCGACGAGAAAGGGGGGAGGAGACTCGATGAGGGGAAGCTGAACGAAGTCCTGCGTCGTTGAATCATGCAAACTGGCTTGAGCCGCATTGAATATTGAGCCTCCTGGCCAGTATTCTGGACATCAGCAAGCAGCGACGTGACTATTTTCGTCTGCTTCTTCGTTCAGATGGCCGACCCTTTCTCTCTCTCTCTCTCGCAAACTTCTTCTCGTCACGATGCGTTGTCCTTTGTTCACACCCTTGTCCACGTGCTCCGTAATCGCGTGTTTGGCACCTATGGCGAGGAGGCCGGGTGTACACATTACCTAAGCTCCCGAAGCATGTGACATGCCTCACCCGTAAACGGTTAGGCCGGCCTGCGGCGGAATGTCATCCAATAACCGCTTACAAGGCCTCGCCCGACCGGGAACTTGAGGGCAGGGGAGGCGGCCAAGGGGCTTGACAGTGGGGGTAGCTCTCATCTGCCTCACTTGCTGCTGCACCGCGGGCTGCGGGTTCGCAAGCACCTGAAGTGTTGGTGGATTGCGCTATGGGTTCCGTTAGGTCGACTGTGGGAACTGTTAGCTAAGGTACCTCTCAACCTGGCCCGTCCTGCGCCGCAGCCCCAGGGTTCGGTCTGTCTTTTTTCTGGATACTAACAGGTCTCATGACCTTCTCATGCGACGCTAATGGCGGATTTTAGGTTCAACCTGGGCCACGAGAGGTCAGCAGCATCTGATCAATTTTCCTCGCGTGGCTCCGGTTCCTCTCCCTGCTCCATTTCCCGCCATGCCTGTCGTGCCTGTCCCGCCGAACCCGCCATTTTGCTTTTACTTACGGACAAGTTTGACACGGCGTGGGAAGAGGAGCTCGGTGTCCATTAACGAATGACCAGCATCCGTCTGGAAAGGGGTCGCAATCTAGGCCGGCCGGTGGGCGACTCCCCCATAGACTTCCCGGACGAGGCGACAACGCGACTCTTCGGTTCCAACTCCGGCCGCCGGGGTCGCCTTCATTGCCAGTCAGTATCGTGTTGGTTGACAAGGCATCGAATCGTTCGTGACACTCGGGCCAGGGGCAGGAGGTTACGACCGTCGGACTCGTCGCCAAGACCCAAGGTCGCGAGGTTGTGTGTCTGAAGCAAACAGAGCTTCACCAGGCCGGAACTGGAAATCGAGCAATGTCTGCCACGGCACGAGACAGTGTTCCCCTTCTCAGCCCTTCTTCGTCATTCGGACGCGCAACCTTCGTGACAAACATTGTCCAACGTCCACCATCCATCACCGCCGCCCCGGCACACGGTCTGCAGCGGGTGCCTTATCTCTGCCGAACTGAAACCTCCGAGGGGCGGGCAACGCGAGCTGCCTTAACGGGACTACAAACTTGGATGTTTGGGTTCCAGCCTCACATAAGCCGCCATCCATCCGCAACGAAACATGCTTTCCTCCTCTGATCGTCCTGGGAAACTCTCCGGCTGGGCTGAGGTCATTGTCGATCCCACGAGCGTACCATCGCAAACGACCGGCGGGCCTTGCTCCGGCGAAGCCACGACGCACGTTGTTCCTTCGCTGAGCTGGGCTGCTTGCTGGCTGGCTTCCTGGCCCTTTTGGATGGCATGAAGCATGTTATTAAGGAGCCGTGGGCCATCCTGACTAATCCACGGCTTCTCAGTCGCTGCTGGCGCTAGCTTGTCCCTGTAGTCGTCGTCCTGGATTGGTCGACCAGCCGGCCTGGTCTGTTCTGGCCTGGCTGGTATTGCAGCGCGTCCAACAAACCTGCCCCTACGGTGCGGTATTAACTGGCCACCACGAGGCCGCGCCCAAAGTCACATTCAAGTTTCGTAACCGACTGGCCGATCATTGTCCGGCTACCGTGGCTGGCCCGCCACCGATGCCGACTCTACTTTCGGGTTGGGTTGTGCATCTACCTGATACGTCCGATCCGATGCGCTTTTCGCGGCCACGTGAGCCCCAAAGTGCGGCGTATCCGCACATACGCTACATGACGCCTGGGTGCGTGTATGCGCTTCATCACGGCCTTGCTTGACTTGCATTCAAGGCCTGCAGAGCATCTCTAGAGGGGAGAAGGGGCTCCATTCCTGTTGGTTGAGACGCACAGACGGAGCCTGTCGTTGGACCACCGCGTGCGAGTTCCCATGCCGGGCCCCTGTCACGCACGCACCCGTTGACTGGCCCGCCCAGGCCATTCTTCGAATCCCTGAGCCGAGCGGGAATGCACTACACCTCGTCACCAAATTCCTCTCGCCGCAGCTGCATGACCCTGGAGTCTCCTCCGTCCGGCCGCCAACCAACGAATACACTAGTTGATGTAGCCTCTTTCAGGAAAGGGAAGGGAAGTTAGGGCATGGTTTAACGTTGGTGTATGTTGCACTCAACCAACGGCAAGTGGTCTATGAGAGCCAGTCGTCCTTCGTGTGGCATTCTACCATACATATTAAAAATGCCGCTCCCGCTTGGCCCGTTGGAGACAGGGAAGAGATGAGATATCTGACGGCAGCTACGCTATCATTCCGCCAATAAGTCTCTTGGCCTCCGTCTGAACCCTGCAACAAGGCCGACATCCTCAATTATCTCCGTGTGCCGTTCAGGAGATCGTCTTCGGTAAACCAAAACCGAAGAGGGTACAGTACATATTGAAGCCCCGCGTGCCCCGCGCTTGATGAGAGCGGGGTCTCGAATGCCCCCAAGCAGAGCGGTGCGTGGAAAGGACGGAAGACATGCCGCAAGAAAGACCGGCACGGCACACTGTCGTCCAGTCAGCGATGCGGCTGGCGTTGCTGCTGCTGCTGTTCCTGCTCCTGCTCCCTTTCGTCACACATTCTCGATTGCAAGTGGAGAGATCTCAATCTTGCTCCAACTGCAGAGACAACAGACCCGAATTGCCAGCCTGTGTGCGGCACGGGCATCGGAATGGTCAGGGCACACTCATTGTGGTCCTCGTCATTGGACCGTTCGTCACCAGACCTCCTCCTTCCCTCTGCCATGGATATGCCAAGTTGCAACAGCCGCCTGCAGCAGCAGCAGCATCTCAGTGGGGCTCCCTAAGGCCGCTTTGCGTGCCGGAAGGACGAATCCTCCTCCAACTATTCCAGCTTTCATGCTCTCAATGGACCAATTTCTCATCGGTGAGGGTCCCCATTCCGCGGCAGCCACCAAGACTCACCTCAAGTCGCCGGTGGCCAGGGCTGCCCGTCCTCCAATCAGTATCAGTACTTGCAAGTGCTGCCAAATTAGTCTGGAGAAGAACCTATTACAGTACAGTTCGTGGACGCGAATAACGCGGAAACGAGGCCCAATCTTGAGCAACGCCGCTTCGGACGACAGCATGTGATACCAAACACTGCCTCGATTCAAACGTCAATTTCGCAGCTCCAGCTCTGTGTTACTCTGAGGCAAAAGGCTCCCATTCCATTGTCCCCTGCACACACCTGCGGTCGGCTGAAGGCGTGGGTAAGGTCAAGTCGGGATCGCTCCGTGTTTTTGACTTGTAAGCTTGAGGGGTTCGTGTTCCACCTGTGTATATTTCTAGTTACATGGCGATACTGCTAAGAACCAGAGCCTTCTGTCCAACCGGACTAGGTTGTAGCCTTGCCGACAAATTTTCAGATGTCCTTCCAGCCGTCCTCACCACAATGACGTGAGCACATTGTTGCCTCTCCGCGTTCTCAGCGACAACTGTTATGGACCAAAGCTTCCCTGGCGGTTCTTCTATGGCATGAGAAACTGGCATGGCAGAGTGGGCAAAAGACAATGTTCCGAAAGAGGCTTTTTCAGACCGGACTCTGGCTGAATTAGATTCCTCAACACATCTCCCGCCGTCACCGAGACGTTCGGTATGCAGAATCCTTGTCTCCGCTTGGATCACGCAGCGGTCCTTGCCTCCTCACCGATCTCCGTTACAGGGTGTGCGGATGCATATCAGACGGAATAATACTATTCTGACAGCATGCGTCAGATGTCACTCTCGAGCAGGCAGGGCACCCAGTCTAGTGGGTTATACAATGCAACATCAATGTTTTATTACGACCCCGGGAAGAGAGCGAGACCGGCTTTCCTCTGGCCATCCGTCGATAACAATAACGACGCCTTACGCAGTGAATCTCCAACCGGTGACAGGCCCTGATCCCCCTTGTCGTTCGAGCTTGCAGGGGCCTTGTGTGAGGTTGCGTTGCCGTATATGGTGCTCAATCTTCAGCCAGGTACGTGCATCTTACTATTGGAATTTCTATCACAACTGATGGTGGCCAAGCTGCAGAAGCTCCTCAGGCTGTACACACCAACTCGAGGTTGCAATCATGCACCTACCCTCATCATCTGATGGGCAAGACTAAGACTCCTCTTCCTCTTTCATGCCCATCATCGTTGATGTTCCCTTGCGGATTACATGCGCGAGGCCCGGCTTTGGCTCGAATCGTACGACCCGTCGGTGATCTTGTCCCTGGCGAAGCATGTTGCGAAAGCCAACTCGGTCTTGCCCATGATTGAATCTTAAGAGATCGTCAATCCTGTCGTACCTACGACGAGCCCACCACTTAAGAGATCAGCTGCAGCCTACTGGTCTTCGTGAGACCGTCCAGAGCATCAGACCCTGACTGGTCGCCGGCGAGCTACTATATCTTGTCCACTTTGGTCGACCTGCATGTTGAGCTAAACCCGTATCACCACCACCAAACTCGACCCCTGCGCCGGCACGATACTTCATACAGATCGGCATGGCTGTGTTTGCTCTGCTCCTTCTGCGATGCTGTGCTGCAGAGCTCTGTGTCCCGACCGCAAAGATGTTTCATTCACCTGCATCATCGAGTTGCCTCGGACGCCTCGCCGCAGTGCGCTATCAGCCTTTCCGGGAACCAGCTGTAGCGCCCCGTCCAGATGGTGCCAGCGACATCTTACGGTGGCTTTCTGTTTCACTCGCTATGGAATCTTCGGCTGCTTCTCCCATCGACCCTTGATCTGGCACTACGGCGCGGCACTTGCTAGGCTTGCGAGCGATTGATTCCCCACTAGACAAAGGTGAGACCCGAAGGTACCACCCCATCCAGGCTGGCGACAACCTCAAACGATCCCCGGTCGTCTGTCGCGATACCGAAGGCTTCGAGCGGAGAAGACGAGGCGTGGTGCTGATCAGGGAGGCAGAGGTAAGTTGGGCGTCAGAGGAGCTGACGGTATGATGGATTGAGGCCCTCCCACGTGCTTCGCAGACGCAGTCGTTGTCGCCGCCTGCGAGCCGAGTTTTGTCGTGGCACCTTACATCAAGCCTTTCTCACGCATATAACGCTGGGTGCAAAAGCCCGTCTCCCGCCCAACAGGGTCGGAAGCAAGCGGCGGCTCCCGGGTCTACGGGGGTGTAGTAACACTGCTAATTGCTACCTGCCTATGACGGGCGGTTCTGCAACAAGGCCTGTGAGTGCGAGGATAATGTTCTTTTCTCGGCGCAAAGTTCTCAACTACCCTTTTTGGCATGTCTGTCTGTCCAGCCAGATTTTCTGGCCGACTTTTGGTGCACACAATCGTCTGAACATGGCTCGCCGACGGACGGGCTTGCTTGAAGGACAGAAGGTCGAGGAAGGCTGTCCACCCCCCCTTACCTTTTGAGTCTGTCCCAACAAATTTCCCCTTTTCCGATTCACCGCTATGTTGTTGACTGGGTTTCTGAGCGAGACAACGGCTGCTCTCCCCTGTGTTACTGAGCGATGAGGATTCGCGCCTTTGCGGTCCAGTTCTTTGAGACAAGTGTCTTGGGGCTGGATTTGGCTGGCCGGATTCTGGAATTCTTCCGCGACTCTGCATCGTTTTCGTTTTCATTCCTGCGCCTGCTCTCGTCGAGTCGGATGGAGGGGCTTCCCGATGTCTCTCTCGCCAGTTCCAGGGGCGCCCAACATGCTTCAGGTCTGGGATGATTCGGTGACGAATGCCGTAAGGGGGGCGATTCGGAAAGGCAGTCTTGCCGAACGTTTCGTGGGTAGACGTTTAAGGGGCTTCGGTCAAGACATCGGATATGCGTTGGGTGGAACGTTCTGCAGGAGCTGTGCGGACTTCGTAAGTGACATGATCGTGATAGACCTGGTGAGTGGCTTGACGTCGTGGACTGGTTGAGAAATAATACTCCAAGTGCTTCAACCGGAGAAGGCGGTATGGACCTCGCTCATCAAGCGACGAAGATGCGTTCCCTTTCTGTTGAAGACCAACCGAAGCAAATGGGAGGCATACTATGATAGATTGCCCGTTTCAACTGGTGCCTTTGGGTTTATTCTAATCCTCCTTGGGCAAAACTGCGCTGGCTCGTGTGCTCCGTCGTGCGTCACTTCTTCCTGTTTCCAGACGGCTTGACGTCGTGCCAGGATATTGTTCCTGAGCGTCTGGTCCTTACTCAATGGCACACAGAGGCTTCTGTAGGCAATACTATGTCGACCGATGTCCTTTCCGGATCGTGTTGTCTTAAATGATACGATGGCTCGAACGACCACTGTCGAGACCTGTTCTTGCCTGTTAAGAAGGGTGTCGGCGGAATCAACTTCATCCCGCCTTGCGCGTCGTTCTCTGCTCGTCGACGTGCTAATCGACTATTTCTAACTTGAACCCCGTTGTGTGTCGGAGAGGGGGGATGGGGTTGCGATTGTTCCATATTTATTTGCGTGAGAAACCGCGCTGTCGTCTACACTCTCTCCTGCCTTGGATGGCAGCGTCGCTTCTCACGTACCAACTGGGTAGCGAATGCCGATATACCAATGTCAGTCTTGGTAGCCGCGCTGACACTGCGTCTCGTTGCTTTCCCAGGGCAAGACTAGTTCAGAAAACATTACATGTCACGTTGTATCGTGGCGACATTATATAGCTGTGGCTCCAGCGACTACCTTAAGGGACATGCCTTCCGGCTCACTTTCGTGAGGGTACAATCTGCCCTCCATACGATAGATGGCTTTGTGGTACGGCCTCGATACTTTTAGCTAGTTGCGGCGAAAACTGCATCATGATATCGGGAAATTTGATGGACGCTGGCTGGCTGTCTTATAGAGTCCTCCGTGATTCTCGGTATACGAGAGAACTCTCATCTATCTCGCCCCTGCCTGGCAGAATAAGAGGGTACGGAATGTCCTAATAGCCTGGCTAGCACACATCAGGGCGGCCCGCCCACGAGCAAAGAGTGAGTGTATTAGCCATTATAAATAAAAGACATCCTAGTCTCCATCAATCAGTTTAATCTCTAGACAACTTGCAAAGATTTAGCATGTTGCCTACAACAAGTTTAGGCGTTTTTGAGATTGCTCGGTTAACTCAAGAGGCTGTGTTGCTACTGAGACGGTTTGTGTTCAAAACAACGAGAAACAATAACTGAAAGGTCTTCAGCAACGCCCTTAGTCTGTTGTTGAGCTTGGACGATAAACACATCTCTGTGTGGTCGAGTCTCGACAATTACGGCCACTCCACAGGAGCTCAGGGAGGGCAAAACGGCTATACCAGAGGCTCCGATGTCTGGGTCGCTTCCGCAGGTGCTTTGTGGCGATCACCGAGCAGTTACTGCTGCCGGTGGCTACGCCGTGGTCTTCCAAGACGATATGGATCGTTACTTTTGATCACAGAACCCTTCTCTGCCTTCTCGAAGAAATGGGCCACGAAGACAAAGCTTGCCCCCAGACTCCCAAAAAACGGCTGCTGGCAAGACTGTGAAAATCATGATCGTCAGAGACTCCAAAGCTTTTGAGCCGACGTACTTGGCATGCTTTCACTGGACCTGAAGCCTAATCTAGATACTGCCCTCGGACGCAGCGTAACGAACGGAACGGGGGACTGCTGATCGAGATGTTGACACACGGTCATCTTGTGTCAACATTTTCTGCGTTCCGAGATACAGTTTGCGAGCTTTTAGACCGATTCGCGGCAAGCCAACCTTTGCTGACGCTAAGTTTTCGACGGCGTTCTCTCTTTCCAGCAGAGTGCTGTCGTAATTATTCATTAACCTTGTACCGAAGCCACCCGACGATCGAGACCTTCCACCGAAGTAGAGCATTCAACGGGCTATGGCGAGAGAAGACCCCCCAAAAGACAACGTACAGGTTCTTTGAGGGCCTGGAGCAGGATTCTTCCGGACAGAATTGGAAGCTTTCGGTGGGACTTGGAACTCGGCTCAAGCAGAGACGGTCTGTCCCCTTGACAGCAGGCTAAGATATTGCTCCTTGTTTCCCTCTTCCGCAGCGCCCTGCAATCACAGCATCCATACTAGAGCAAACGAAAGCCAGGCAGAATTCTTTAGACAAGGTACAATGGTATCGTAGGCCGATGTAGCATCAAACCCAGTAATTGTTGTTGTGACTACGGCTGTATTTCCTATCCTAGAGGTCTCTTAGATAATACCTGAAGGAGACTACCGCACCGCCAGCAGTCGACTGGGGATACCGAGAGTTCCTTGCCATTGACGCACCGAGCTCACGGCAAGATCGATCCTGTTGTTGGAGCTCGTCTAAATGACGACTTTGCTGCAGATGGCAGTGCCGTTTCTGGGAGAGGCAGAAGCCGTTGGCTTGTAGCAGAGCATCAAGGTAAAAGGGAAACAAAGAAACAGGCAGAATATTCCAAAAGAAGGCTCACATGAGAACTGTAGACTATTACCATGCCGCCAACGTCAAACCCATACGCCTCGGAGTCCTAGTCTTGTGGTTTACACATCCGCCGCTTGTCGACCCGAATCCTTCGGTCTCTCCACCATCTCCACCTTCAAAACCATCCTGTCATCGCCCTAAGTCCTGATGCGTCTCCGGTTTCTCCACGTGGACCGAACTTCCTACAAGCCACAAACGGACCCCTTTACAGAGCGAGGTTGTAGCTGTACTCGTCCTCCATGTTCTGGCTGACCCAGAGCACGACGCTGCTCAGCCCGACCAGCGCGTTGGCCACGACGTTCTCAATGCCCATCCCAAGCGCCGGCATCTCGACGTCTCGGACGACGAACTTGAGCACGAAGACGGTGACGCCGCCCGCCATGCCGCCCGCGAGTGCTGCAAAGCCGAGGAACAGCACGACGCGCGCCTTCCACGCCACACCGTTGCCGCTGTATGAGAAGCTGTCCGCCGAGAGGCGCGCCTTTTCGACCGAGTTGATGATGAGCATGCCCAACGACGAGAAGATAAGGGGCAGCCAGTCGACGAAGTTGATGTGCGTGTCGGAGCCGTTCTTGGCCGACTTGGACCAGACGGCCGAGTCGAGCATGACGTAAAATGCGATGGAGAACTGGAGGCGCGGGAAGGAAACAATGTCAGCTGTTTTCGAGTACAACTTTGAGAACCTGGAGGGATAGGAGTTCTGGGGGAGGGGAGGTGTTTGACAGGCAGTGAGCGGCGAGCAACTAGGTTAAACGTCCCCGACAACGGATGCCAAGTACGGGGCAAAGACCGTCGCTTACCAAAGCTCCGGCGCCGTAGACGCCAAAGTTACGTGCCCAGACGCTGTTCAGCCATTCCGGCTTGCGGAACTTCCAGAGGCGCTCCTCCTCCATGATTGCGTGTGTTGGTTGTCTAATGGGATGCGTAGGTAGGATAGCTAAGTCGGCTACCGTCGCGGGACGGTTTGTTGGGGCACTCGGTGCGCTGCGTAGTATCTATTTCTTACGCAGGTTGCAAAAAGGTTACGGCTGCTCGAAAAGCGGGTGTGTATGGGTTTGTGGATGTCGTGGTCGAGATTCCGGAGGATGCGGTTCGGCCGGCGTCGTCGTCGGCGGGAGTTGGTCTGATCGGTATAAGGCTGGGGGGGGGGGTGACGAAGGTCGCCTTGACGTTGATCCGTCACAGCTGAGGCGTCACAGTCCCACCACCTGATCCCTGTCCTAGAGCTCGGTACTTCTCACGTGACATTAAGTCACGTGCGTGTCTGTTCAAAGCTATCAGGACGGGCAACGGCGTTAATGCAACACATACACATCTGATTAGGGTAGTATCCTGCTTGAATCTTCACAATCGAAGTGTCAATGACTTTTCGGATCGTAAGAGTGATTGCCTGAGCCGTCGTCATATCGATTGCTTGGTAAACCATCTTACATCCACCTAGGATACCTCATTACCAACTACAGCTCAACCTCCCTTGCCTCGACTCGACCAAGCCCGGGCCCGTATACGATATCAGACACGAAGACACAGCGTGGGCGCGGGTCTTCTGCCGTAAATCTGATCTGTGCGGACCAGGCTGTCGCGGCGTTTTAGGCTCATTCTGGCCCCCGATTTGGCGAAAGCATGGATCAGCCCTAGTAGCTTGGAATACGAGGAAATGAGGGCATTCCTGCCACGCCCCGAACCCATGCGCGCTGGCGCTAGGTCGATCTATGCTCACAACGACACGAAGGCAGTCAAAAACTCGAATTGGCCAAGGTCATCTCAGCCGACTTGTATTGAGGACTCATCCTACGCCCCCTCGGAGCGTTCGACATACAAAAGTAGACAAGAGGTCCTAATAGTACACTAACAATTACTGGCACGCCTGCCATCAGCCCACAAGTTTGTCGTCCCATACGCCTTCTCCCAGGAGACCATGGTCGGCAGGCAACCCCCGTCCAGGGACGACCGCAAAGCCGCCACCCAACTTGCTGATAACACAGGTTGGTGCAAATGTACGTATCCGCGCAGCTATGTCCATAGACTGCAGAACACTTGGAGCGGAAGAGACGTCCACCCTATGTATTCTGGTCTCGGTCCTTTCCAGAGAAAGCCCAAAAGAGAAGAAAAAAGGAGTAGAAAAAAGACTTCAGAAAAAAGCCCAGCCGCCGTGTTCCCTGATGCTCGGAAAAATAAAATAAAAGAGTTTTCAATGTTGTATGACCCCCTGCGAACGTCCTCTCATAATGATCAGAGTCACGGACGCCTCAAACGCCGATGTTTTGCTGTATGACGAGCCTTGTCGCGTAACAAGGCCCCGAGAATGGGGGAAACCGTATCGTCGTTCTGTCGTATCCAGTTTTGCGCACCTTCTAAATCTCGATCTCCTTCATTGACTCCTCCAACACCTCGGGCTGCTTGCCGTTGGCCTTGCCGTTCGTCTTGGCGGCGGGGTTGTGGTTCTCCTTGCCTTCGCCCTCCGCGGTTTCAACGTGCGATAAGAGCGACACGCGCGAACCCTTGCCGTTATCCTCGCTCGGCCGGGGGGTTTCGACTTCGACAAGCTTCGTTGGCTTAAGGCCGTTGGCCTCGAGGTCCGGCAGAGGGGTTTCCTCGGCCACTCGTGCAAGGGGACTGGACTTGCCGTAGCCAGGGCGAATTGGGCTGGCCATCGGAGATGTACCCCCCAGTCGCTGCATTGATCTTCCTCGTTGTTCGCCGTTGGGCTCGGTTGTCGGGCTCGCGTATGGGGAGTTGGCGCCGGATCCAGCAGGGGATCCGGCCCTGTTGGGGGCCACGACCGACTTGCGCTTGGCAGCTCTACGGCCATACTTCTGGTCCACGCGCCATCGCAGAATACCGAAGTAGGGAGGCTCAACACGTGTCTCCTTAAACTCCCGCAGTTTGAGCTCGTTGGTCTCCTCATCCACAAACCACTTGCCACTGGAGAGATCGTCGGCGACCATGGCGAGGAAGTGGGCCCAGGAGCGAGCAATGACGTATTTGGTATCGTAGTCACGACCAAATAGAATGATCTGTCCCCATCTTCCGTTAGGGCCGGGAGCGAGATCCACGGCCAAGTTGTTACCACCCCAGTCGCGCACAAGAGGAATCCAAGCTGGGTGCGCATAGGAGCGCTGCACTGCGTTGGGAGGGATGCTCTCCTGGCGAGAGATGAGCTCCTGGCGCCACGAACCGTTGTTCGCGGCAGCAGGCGACGCGGGTGTCCTGGACGAAGAGGCCTGGTTACTGCTGCCGAGAGCTTTGGGCAAAGCGGCGGGCCGGGCGTAGGCGGCTTCTGAGAGGAATTCGTGGTTGACCTTGCGCCACTGATCCCACTCCTGAACCATCTCCTCGCAGTCAAGTAGCATGGAGCCGAAGATAATGCCGGTGGGCATTCCCAATCGCTCTTGGCCGTCGTGAATCATCAACGACTCTCTCACGTCGAGGGGTAGAGAGCAGTCCAGCTGATGCTCCAATTCGTTGAGGTCGTTGTCGGTGCAGCCCTCGCAAAGCTGGTCCCATAGCTCAGGGTAGTGCTCTTCGGCCCAGGCGTCGATCTTCTTCCACGAATGGGAAACGGGGGGCGGGGGAGGAGAGCCGTCCTGGAAAGACTGCATAGGGACATCTCCCGGACCTTGCAGCTCGAAGCCATCCTGCTGGCTCTCGCGTCGGGCAGATTGAGACCTCAGACCGGGGGAATAGGGCGCTGACGGGTTGGGACTGGTCGGGGTGTAGGGCATGCCACCGCCTTGGTAGCTGTTCTCGCGGGAGAATCTATTGTAGTCTTCGGCAAAGGGGGCGGAGACATCGGCGCGCGATTCAGAGGCGGTCGCGACGGAGGTAAGAATGCCGCTCTGGCGGTTCAGAGGAACGTGTCGACCGGTTCGGTGGGGGGAGTCAATGGTAGAGTCTGGGATACGTCAGTTTGATGATGAAAAATACCGAAAGCGCGGTTGCCAAGTTGTCCCAAACGTACGTCGGTCGTAGCTGGTTAAATCGTGCCAGAGAGAGCGAAAAGCCGCACCGAACCTGCCATGTCAAAGTTAGTGTCTCGGCCCTCTTTTGTGTCCCAAGAAAAGGGCACAGAACGTCAGCGATAATCGGATGTCGACATACGAAGACGCCATGACTGGCGATTGATCCCCTGGTCGATTTGACGAGACAATTGATCCTGATCCGGGGTTATGGGAAAAGGGCGTGATCGGCCGGATGCGGTTGTCGAAAAACAGAGCAAGGGCAGGAGAGGTCGGGGGGTTGAAGAAAGTCGATTTACCCCTTTGGTCGTTGGCGCTGAAAGGGGTAACGGCCGAATTGTCAAAGACAGGTAAGAGGCGTCCTTGCTGCGGTCGCCTTGGTTTGATTCGGGAGGGGAGAAGTATATACGACCACGACAGGTTGTCGACTCGCAATGGAGCAAATAGGTAGAGGTGAGGACGACACACAAGGCGAGTATGAAGCCTGAGCAGGGAATTGGGAGTTGAGAGAGGGAGTATGATTCCAGTTCCAAGGAGGCGCGGTCAAGTCAGGGGCGGGCCGCGAGGATTGGATTATGTGTTTATGTCTGACGGGGGCGTGGAATTTTTAGAGTTGGGGACGATGGCGTAGGTAGTGAGCCCGTCGCCCTTCCACAGTGCCCAGTAGGGGGTACAGGAGGATTGGATAAGGCGAGTGCGGCGGTAGCTCCCTGGACAACAAGACGGGGAGCAGAACAGTACCTAAGGTAGGTAGGAACTGTACATAGGTAGACTAGGGAGGTAGGGTAGGCAAGTGTATGTGTGTGTGGGCCTTGGCACCTCACAGTCCGCCGGGAGTTTCGTAAGCACGAGAGTGAGGTGGGCGAGGTTCTGTTCTAGTCTTTGGGTCTGGTGGATATCGACGTGGTTTGTGGTACTCTAGGGGAAGGAAGGGGCCGCCCCAATGTGAGTGTTTGCCCCGTCGAACGAGGCGATGAAGGACAGTGGAACGGGATAGTAGGTAGTATGGAGGAGGGAGGAGGGAGGAGCAAGGAAGGAAGAGGGGGTCAAGTGAAAGTGGGACTTTCGGGACGGTTTAGGAGGGAAGGAAGGGGTCCCCTGATCTCTCCTTTCTCATTAAAAAAATATAACCAGAGCCTTCCCTGCAGGCGGGAGCAAAAAAAAAAGACACAAAATGAAGCGACGCAGCGGGCAGCCTAAGGTACCTACCTACCTAGGTAGACAAGAGACAGCGAGAGACAAGTCGGGACGCCGCTTCGGCAGACTGCGTTCGAGGTGAGGGTAAGGCGAGAGAGGAAGTGAGAGGAAGTGAGACTTTGACGGAGCAAAAGCAAGCGAGCAAGTGTCGGGGAGGTCGGTGATGACAGTGAGTGGGTTTGATGCGATGCTGGGCAACGACTGATATCTACAGGTACTGTACGATGTACGTATGTCGGTAGACGTGGAAGGGAACAGGAAAACCGGATGGAGTACAGCAGCAGGTTGGGAAGCTAAAACATAAAGTAAAGATAAAACGGAGAAAGTTGGCAGCGACATCAAGATGTCCAGGCAAATGATGATTAGGAGGGTGACTAGCTTGATTGGATCTTCAGGTACATTGCGACAGCGAATGCGACAGGGAGTATGTGCCACTATCATGACAAGCACAGACAGGTACACAGCTAGTTGGTGATGGCAGATCATGGTAAGGCAGTGTGGATTGGTTGGTACTTTGGGCTCTCTTGTGCTTTTGGAGGAGGGAAGTGGGATGGGATGGAATGGCATGAGCACCACCAGCCTTTCCTTTCATGCTCCACGAACCATCAGCGGTTGACCAAATTTAGTTACTTGGCAGACGGAGACTCGGAAATTTGTGCTTCGAATGGGTGCCGCTCTGTCATGATCCAGAAACCTATTGGTAGGTACCTAGACAGAGATAATGTTCACAGCTTGTACTACACATCACACAGCGTTAGGAAGGGGGGTTTCTGAGGGGTGGGATGGACGAGATGGGATTGGATCCTTCATACCCCCAATTTACCATCTTTTTGGGGGCAGGCGAGCTGCTTCCACAGGTGTCATTTGCGCTGAATGTAACTTCTCACCGCAAAGCAGGTGTAGAAATACTTATGCCCAGGAACTGCCGAGAACCTCGAGCGAATAAGATGGTAGACAGGGATGGCCGGGCCAGGCGTACCTATGCAATGACCGCCAAAAAGGACGCGCCGAGGAGAAGGGAGTGGTGGAGCTGTTCAGTGGATGGTGTCGTCGCGGCTCAGGAACGGCGTTGCTGAGACCCCTGACTAAAGGAACGATTAGCGTAGGAGCGATAGCAAGATACTTTGCAACTCACTGCACCAAGTTAGTTAACGAAGTGTAGCCGTCTAATACGCCACACGAGGCCCGTTTCTTTTCGTCCCGCTCCCATCAACTGGAGTCTGGGCTCCTCAATCCGTCATCTCAGTCCAAACGGCTGCCTCCAGGTCCTTCCTTCTTATCGGTTCCCTGTTTCTCTGGTGCCGGCTACAATGTTCTTATTTTTATTTGTTCTGTTTTACTCTACTTACAGGCTAGGGAGTCGAGCCACACTCTCGTTATCTACTGCCGCCAGGGTTGCAATGTAATGGCCCATCTCGATGTGGCCCCGTTTGATATCAGTCGTTACGCAAGGGCATGAACCGTAATTAGATAGGCGATTCGTTTCCCCTCTCAAGCGCATGCGATTCACATATCCAGCAGGCTTATTTCGTTCCCACTCCCTGGACCGCATCAATTGTACTCATCTCCATGTCTGATTACCGTCAATTGGATCACTTCAATGGCGCCCCAGAGCTCCTCGGAACATGCCTTGTTGGCGGCCGCCCCCCCCCCCCCCCCCCCCTCTTCGATTTTAACATTGCTGAGATGGCTAGCCCCAAGCCCCGACAGCAGCTGGGACGTCGGTCTCGGACTTAAACCAGACTGGTGAGAAACCGACGAATGTAAAAAGAACAAAGAAATGGTTCGTCTTCTAGGCGCATTCCACGAATTAACCGATGGGACAGCAGAGACATTCCGCGTTGCCTCTCGACCCACCGGCGCCCGAAACGAAACCCAGACGAGCGGACTGTTTGCTGCTGGATCGCCAAATGATCATTGTCAGTTGCTGCTGCTTCACGGGCCACGCTCCCATGTCATGCTGGAAGACGTCTTGAAACATGCAGGGCTCGAAATGAGTGCCGGCCATTCGACCCGGCCTCCCACTCTCCCCTCACTGACTCTTACACTGGAATATTTCCGACGACTCCAGGTTAAACCACCCCGACTCGTCTTGCGACAGAAGTGTAATAATCCAGGGTCGACAGCGAGGTGTGAGGCGTGCCCGGCGCCCGACAAGCAGAGCCTGTGCACTGACGGCAGCTGGATGCGAGTGCTGAGCGATGCGCCGCTTGAGATAGCGCTGCACTAGGGACGTCACCCCGACGTTGCGCACGGCGACCAGCAGCCAACGGGCAGACGCTGACGGCGGCTGCGCGCTATTTCGATCGACTTGTTTGTAAGCTCCAACAGAAGGGGCAGATAGCTACTTACCTAGGTACCTATGGAGAGGTAAGCGGGAGGAGAGGCTACACTAGCGCTAACGCAACGACGAGGGGGGAAGGGACGTCTCACGAGAGAGGGAGAGCATTCGGCGGCCGTTTCGTGTGGCATCTTTTCTTCAACATTTGACTGGCCAACGTTTCTTTTGTCTTCTTCTGCGGCGCCTTTTTTTTCCCTCATGTTTCTCCCCGTCTCTTCCCATTACCTGAGTCGTTCAACCCCGGCCACCCTGGACAGTTGCGATCTCACTGACATGTGGGGTTCTCGTTGCCACATTTATTCAGGCCATTTCAGGTCTAGCGCTCAAACAACGCTGCTGCACTGATGCAGCCGCCTGCAGGTTTCGCGATGACTTTCAGCTGATGATTGCCTGCTGGATGCTGAGAAAATTCAACCCTGAAAAATGTCGGCGAGGGGGATTCCGGCCCTATGTGTCGGCGGCCGAATGAATCCGTGACGGACAAACTCACACTCACAACGAATATTGCTGCGGTATCTATTCTTGTTTCTCGCCCCCCGCCCCCCGCCCGCTCGTTCGCGTTGGCAGGGAACGTCCGACTTGACAATTCTCACGTTGGAGTGTCATCCGTGTCATCTGAAGTCTACGCTGGCCTGGTGGACGGCTGAAGCCACTTCGCCTTCGTTTGCGCACAACACGTTCAAGGTAAGGCCTCTCGCCGTTATCACCCATATATTCGCGATGAACGGTTGTCCTTGGACCCCTGTCGGATCGGCCTTCGTCCCACGTTGACCACACCGCCAGCAGAAAGTGGTCCCACTCCATGTGATCACTGATACCTCCCAGCTGCGGGATGGCCGATAACCAGGGCGTAGGTTCAGCTTCACAAGTCGTTGCTCAATGAAGGGTGTTCAGTCCACAGCTCGATCCCGCCGTTGCCTGAAACTCCAGACCCCTTCTTTCTCTGTGGGGGTTCCACCTGTCGATTGGCAGTATGTCGAAGGAATCAATCCCTTTATTGCACCACTTGAATCGATACGAATACCGGGTAGATAGCGGCTGTCTTATTTCGTTTCTCCATGATACTGAAACCCAAGTATCTTGTGGCTCGGCTCCGATGACGAAGGTCGCCCGTTTCCCAAGCGAACTCGCTCGTGTCCCTGACGTGAGATCGAGAGCGACGTCGTCATCTCTGAACCCCTTCCATTTCGACGAAAATTCGAGAATCTCAAACGACGTGCGGTGCAAATTGGGTGTGGCTTAAGCTTCAATCCGCCCCCACATTGGCGCCACTGCTCATTTCCCATCGCCATTGAACCTTCAGCTCGATACCATTCTTGGACTCAACGACAAACCTGCCCGACAGCATTGCTTGGCTATCCACCAGCCGCGGCGATAAGCTTTCGTCTTCCATGGGCCGATCGGGTGGCGGCATCCATGCGCGCTGTAGCGTGTTTGCGTCGACACAAGACATATCCACGCGAGTGGTCTGGACGTCGTATGTGCTGGACCAAACGCTCCTCACAAGTCGCCTGCGGATGTGACGCGTACATACAGCGATCTCAGTGTGGAAAAGAGGCACGTCGTCGAAATACGAGATGGGGATCCACATACCCACTCCAATGTCTTGTTGTCTACCGTTGTGTCGCGGGCCGGCCGCTGGCGTCTTACGCCGTGGCTCGGGCACAGACAAGGCCGACGCCGAATATGGGGTCGGATTCGCAGAGCCATCGGTCGCCGTTGCTCATCCCGTGGCGGAGACCTCCATTGATGATGCATGGAAGATGAAAGCAGCCGCAGTCGCATCATTGAAACTACCCGAGCACATCGCACGAACACCGAGCGCCCTTCACTGTTTACAACATATCATCCATCTCCTGGAGAGCTAGCTGCCTGGAGAGCTGCCGAGACGACGCAGCCTTATAAAGATCGATTTCAGACGGACCGTTAGCAACTTCGACGTTGCACATGTCGCGTGGGCGAGATGAGACGATGGATGTACCGCCTGGGAAAGTCCGTTCGCAAGCTACGACGGGTTCGGGATGATGTTCTCCTGTTGTGGGGGACTATCGAGGTCTGTCTGTTCGCTGCTCGTTTGCTCGGCCGCCCCGGACATGTCCGCCCGACCCTCGAAAATGGCATTGTCACGAACAACCTCACTCTGGTGTGTCGGAGCAGCATATGATGGGGCAGCAAAGCCTGAATGGTCAGAGCTGAGTATATACACGTCGTACCTCCAGCAGAGGAACGACGTTGCGGACGACTTCACAGCCACGAGCTTAAACAAGACGTGTAACGGTGGCACGCGATTCGCGCAATCCCATACGCCCGATATCCCGTCTCCCGTTATGTGTTTTATCCAACATGGCATTCCCCTTGCCCGCCGACAGGCACGGCCTGTCATCACGTTGCGGCCATCGTGGCCAGGATGGTCTCTTAACGGACTCGCCCGTTGGCTAATGCTTCTCTTCGTGACAACTGGCCCGCGGGCAGCAACCAATTCGCTAACCAGCCCAACAAGAACATCCCGGTGACTGAGTGACAATCCCTCCCCTCTTCGCCACGTGCGACGACCTGGCGCTCTCCGATAGGTGTACATTCAAGGGACGAACCAACTTTCCCCATGCCAGAGTTGAGAGTCCTCGTCATACTCTTGAGTCGGAGGGCCTCTCCCACCCCGTGTTTGATAAAAGTATTGATAGGGGCGGGTATGATAACCATGTCACCCTGGTTACCAGACAATCATTCGACCACCGCGCCCATCTGAGCAGCTTCCGGATCCAAAGCCCCTGCTGACCTCTGTTCCAATCTTTGGTGGTCGACGAGGGGCACTTCGACAAGTACAAGTGCGCGAATGACGGCCCAATGACATGTCGATCACGAACTCTTCCGAATGAACATGCAAGAGCTTCACATCCTCCTCAAGCTGACGTACGGTTCGGCACAAGCGACCAAGCGCGCGGCGGACTCGCGGCCTCGCCGTTCGAACCTGGTCACGCATTTCCAGCAATGGCAACGGATGTGGTGTGCGCGTGAACATCGTGTAACCAATGCGGGTATCTCTATTGTGGTGAATCTGATGCTTGACTGAACAACCCTTGTTTTTTTGTTGTTTTTTGGGGAGTTTTTTCTTTTTTTGCACTCGACGCAAGACTCCTCCCCCCCTCCCGTGACGTACGCGCACGCGTCATTCAGGCGACCGACGGTGTGTCGACGATGTCGGGCTTGTGAGCCTCTAACATCAAGGCCTTATATCTGCCCTGGAGGACTTCTTTTGGGAGGAGGTGCAGGATCTCGTTCCGCAGCCGCTTCTTGTCGAACGGCAGCTTCTCTAGTTTGATGGCTTCCAGGATGTAACTCACCACAGTGTACGTCTGCAGGGGCGGGTCCCGCAGGATCTTTGCGATGACGTCAGGCGGAAGGTCTCCGTTGTTCGCCCAGATGTAGTATGCGCGTACGGCGGATGGTGTGGCGCGAAGAGTCTTGACACTGGCCCGGTAGTTGACCAGCTGCTCGTCAGCAGCAGTGACCCTGGGATCTCTCTGGCGTTGTTTGGGAGAGGCGATCGGCGCCGCCCTGATACTCTCGGCAATCGACTGGCCCTCAGGCTCGATTTGCAGGCTCTCTCTGATAGCCTCGACTTGCTTGAGCGAAAGGACCGCAGTCGACCCACGATCATCGGGATCACCGGCTACGGCGGTATCATTTGCCGCCGTTATGAATTGTCCATCCGCGAGCTGGATCGGTTTGTTGAGCTCGGCATCGGGCGGCCGTGGTGGAGTGGGGTCGAGTCTCTCCCGCTTCTCCTCGAGGACGTGGTACAGCTGGAAGCCAGCGTATGCATCCGAGGCCGAGTCTAGATGGAACTTTAGCAAGGAATACGTTTTGGCGAGGCCTCGGCAGAACAACTTACACATGAGTTGACTCATGTTCAAGGGTTGCGACCAGTCACTCGACCGGACGTCGGCGCCCTTGAACAAGGGTAGCCCAAGGTGTTCATGGACCAGCGAGGCGAGAGTCACTAGTCTCTTGTTGATCAAGTCAACCCGACCATTGCCAGAGTATTTCACGAGTTTATACAAATGACTGAGCTCGCCGAGGCCCTTTGTGTCGACGCCCAGATGGGTCCGCATCCGTGTGCAGTCCCCCTTGATAGCCACACCGACCTTTTTCACATCGGCATTCTCCATGAGTTTCCGAAAGGTCGGCGCAACCAAGTCATCGTTGGGGAACAGAGCGACGTGGAACAGGGCAATGCGGCTCTCGTTGGCGAGCTGGATCAGGGAGACGTTCCTTTTCGGGCCCGCATCCTTTCTGGCATCCGAAGACCATTCGAGATCCAATCCGAGCACCTTGTCATCCACAAAATACTGACATACTCTCTCCATCGTTTGCTTGCTCCTGCAATAATGAACCTTCACCTTTCTCTCGCTCCCATCGCAGGAGGGGCCTCGATAGAGTGCGTATGACCAGAACGACTTCGCAGAGTCCTTCTCCGCGCTCTGCGCTTCGCGGAAATCCTTGACCGAGATCTTGAAGTCCAGGCTCGTGATCGGAGGCTCCACGGGCTCAACATTCCCCCTGACTTCCGCTCCGCCCTTGTCCTCCCGTGTGGCACTATTGACGCACGCCACAGGCGGATGGGGTGTGGGAGAATCCGTGTCTGACGCGGACTGATACTCAGAAGCGGTAAAGAAAAGCGCGTCATCGTCCGAAACGACAGTCTCGTGGTCTGATTCTGCAGCTTCAGCAACCTGACTGGCGTATGGCGGGGTCGTATGCAGGGAACGTAGCAGGTCGACTCGGGGATGTGACGCTTCGTCTCGCGTCGTAGAGGCGAATGTGATGCCATGGTTGGGATTCCAAAGCTTTATAGAGGACGGTGGATACATGGCTGATTTGGAGCGTCTATTGAGTTATATACCGTGTTAGTCGAGAGCTCAACGCGGACTGGGTCGGGGAGTAGCGTACATTTGAATGAGAGACCACGGTATCGATCGTAAATGATACAAAGTAGAGGTGCGACGCCCAGAAATATTCATCACCGCCGCTCTTCGGTTCCGGAAAGAAAGCGCAGCGCCATATTTGCCACCAGGCATTGGCGCGACGGGTGAAGAACGGGTATTCTTCAGGCAGACGCGTCGTAGGAGTGATTGTAGGGGTTTAATTAAAGACGAGCGGGAGGTGATTCGCGACTTGTTAGCGGATCCCCCTTGTGGGATGTGGCTTAGTCATCTACCACTAGTCGC
Organism: Colletotrichum destructivum; assembly: GCF_034447905.1. Taxonomy (NCBI): domain Eukaryota; kingdom Fungi; phylum Ascomycota; class Sordariomycetes; order Glomerellales; family Glomerellaceae; genus Colletotrichum; species Colletotrichum destructivum. The sequence continues at coordinate 2,222,898 of NC_085898.1, read as the reverse complement.
GCAGTCACCTGACATCGCTCCTACGTTCACCCCTCCGGCCCAGGTGCACGGCGTCCATCATCTCAAGCTTAGTGAACGACACGGCGACCGACAAGTATCTCCGCATTAAGACCATTATACAACCGGTTAAACGCCTCAGACCCCTGCGAAGCCTCACGATATAATTCTACAGAGAATTATCATCACACCACTGTCTTGAAAGGCGAAATTCAAGCGACAAAATGGCGTCACAACTCCTCCCTTTGGGTGAGTGACCAGGCCTATAGACACACGTACTAGCTGCTAACCAGCTCAGAACTCATCGACAAGTGCGTTGGATCGAGAATTTGGGTCGTTATGAAGGGCGACAAGGGTATGTTGGTCTTTTCTGGGCTCATGCGGGTCTTGTGATTGACTTTGTGGGATGGACAGAGTTCAGCGGCACGCTCCTCGGATTTGATGACTACGTCAGTGAGTGAAGATCAAGCTCGACCTCATCATCCAGTGGGACGATTGCTGACGGGCTGCTAGACATGGTGTTGGAGGACGTCACAGAGTTGTAGGTGGTCAGACTATGCGAGACGGAAATATCCCTGCTAACTTCAAGTCAGTGACTATTCGGGAAACCACACAAAGCTGCCCAAGATCCTCTTGAACGGCAACAACATCTGCATGGTAGGATTTTTTCAAAATCATGTATCACTGTACGTAGCTGACAAGCGAACAGCTTATTCCTGGAGGAGAGGGACCGGTGACCGCATAAAGCACATTCGGGCAAGGAACGGCATTGAACCAAGGCAACCCCTCGGCTCGTAGACAGGCCATGGCTATCATGTGCAAGCCCTACGAATCATGTGCGAGTACCACGAAGGCCGATATCTGCAGGAAGTGAGATGTCCGAGCAGAACGCAGCACGAGAGCTAGCACCAGGCGGCCCCAGCAGTCAGAGTACAGGTCATTAAGTGAGTTCTTGAGGGACTAAACATAACCCACCCATCGGAAATGTCTTAGAAACGACTTTGGGGACACCGCGTAGTTGATGAAGTAATTTGCAATGATCAGCCTCTTCTCAATTAGGAACCTTTTCCGTCGCCCAAAGGGCCAAGGGAAGGAATTAAGGAACGCGAAAACCAAGTGTGACGATTCCCCCCCCGTACCAACTTTTGGTATCAGACCATTATTTCTCAGTGACTTCCATGTCCGCCTCAAACGCCAAGAAAGAAAGAATATACAGCGAGTCGTAAACTAAGCCAAAGCCCGACAACGCGCCCCGATTCATTAACCCTGCTGATTGGAGCGGCCTGCCTCGACCATGCGGCGAAGCTCGAACTCGCGAGTGAACTCGCGGCTCAGGTGGGACAGGTCCTGCATCAGCTTCTTGATGACCTGGACGAGGGCCTCCTTGGCGGTGATCGAGCCATCCGTCTGGACGCGGATGAACATCTCGGGAACATTAGGATGAGCGACTGTAGAAAGGAATGGTCAGCATATGTCTCCGAGAGAGAATGGATGACGTGCTCTTGTAGCCGGCCATGAGGACGTTCTTGTGCGCCTTCAGGTGCTCGGACAGGAGGTTGCCGAGCGTATGGTCCTCCTTCTTGATGATGAAGTCGGAAGTGTTGGACATGCCTGCGAGCGGGTCAGTTCATGAGGGCATCAATCGTGGGGGCGGCTAAAGAAGCGTACCAGAGAAGACCTTCTCCTCAATCTTCTTCTCGCCATCACCGAGGAGGAAGAGCTCGAAGCTGGTGAGGAATTAGTTTCAACTTTCGCACATAATGTAATTCCGAGAAAGAAATATTTGCGGGGATGGCGCTTTTGTGGCATGATAGATTTGATATTCAGAAGTGCAAGATGTTTCGGTAGCTGGGAAGGATGGTGGCTTGTGGTGATGTAGTGCTCGCAGGCTTGTGAGAGGACAGAGGTCTGATGGCTGAGTTTCAAGAGTGACCCTTATCCAGAGACTCGAGTTCACTATGCAGAAAAGCGACCGGCCTGGCAGTCTGGAGGGCACAAGATCATGAAGTCATCAAGAGACAGCAGTTGGCTCAAGGGGCAGAGCCCCATGAAGCTCCACATGGCCAGGCCGCAGTGCCTAATGAGTTCCTCATGCCTCAACCTGCCAGACCATGGCTTCTTCCGGTAGGATGTAGGTTTCTTAATGCTTGCTTCGTCTTACCGGTCGGGGGCGTTCATCTTGGCGAAATAAAATGCTGAACAGTAAAGTTGAGCAAATGTTGATGTTTTAGGAGAAAGCAAACAAGGGCCAGCAGGCAGAAATTGTTGCACTTAAAGATCAATATAAGCCTAGTAACTGTAAGTATGTATATATATGTCTTTGTCTTGGAATGCCCTACTGGCTTACCTTTCAGTTGGTATTGCAATGTTTTGCAGAATGGCGTTGATGGATGGATGAGAGATGTTTGATGAGTGGACTAGGCAGGTTGAGAGTGCTGAAGGCCAATGTCACAACAGTGGGTCACTCAAGTGAAGAATGGTGGGCTGCGCCACATTTGTACAAAGGTGTGTGGCAGTGCACTCAATTGCACCACATAGCACAACCACACATCATCAAGTTTACAGCACCCAGCCATTCACAAATTTGTTCCTAAGATTATCAGTCAAAAAAGCGACAGTTATTGTAAAGTCCGAATCTTTGCTACGTATACACATACAGAACTATAAACATGGCGATGAGCCGTCTGTTCTTCAGTCTATTTACAAGCTCATGCTTGTTGGTGACCGACTAATGCTGTCCAAACCTCTCAGAAGATTGGAAAAAACCCGCTGGAATCCATGCAACGACTACCCAACGCTTTTCAGACAGCACTATAATCATATGGAAAAATGGAAAAATTGTGTGCGTTTCTGCCACAATATCTCCTCAGCGACCTAGTGGCCCCTGCGATCGCAGTATCCTGGAGGGGTAGGCTCGCTAGAACCTCCAGCCCAGCTGTAGACAGTCAAAGTGGTGGTGTATGCCATGGCGACGAAACCAAAGATGCAAAGTACGATGTCGGAAATCTTCCAAAGTCTGTTCTTTGCAACCGCCTTGTAGTGGAGCAGGGGCTGTTTGCTGGTCAGAAAGGACGCCACTACGTGAAGATCGTGTCAATGGAAAGACTAACCGGGTAGATGTAGACAAGTGGAATGCAGGCAAAGTTGCCAACGAGGGCAACGAACTTGTCCAAATCATCTGCGCCACCCCAGGCGATGACTGCGCAGAGAATGACGAAGAAGAAACGGTATAGGTTCTTCTGCCACTTGATGTAAGGGTTGTATTTTCCGCTCTTGGTGAACAGAGCATTTTCGGTAATCTTAATGGCGGGAAAGAGCTGCAGCGGAATGGACAGCATGATGGCAATGGAATAGAGGAACTGGACGCTGTTGACCATCTTGTTGTCTTGAGGCATGTTGAGCAGCACCACGGTCTCCGTCTTGGATCCGTAGGCGGCGTAGGAGATCGCCCCCATACCGATGAAGATAACCGAGATGATAATCATGACCGCTAACATGACTCGAGGGAACTTCCGAGGGTCTTTCATCGACTCCTGGATAGGAATGATGAGACCGATCCCCTCAAAGGTGAAGATGGCGGTTCCTATAAATAAGGTCCAGTCGTTGCGGTTGAACATAATGATGTCTGCCAAGCCATTGGTGCTCAAGGTGAGGATGTCGTAGTATAGCAAATAGGCCAGACCAAGGAGAATGAAGGCGTCGGCTATCAGAGCGGTGAAACTCAACTTCTCAATATCTCGCAGGAGAGAGAAGGGCAGGAAGACAAGAACCTGCAAAAGGATCAACCACTTGACGGGGATATTGGTTTTGCAGTCAGACACTGCCAAGATGACGGCCTGCAGGTTTTCTGACGTAAAAACCATGTACGCGGCAACAAACCCGATCTGGCTTATGACGATAGACGTGAGGATAGTGCCCCTCATCCACTTGCCATAGAGAATGCCACCAAGATCACCAAATGATCCCTCAACCTTGAGACGAGTCGTGACCAAGAGGACGAAACAGTAATAGCTCAGCGCAGCCACACCCAGCAGAACGGCGTTACTGAAGGTCATACCGCCATTCAGATAAGCTCGAGGCAGGAAGAGAACTCCAGTACCAACGAAGGACTTGAGCAACAGGAGCGCAGCGCTCATCGGGCTGTTCTTCCCGCTTCCTCCACGTTGTCTCCGTCTCCTTCGGTGACGCGATGGCGTCAACAGCGCACTATCTTCCATGGGCTCTCGGTCGTCTTCGCTGTCCTCGTCGCTATCGTAGTAGTCCTCGCCTCCCGAAGAGAAGTATTCGCCAGGCCGGAGTGCCTCGTCGTCCTCCTCCAGCTCTTCGCCGGCGAAGTGACCATAGATTGTGAGGAACTCGAGAAAACTGGACGTCAGCAGCCTCGGTTGGGAGCCGTCACTGGCTTCGCCGCGCTCTCCGCCATCTCTAACCGTGGAGGGGCTCCTAGCCGCCCGACGCAGGTAGTTGCGACGGAAGCCTCCGGGGACCTTGATCGCGTTGATATCGAGAATGTCGGTCTCCGGATCGGGGCGGGAGATGCTGAAGCTCTTGCTGCGCTGCATCTTGTTTCGAGCTTCAGCTTCCTCGGTCCACTTATAAATGCCTCGAGTCACGTCTCCGCCCTGGAGACGCAAACTGGAGAACTCGTCCTCGTTCAGGCCAGTCTCGGTATCGGTATCCGCTGTCTGCTTGCCCTTGACGCCATCACGCATGCTGGACTCTTCGGAATTGGCATCGGTAGGCTGGACCAGATGCCTTTTGACTACTTCGGGGTCCTCGTAGGCACCGGCGCCGACGTTACGCGAGCGGGAGTCAAAGGAGCCGTAGTTGGTCATGGGAGTGCTCGAAAGCTGAGCGCCGGCTGCAGCAGGAGACAGCGGTCTCGCCGGAGGGGGGGTAGCAGTGCGCACCGGAGGAGTGCCGTGTCTCGGGGGGGAGGCGCCTAGAGAGTTGGACAGCGCCGCGGCCAGAGCCGAGACGCCGGGACCCTGGACACTCGAGGGAGCAGCGCCAGCCAGCGGGGCGAGGCTGGCCGTCTCGCTGTTGTCGCCTAACCTGCTCGATCCCGGGCCGACGAAACGGCCCGTCTGCGGGGTGCCATATTGCTGAGATGGAACCGGCGACGCAAGTCTAGCGGTGGCGTCTGCTCGGGGAAGGGAGCCGAACTGTCGGGAAGGCGAGTCGGCTCTAGGAATGCTGAGCGGATCTCTCGAAGGAGATGCCATGATCCTGTTCGGTGAAGCTGTTCAGGGACTTATCGGATACCAGTCTGGGGAAAATCGAGGAGCATCCAAGCACACCGTCGCAGGCTTCGGTCTAGAGATCAACAAGAGATAACAAAGTTAGCGACGTGTCACGGCAAGCAGGAGATGGGATGGAACCGACAAGGAAACAGGAACTCGACGTGGGAAAGAGAAGGAAACGGTTCAAGTAGTGGAGCGTCTACCTGGGCTTGGTTGTAAGACAGCTGACGAGATCAATTGCAGCGCACGGCTTGGTGGATGTGCGTTCGAAGCTCTTGCTGTTAAGGAACCCGTGATAAGAACGCCGCTTCCTATGCGGGTCGGGTGACCTAATCTGGCAGGTCTGGAGGGTCTGTGGCTCATGCTGATAGCGTGGGGTGGGTACATGATCTGGTGTACTTACCTCCCTAACCTGCCTGCTTACCTACCTACCTCCCCTGGGGTGATGGCTCAAGGTGCTATGAATGCTATGTCCTGTTGCCGAAACCCGCCACGCCATCACAGAAGCTCCCGGGCTATTACACTCTAACTGTGCCTGCGCTATCCGTACTACCTATGTATGCCCTCTTTGCCTGAGGAATCCGACTTGCACGCGCCGGATGATTGACTAGTTATCTACGATAGATGCTTTACACAGTCACATCACTTACCTTGGACTCACTGAGGCGACGGGGTTCTTGCTTCCCTGAATCAGCACACAAAACAACACGTTCTTCAACACGGGGTGATTGCTTCATCGTCGGCCATCCTCCGACGGTTCGCGGATATCTCAAACGCTTCGAAATGGATCCCGGCTCTCGATCTCACTCCTAATCGGCCGAGCACTTCGTCTTGCTTTGCTTTGCCAGCGCACACTGACAAAAAGCCTAGGTTCCAGCGGATCATGCCTGCTTAAGTAAGGTACCGACCGGCCACAGTGGCAGGCGAAAGATATTTATTGGCTGCATGCACCTTCCGCCTCACTCACCGCCGCACATGCGCCGGAGCTGCTGTGAGAGAGTGGGGGGGCTAGCGCTGTTCATCCTGGCGACCAGCTAGCTACCTGTGGTGCCCTACCTATCCGTACCTACCTTGGTAGGCATTGTGTATTCGCTCGCGCTCTCCCGCTCGACACGGTGTGACCTCCCAACCCCGCGACGAACTGGCGGCCGAGTGCTCTTCAGCGGCTTTTTGGCGACCACGCGCATGTAGCGGTACAGGGGAACCCATTTCCTGCATCCCGTGCGCCCAAAGGCACTTTTTCAACTCCGATTGAAACCCTCGCCGAGTCATGGCCGAGGCCTTCCAGCAGTCCCATGCCTGACAAGCCACGCCACGCACCCACGACTGCCATGGTAACAACAGCCAGTATCGTCGATCTCCTTGAAAACTCCGGCTTGCCGCTGTCGTGCGCTTGAGTCAAACGACAGGTTTCCTCTTGTTGTTTTGGAGTAGCAAATCTGGCCTCGCCAGCATCGGATGGAATGTCAGACTAGGTTCTCGACGTCAGAGACTCTCTCTTCCCGTTGGCCAGTAATGCTCGAGCCACGGGACACTGGCATGGGAGCATCGGACAAACCTGATGAGCACTGCCATCCAAAATCGCATCTCTATGAGGTGTGGTGTGCACTTCCCGCCGCGGAGTCTGTTGACACGAGGTAAACGGCTGCACAACCCACCGCCGTCACCAACCATCAACCACCTGTCATGCACTCGTTATCCGGCCTGGTATGTCGTTCGCTGCCGGATGACGTCGGTCTCGCTTCCTCCTTCGGGCTTGTCTTCTGCATCTCGCTGCATCGTTGGAAATAATTGAGGCTTGGAAGTGTGAGTGGATCACCAGCAATACGGCGCGACCGGCTGGAGCACCACAGCGCATCGCAGCTTTCCAATCGGCACGCGGGGTATTGGAGAGGCTTGCATTGGATCGCCCCAGATGCCCCCTTGCACGCAGAACGGTGAACCCTGAAAACGAGACGACAAGAAGGACGCGAGACATGCGCCGGGCCAGTTGGATGCCTGTGCGGCCCGCCGTTCTTTGCTAGGCGATTCTCTGACTGGTCGCCCGTGATCGACCGCCGCCATCGTTCAACCACACTTGGACGCACTGGGAATTGGTCGAATCAACTCGACAATCAATTGCCCACTGGTGTGCTGTTGCGGGCGGGGATTTATACCAAGGCTCTCTCCCACCTGCTGGCTCTGATTCCGACTAATCCCACATCAATGACCATACATGTTGCCGAATCTTTCGCTGTTGTTTTACCACGGGCAAAAAGAAAGAGAAAGAGGGAAAGAGGGACACATACACAGAGAGAGGGAGTGTGTGCGTGTGCGTGAAGGCCAACGTTCTCCTTTTCGGGAAGAGTTCCGGATCTCTGAACCAACTTGAGGACGAACCCCTTTTCCGACAAACGCACTCCGCCATGGGCGGCGACGACAGACGAGCAAGTCTCTCCAGCATGGAGCAGACCGGCAAGAAATCCAAGCTGGGAGCTGTCTCGGGCGTTTACATACCCGTCTGCCTCAACATATTCAGCATTCTCATGTTTCTCCGTTTCGGCTGGATCCTCGGCCAAGTCGGGCTCCTGGGCATGCTTGGTTCGTCGGCCAATAAGATAGACGTCCTTCACCATCTCACCGCACACTAACACAAACCTTTAGGACTGCTGGTCACGGCCTACCTTGTGGACTTTCTGACGACACTCTCGTTGTCTGCTATAGCTTCAAACGGCGAGGTCAAGGGCGGGGGCGCCTACTATGTCATCTCGAGGTCTCTCGGCCCCGAGTTTGGCGGTTCCATTGGCGTGCTGTTCTATCTCGCCCAGGTTCTCAATACTGCCCTCAACGTCGTCGGTCTGATTGACTGCATCAAATTGAATGTTGGAGAGTCCTTCCCCCAGGGATACTGGACCGTCTATCTTCTCCAGACCTTGGCCTTGCTGCTCTGCGCCGGATTGTGCCTCGCGGGGAGCGGCACGTTTGCCAAGGCCAGCAATGCGCTGCTTGTCATACTCACGCTTGCCATCGTTAGCATCCCCATATCTGCCGCTTTCAAGTCTCCATTCCACGATAGTGAGCTAGGCGTGCGCTTCACCGGGTTCAGTGTCGAAACGTTAGTCGACAACTTTGCCCCTCACACAAGAAGCGAGTCGTATAAGGGGTTCGAAACTTTCCGAGAGGTTTTCGCCATCTTGTTTCCCGCAACGTCAGGAATCTTTGCAGGCGCTTCGATGTCGGGAGACTTGCACAACCCCAGCAAAGATATCCCGAAAGGGACTCTCTGGGCAATGATGACCACCTTCATTGCGTACCTTGTTGTAGTCTTCTCCATGGCTGCCACCACGACGCATGCCTCGTTTCTGAACAACACAAACATCATTTCGGTCACAAGCTTGTCAATGCCGCTGATTCTTGCCGGGGAGTGCGCTGTCACTTTTTTCTCTGCCGTCATGGGACTGATAGGGGCGGCCAAACTTATGCAAGCACTGGCGAGGGACAAGCTGCTCCCGGGCTTGCTGCCCTTTTCCCGGGGCACGAAGAAGGCCGATGAACCAGTCCAAGCAATTCTCCTGACCTATGTCCTTGCTCAAATTGCCATGTTCGCAAATTTGAACCAAATTGCAACTCTCATTTCCATGGGTTACCAGGTAAGTCGTCTCTTCCCTCACCTTTGAACTGGATTTACCAGAAGCTGACGAAAACCAGATGACATTCTTTGTCATGAATCTGGCCTGCTTTCTACTCAAGATAGGCTCGGCCCCTAATTTCAGGCCAGCTTTCAAATTTTTTAGTTGGGAGACAGCCTTCGCTGGGAGTATCATGTCTGCGGCGGCCATGTTCTTCATCGACCAGACATACGCGGCTACCGCAGTTTGCCTGCTCGTCTCCCTCTTCTGCCTGATTCACTACCTTAGTCCGCCCAAGCGCTGGGGTGACGTATCGCAGAACCTGATATACCATCAAGTGAGGAAGTACCTCTTGCGATTACGACCCGAGCACATCAAGTTTTGGAGACCACAGATCATCCTACTCATCAACAACCCGAGAAGTCAAACCCGACTGATTCAGTTTTGCAATTCGGTCAAAAAGGGGGGTCTGTACATACTCGGCCATGTCATTGTGACGGACGACTTCAATAGCGGCGTTCATGAAGCAAGGCTCCAGCAGGCGGCGTGGACCAAGTACATCTCGGAATTCTCCCGGATCAAGGCATTCGTGCAATTAACAATGTCCCCAACCATCACCTGGGGCATCCGGAACCTGATTCTGTCAGCCGGACTGGGCGGTATGCGGCCAAACATTGCCGTCATGGGGTTCTACAACATGGATGAGCTCCGAAGCTCGCGTCCATCGGTTCAGGTACCCAAACCTCCCAGCCCAACCGCTCCTAACGTCCATCGCCCACCAAAGACCAAGGAAAGGCCTGTACGAAGGAGGCGAGGTGACACATCGGCGCGTCTGATGGACGGGTTCCTTCCTACGGACGTTATCAAGACCGAGGGCATGATGAGCGTGACCAGCTACATGACCATGCTGGAAGACCTGGCTTTGAGGTATAAGCTCAATGTCGCTATCGGGAAGGGTTTTGAAGAACTGGAGACCCCACGTAAGGACAATGCCAACATCAAAAGACATATTGATCTCTGGCCGATTCAAATGTCGGCCGAGGTCTTGTCTGATGGTAAAAGTGTTCTCACAACTAATTTTGATACATGTACGGCAGTTCGTTGGCCACCCACGTCAAGTATTCACTAATGCGGTCGCAGATACTCTGATTCTCCAGCTCGGCTACATCCTCTACAGTGTCCCTACATGGCACAAAGTCTACAACGTCCGCGTCATGGTGTTCGTGGAATACGAAAGCGAGGTCGAGGAGGAGAGAGCGCGTGTCAAGGCATTGCTTGACAAGCTACGAATCGAGGCCGAGGTCATCGTCTTCTGGCTGGCTTCCGGAAATCTGAACACCTACGAGCTGATTATCAACGGGCAGTCCAATGATATCGAGTCCCAAATCATGGTTCACGACATACTCAAGGAAGAAGAGTGGTGGGATGACCTTCAGAGGTTCCGAGGTCGAGAGCCAAACCTGGACTCGACAGAGGAGCTCACGTCTTTCGCAAACATCATTGAGTCCACGGCTGGACGTCCTGGTGTTTTCAACCCCCACGTGCCATTGGAGGACATCGAATCTGGACGGCGTCCAAGTCTGGTGCACTTTGGAGAGATCCCTAGAAAGCCGACAGTCTCCAACCTTTCTCGACTGGGCGTCAGTGTTGGTATTCACACGTCTCACCTGGGAGATGAGATCTTTGAAGAAGAGTCCAACTCGGACGGCGAAATCAGCGAACAGGAACAGCAGCCGTCCTGTCTGGATTCCGACTCCGAATTCGAAAACGGCGACGGTGAGTACAGCGACGATGAGATGCCCGAATTCGAAGCTCCACGGCGTCCGTTGTTAGCCGGACAGGGACGGGGGCGAGGGCGAGGGCGAAGCCAGAGCGACGACTTGCTCATGGGCTCTGCCAAACAACGACGTGGTGTGTCGAGCAAGAGCGCCGCGCCGGCGACGGACTACGGGACCATGGTGTCGCAGGCCAGGGCCGAAGGACAGTCGGGAACAAGCCACATTGGACCTGTCGACAACATTTCGGCGCCTCCTACCCCGCTTGAACGACCCGTGTTGGATCGCAACATCACTGCCCGCTCTCTGGGCGGGTTCCGGTCGGCAGGTGTAAAAACATACTATGATGCGACGCCGGGAAGCGCATCTGGATACGCAACCCCCGCAAGGCCGACACTGTCTCGGCAATCGTCCGCGGTGCGCTTCTCGAGTCGGCCGGTGCCGGAAACGAGGACGGATGTCGAAGGGACATCAGGACCAACCATCATGTTCGCGGACACCACAGAAGAAGAGACACCGAGAGCGGAACAACCCGCCTTCTCGAGGCAGACCTCTTCAGGACGGGTCCCCAGTCGCCCCGTGCCCGAGATGAAGGTGACGGCGGCTGACGAGCCCAGCTACCCGACCAGTACGTTTCCGGAACCTTCGTGCAGATCGCGCAAAGCTTCCGTCGCATCTACAGCCGATCCTGGCTATGTCCACATGAACATGGCGGAGCTTGTGGGACGCTATCGATTAGACTCGAGAGTCGACGGGTCCGGAGAGGGCTCGCCTTACTCAACCCAAGGCATTGCACTCTCGTTCAACGATCTGCCGTCTCGCGCCCAGCACGTCATCCTCAACGAGCTCATGCGGCAGAACAGCAAGGACACGGCCGTGTTGTTTACCACACTGCCCGTGCCCACCGAGGGAACCTGCCATGACGAGCAAGCAAGCGTGCAGTATCTGTCGGATATCGAGGTTCTGTGCCACGAGCTCCCTCCCGTCATGCTAGTCCTGAGTAACAACATGACTGTCACGGTTGGGCTCTGATAGCCTCTGGGTACTCGAGGTGGGGAAGTGTCTTGGAACCGGCGAGGGATATACAACATGATACGATCGGGTCTAATTGTACGCGGGGGTGGTTCATATACTTTGGCGTTTAAATTTTATTCGAGTGTCGCCTTGGGACGGGGGTGATCATCCGGACAAAGGAATGTGGTCGTAAACTTTGCTGAGGGTGTCACATTCCTCAGTGTCTTTGGCCGAAATGAGAAAGTATCCGACCAAGCATTCTTTGTCTGCTAGAGGCGGCCGGGCCATGACGGGCTTTTTCGTCTGCAACCTTTACAAAGAGTTGGCCTCGACGGTGCATACGCAGCTCGAACCTTGGTCGTCCATGTCTTTTTCGCCTTTCCAGGAGGAGCCTGTCCATGAGCCTTTGGAGCCATGGTCATTAAACACGCGGCCCCGTCGGCGCTCCCCTCTTCGTGGACAATCCTGCAAACCGTCAACATGAAGGACCACGGCAGGAAGTCGAGCTGGACCACACAGCTGTCGCCGTACTTGCGTGGCCTGAAGGTGAAGAACATCATACCGTCTCCAATGACCCCTCATTCACCAAAGTCGCCGCAGAAGCAGCCGGGCGAGGGAGACTCGGTTTTCCAGATCATTCACACGCCGGACAGACCCGAACGCCCAATCTCAAGGACGGCGATCCCGGACGACGAACAGTGCATGAAGTTCCTCATGTCGCTGCAGAGGCAGGAGGAGCACAAGCGAGGCGGCATCAAGACGAGCCTCGCGATGTGGCCGTATCCCGACAAGGGGGAGGCAGAGGACCGCAGGTGTCTCCGGAGTGTGAGGGTTGAAAGCGTGCAGTTTGAAGAGGCACGGCTCGCCAGGACCAACTCGTCTGGCCCGGCCAGAGTAGTGGAAGTCGGCAGAAGCTCGACCAAGTCGACAGGGACGACGCGGCGGTCGTCACGCTCAACAACGCCCAGCGTCAGCGATGCGGAGGAGGACGACGAACCTATTGAGGAGCCCAGAATGTCGACTCACACAGCGCCTCTCTCGCCACCACCTACCTTGTCTCGCAATCAATCACGCCTGGACATCTGTACGCCAAGAGCCAACACCTCCCGCTGGTCTGACGACAGCGTCGAGTCTCTCTTCTCGTCAAGAGACCAAGATTCCCCCTGCCCCCAGCGGGAAACTCTTCGCTCGTCGGCCGAGATATCATCGCCTACTGTTTTCGGTGACGACTCGGTCGAGCCTTTTTCACCCACGCTTTTGATGCCGGTCAAAGACCGGCCCGCAACGCCGTTCACAGAGCCCCGCCTCCGAGCCATGCCTGGACCGACCACCCCTCCGCCATCAGACCGCGTCGCCCAATTTGTGAATGTCAGTCCGGAGCCCGTACCGCGCAAGTACTCGTGGCGATCGTCCAGGGATACGGTTCTCAACACGGCGGCTCCGATGTCGAGGTTCCAGTCTTGGTCACCGGAGGTGCCGCCGAAAGCAGAGGCCAGGAAACAGCAGCAGCATGCCGAGCCGGAGGTCTACGGCGACTGGGCAGATTACTATTTTGAGGACGGAAATTTCTGGCACGACTATTCCGACGGCGAGTACGAAGGAGACGGAACGGGGCTAGAAGGGGACAGTGATGTGGACGATGAGAAAAACGACGAGGAACTTGAAGAAGAGGAGGCTGAAGTGGAAGATGAGAACCATACAGGCCGATTGGGCGTCGACAACAGGGACATATACCCACGATACGAGAGTTTCATCGAGGACTACAAGGCCAATGTCATGAGTATCACGGTAACGGAGGTGTAGGTCTGGCTTATGCTGTGTTTCATTGCTTTCCGTGTTCAGCGTGGTGCGTTCACGCGTGGGATGATATCCCGTCGCCTTTCCGGGGCCTGTATGGTTGGCTTTGTAACACTACTGTACTGTACTTTGAGGCTGCGATTACCCATTCAATGTTTTCATCGTCCTTTTTCTGACTTGGCATTTTTTTCTCTTTTTTTCTTTCCGTCTTCGGTCCAACACAACTTTGATTGTACATCGCAACGTCACTCGCGTTAAGACGAAGCTGACCCAAGATAGACGAAGTGGAGGCTGGACCCGAACTGATTGCTTGAAGCCAGAAAAGAAATACAAATATACTGAGAGGATTTAACGGATCTTTTTTGCTGTGTCTGTTTGTCTGGAAATCGGTATCCTGCGCCATGACAACGGATCCAACCCTCGACTCTGGGCTCGACATCCGACAACTGCGTATGCCTTTCCTCGACCTCTACCCAACCCCCCCTTCCCTCCCCGGAAATACCCCTGCCGTATTCAAACGCCGGTTACTCCGTCGCTGTTGCCGTTCACCCCCCAAAAGCCCTAGATTGGGACGATTTTACAGTGGTCGTCGTTTATCTGTGTAGGAGAGGGAAGGGAGTTCGTCCCTCAAGCCTTGGGCTTCTCCTCGTCTTTCCAGTCGGGCGGGCCGTCGATGCCCGGGCGGCACGCGATGCGGGCGAAATCACTGTGCTGGCCGAAGCTGCCGCACTTGCTGATGTGCTGGCCCTTCTTCCTGGCCTCTTGGCAGAGGTGCCAGCGCTCGAGGGCGACGCGGCCCATGTTGTGGCTCGGGTTGGCGCAGCACTTCTGGCGCAGCATCTGGTAGTGGCGTCTGCCGGCGGAGGCGGCACCGAAGAAGACGAAAAGGAAGAAGATGGTCTGGAGCGTGGGGATGCGCATCTTGGTGGCTTGCTTTGAGGGGGTGTTGATCTGGGTGGTGACTAGAATATTGATAGTCTGGTGTGAGCTGATGACGGAGGAGGAGGAGAACGATATGAAGACTAGTCCCTGTTCTTTTAAGTATACGGATCCAGAGATCGGAGCTGGCTTGATGATTTCGTTCGGCGTCTACCACGGTCATGGAGAAGCGGTTCCTGACTTTCGAGTCCCACGGCTCCGTCGGAGCGTACCTTTATGGCACTGCAGTTCCCGTCCTCGTACATTGAAATCCTTTCCACAAGACTATCTGTCTGGCTGCAAGGGTATGCGCCTCTTCTGTTTGCCTCGACTGTATTTACCTTTGTAGATGAAGCCGTTGCCGACTTTGGCAGCCGACGGCTACTTGTAGAATTGCACACATTGCACAGAGCCCCCCCCCTCGGTGAGTCAGACATTGCCTACTGCTATTTGAAGTGCTACGGAGATGTTGATAGAAAGATTTGTGGTTCAGCCATGGCCTTTCGAGGGCAACGGAAGGGTTACTATTCACGCCATGTAGGTAGGCTCTAACTTTTGACCCCGATATGCTATTAAAAGCAGGACCTTCTTCTAGTTAAGAAATTTAGTAGTTAGTCAGCTCAAGTATCGATCAATAAATAATACGTATTCCGTATCCAAACAACATGCACACTGCTTCACCTTCGTGGAAACGACCAAGACCGAGGAGCATCTCGTCCAGCTTTGTGGCCCAAGCTCTCGGAATTCGACAAAAAAAAAGGCTTTCCAAGTTCCCTGTTCCATCCCCTCCCCTCGGTCTACCCTCTCACAAACTTCATCTCATGCACGCAGTCCAAACACCATCTAAACCTTTTTAAAAATCTACCCGCAATGCGGCGAGTCAGCGCCACAAGAAGACCCGAGGACCCCGCCATAGCAGTACGTGTAATCTCCAGTTGTACACGTGTAGATGCCTCGCCTACCGCCCTCCCTCATCCGCCGCGCTCATGCCGTCTCACCGCACGTGGCGACCCTCCTCCCGGCATGCCGCGACATCTCCTCGGCCGTGACTGAATTCCGCTGGATCAGATCGCACGTTGTCGGCGTCCTAAAGCCGCCGGGTGCCCGGGCTACGGAGGCCCGCATCGCCCGCCTCTGCGCAAGACGCGGCCGCGGCGTGCCGCTGCAGTACGTCCTCGGCTCCCAACCCTTTGGTGCGCTGGACATCAAGTGCCGGCCTGGCGTCCTCGCGCCGCGCGCCGAGACGGAGGCGTACGCGTTGCACCTGGCCGAGATGATCAGGTCCGGTCGGCTGCCGGGCCTTCGGGACAGAGAGCTCCGCATCGTGGACTTTTGCACGGGTACCGGGTGCATTGCGCTTGCACTCTATGAAGGTCTCGCGCGATGGGCGGAGAGGCTGAGCATCACGGGCGTCGATGTTTCGCCAACTGCGATTGGGCTCTCACGAGAGAACCTGCGGCATAACGCTGATGCCGGCGTGCTGCCGCCACCGACCGAGGCGAAGAGCATCGTCTTCCAGCTGTCGGACGTATTTGACGAGGCGGCTATGGCGGCGCTCCCGCGATGTGACGTCCTGGTATCGAACCCGCCGTACATCTCTCGCAATGTCTGGACTTACGGCCGCGGCCAGATGGGTTACTCGGTGCGAAAGTACGAGCCGAAACTCGCGCTGGTGCCGGGTGACACGGCGCCGACGTACGAAGGGTGCGATCATGCCGACGTCTTCTACGCCAGGTTGCTGGAGGTTGCAGGCCGGCTGCGGCCGAAGGCTTTGCTGTTCGAGGTGGGAGACCAGGAACAAGCAGCCCGGGTTGCGAGGCTCGTCCGGCGGAACCATTACACCAGGCAGGCAACCTGCGAGCTGTGGAGGGATTGGCCGGACATGACGCCTGAAGAGGACGAAGCTTGCAAGGTAGATATAGACTCGGAGAGGCTTGCGGTTAGGGGGAGTGGAAATGTACGGTCCGTGGTTGTTTTCCAGTGACATACAAATAGAGGATGTAATGAAACCCGGACGCAACACACCGACGTTGATAGCGTTCCAATCTTTGTAGTATCGTTGGAACTTGCACAACACACGCATCGTTATTCCAGACAATTCAAAAACGAGCAGCTAACTGGACCGAATGGTCGCCAACAGCGACAATGACTGTGATTGCAACAAAAAGCAAAAGATTTACTGCCCAGAGGCGGATTCGAACCGCCGTCAACACGGATCGCTGTATAGAAGAACCACAACGTATCATCCTAACCAACTAGACGATCTGGGCCAGTTGTTGCTGTTGATCCTAGTGCAGCACTAGCAAACTAAGACCCGTTGAGCGGAGTCTTGGAGACCGTCCCACTGAAAGCAATGGCGCTACCCACCATTTCATCCTGTCTTTAGCGACTGCAGAGCGGTCTCACAGGTCTAAAGTACCCACCCGTCGTTTCCTCCACGCCGTTTCACAGGTACCTTATAGCCGCATATGTTGCCAGATGCCAAGGCTCATTTCTCACGAGGATTCCCGCGATGGCAACTGTCTTACTCCAATCACCCACCTAGAGACACTGAGGGTTCCCATTCCACGATTCAGGGACCCTGTGACTCTTTGGGTACTGGGGTCCTCAGGGAGCATTCCCAGTGAGTGTTAGGTGTCTGTGTCCATCGTTCATCACACGTGTGCTTCACTGGAATCCTGGAACCCAGAGATCCGGATGATTCGTGAGATGGAGGGGGGTGGGGGGTGGTTACCCTCGCGAGCCGCGTACTAGCTGCACGTCATCAGGCGAAAGGGCGTGGCTCGTCGCGTTCTCCTGGAGCGAACCAGCAGAGCAGCAGGGAGAAGTCCGAATCTGGTGACTGGAATGGTTCCTAAAGTTGATCGAGGTCCATTGGTGATTGCCGGCGCTCGTGGCGTCTGTTGATGGGATTGTGAGATTCCTATGCGGGCTAGAAAGCAGCTACCGGTGCGTACCATGGGTATCGCGTTGTCAGTGACTCGGAATGAAGCTGGCGGATTCCCACAACACGACCCGGACACATGCCCTGATGGCCTGATCGACTTGCCCCGGCGCCGTCAACGGTCTCATGGAGGAAAAGGAGATCCTTTTTGGCCCAGCCAACAACGGTGTGCTCATCTTCACCAGCCTGACGCACTGGCTGGGTGAATGACGTTGATGAAATACATATGCGTCTTTCTCAGCCTCGGAGAGGTAAGTGATCCATCACTTACACGGCACAGGCCTTGCTGGAATCAACAACACCAGCATGCATAGCTCTCACCGTTGCCCATTTCAGGCAGCTTCAGACTGATGTGCACTGGAAATTACAAACTTGTAGGCAGCGCTTGCCGATTCTCTCCTGGAAGATGCGTGGGGCAAGTTGAAGCAACATCCTGGACGTGGGTCTTCCCGGAGCCTTGATGTCGACCCGAAGCTCACGCATGACAAAAAGAACCGGTATCACGAAGCACATCAGTGGCATTTCTGACTGCCACAGATGTAAGAGAAGCCAGGACATTTGCTTCTTCGCAAGGGGAAAGACGACAAATAAGCTCGCAATGATAGCTCGCACGCAATAATGCAAAAGCTAGGTACCGTCGAATGCTAACTCGCAAAAGAATTGACCAGCCTGGGGGTCGAACCCAGAATCTCCTGATAACATCGTAATCGTAGTCAGACGCCTTGCCATTGGGCCAACCGGCCATTCATATGGTGATCTTGCAAAACAGATAACTATGTACTATAATTGTCAAACTGTTACTGACCTTCGGCATCGCGAGCTAGGAAAATGATCATATCTAGTACAATATTGCTTGAATCCGAGTTCTCTAGCAACTTTCGAGTCGCTAAAATACTTCCTTCCCTAGTGTTACTCACATTGGCCAATGTTAGACTCTTGCAAAACCGAGGAGTTGGCTTCAGTGGATATGCACTAAACGGATCCACCCGAATAGGCATTTGCTGCTCACTCGCACTTCCAAGACGAGCAATCCTTATGAGTGAGCAAACATGGAGACTTCTCACTGAATAGTTCCATGTCGCTGAGATATGCCATCTTGCAGTCCCCTAAGCAGCATTACTCGGTGATGGGCACATTATCGACCTCTGAAGATGTCATTTCCTGACAAGCCGGTCGCTCACCTGCTGGGCTCGAATGGTGAGTTCAGTAGCTTTCCCTCATGAGGTTCGCATGCGAGCGATTTTGGCCTCAATGACGGATTCCCCGCCGGGACTGGCACCCATTTTCTCATCGAGTCCGTCTTCTTACACTTTTCTAGGACCTGTCCACGCCGTCACGTACTCTGCCTCCTCCGGCACCTACATCCTCACCGGCTCAGCAGACCGCAGCATCAGACTCTACAACCCGGCGTCCCACGACCAACCCGCGCGCTACGGCGCAACCATCACCAATAAGAAACCAGGAGCCCCGCCGACGGTTCCTGAAGGCCGCCTCATCCAGACCTACGCCGCTCACGGCTACGAGGTCCTTGACCTCTCCGTCTCGTCGGACAACGAACGCTTCGCCTCCGCCGGCGGCGACCGCGCCGTCTTCCTCTGGGACGTCGCGACGGCCAAGACGACGCGCCGCTTCGGCGGCAACGCGCACGGCCACACGGCGCGCGTCAACTGCGTCTCCTTCGCCGGCGACGGCGACTCGCTCGTCGTCTCGGCGGGCTTCGACACGAGTGTGCGCGTATGGGATGCCAAGTCCAGCTCGGCCAAGCCCGTGCAGGTCCTCGACGAGGCCAAGGACGCCGTCACGGCGCTCGTGGTAAGCGGTGCCGAGATCGTCGCGGGCAGTGTGGACGGCAGAGTGAGGAGCTACGACGTGCGCATGGGACGGTGCGTGACTGACGTCATCGGCGCGAGCGTGACGAGCCTGCGGCTCACGCGCGACGGCAAGGCCATGCTGCTGGGGTCGTTGGATAGCAAGATCCGGCTGATGGACCGAGAGAGCGGCGCGTGCCTCAAGACATACGCGGATGACGCGTGGAGGAACGAGGAGTTGCGTGTGCAGGCCGTGCTCGGCGGGAAGGAGAAGTACGTCATTGCCGGCGACGAGCTCACCGCTGGCACGGGACCGGCAGGGTTGAACGGTGACGGCAAGATCTGGGCGTGGGATCTATTGACCGGCAAGTTGATCGCAACGGTGAGAGTGCCAAACCCAGAGGGCTTCGAGCCGAAGAAGAAGATGCTGGGCAAAGACGGCAAGGAGAAGGAGAGGAGCAATGTTGTCAGCTGCATAGCCTGGAGGGACGATGGATGGGGAGACCAGTTCTGTGTCGGTGGCACATCAGGAGTGGCCACCGTCTTTGGCCCATTCTAGAGGTTTCTGATCAAGTACATCACGTCACCGTCAAGATGCGGCAGCTGTAAGGTACTGAGCGATGATTCGCGTCGTAAAGACGTCTATTTCTTCGACCAAAATCTTCTCAAATCATACAGAGTCATGTCCGTCTCTGACCCCGTGGTACTGTACACACGTATGGATGTTCCGCAGACGCCCAACACCATTGTACCCAGATGCCTCCTGGAAATTCCCAATTGGTGCCAACCAAACAAAATTACATGAACAGCAGCCGTGCCTCGCCGATACGTCGTTCAATTAGTCCATGCCGACGTATTTGAACCAATTCGGGCGGCAATCGTCTTTGTGCAGCCAAGCCTCACCGTCAGTAAAGCGGCCGGTCACGCAGCCCTTGCACTTGTTCGAGTTGGGACAGTTGAAAAACGGGATGTGCTGGTATCCGATATCACGGAACCTGAGATTTGTTGGTTAGTCTAGCATTCTCACATAGGTGGCTTGGCATGACGTACCAATGAATCTTGGACTTGTCCTCGAAAAGACCCAGAGCAATGCTGTGAACGGGAGCATCGCCCCATCTCTCGTAGAAGAAACCTCCAGCGCGGTCCAGGTGTTGGAAGTAGTCCTCGTACGCCTGGCTGCGCCAAAAGTCAATGTCGGCAATCTCAAAGTTGCTCCAGAAGTGGCAGGTCGAGTAGCCGTGTGCGTTGACGTTGTTCTCAGGCCGACCAGTCTTGTCGGTGAGCCAGTCCATTGCATTATTCTCGTGAAGGTACTCGGGGTGTTGTGCAAGGAACTTGACCGTCTCGGGCCACAGCGTCGGGATCGACATGGGTGCATCGTACAGGTTAATGGTAAACCCGTACGTCTTGTTGTTGTCTTGCATGTATCGGAAGACGTCGTAATCGATGTCACAGAAGAAGTGAACCTTGGGTTCAACGCGCCAGTAGTACTTGGTGTGCTGCAAGGCCGGGTGTCTGTAAAACATTCCACTGTTCCAGCGGCACATTGAGTGGTACGAGACCTTGTCAGCGTATTGAATGTCGTTTTCTTTGAGGATCTTGACGGATTCCTCGTAAAGATCCTTGTTGATCCATGACGGCATCTCCCAGTGTTCCTTGGGAATTAGCTCTGCGTAAGAGGGTCAGCGCAAAAGCCATGCGGGGGGAGTATAGTAAAAATTTACCGTATCTACATTCGGCCTTGGTGGCAGCCTGGGTCCTTCTCTTGAACTCGTCGGTGAAAGGCACCTCATTGAAAAATGTCCAAGGATAGTTGAACTTGTGGTTCCAGGTCCGCTCGAGGTCGACCATCGACTGAATCATTCCATCCAACTCCTCGTTCCTGACGAGTGCAAGCAGCGTCGCGTTGATGCGCGCAGAGTCCTTGGCATCAGGAGCGTACTTATCGTCGGAGGCGTACGTTAGAATACCTTGAGGCTCGCCGGTAGCTGTATCGAGGCGCAACGATTAGCCCTATATGCCAGGTGCTTGCAAATTTCGCAGAGGGAACTCACGATCGAGGTTGGGATCCCGTCCATTGTCATAGCGCACTGGCTTCTGGCTTATCGGTCTCTCGGGGCCAAAAATTTGGTACAAAAAGAAGCACCAAAGCATCACGGCCGCTAAGGCCAGAGCCCGGACTGGCCGGGCGACCGCCATCTTGGGCGAGGAGTCGAAGGTGAGCCGGCAATCGCTGGAAAGTCGTCGGAGAGCGAGTGTGTTTGTTTGCCCGAATCTCGACCTGGAAAGCGATGTCAGGTTCGAGGTCCGCGCAAGTGTCGACGGCTAGCGGGAATGCAAGGCGTCCGAGTCGATTAGTGGGAGGTTCTCGGTCGCGGCTCGTGCCGTAGGGTTTTAAGGGTCGTCTGGAGATGTGGGAGGGAGATTGGTTGACCACTAAGCCAGATTGATTGTGACGCGTAAAATTCGAAAAAGGGGCAGCGATGGCAATCGTTCCTGGGTCGGGTCGTTGGCTGCCCGGTTGAGGCTGATGTCACCCATGAATTTTGCCAATTAGCGCCCAGCATTGGGAGGATCGAGGCCTATGGATCATTGCTCCAGTTATCAGGCCACTGTATGATAGCGATAAGAAGGGTCGATGCCCCCTCCCCCCGGCGGCCCCTCCACCCCGGCTTCCCATCTACCTCCCGCGTATCAATTGTCACAAGCCTCGATTGTCGCGTCTTCGACGATGCGATCAAATTGGATCCTTGCCCATACTTCATCCCCGATGTCTATGAGATAGGCCTCGAAACCACTCGCCAGTGGCCTGGCTTTTTTCGTACAGCATGGCGTTTGCTGCAAAGCTCGGTGCCTTGACCGACGAGCTCGTCGAAGTCATCACATCGACACCAGACAAGGTGGGAGGCAGTTCATCCCATCTCGCATCGACACAACACACAATACGGTGCACCTCGGTCTGCAGCTAACAACGCGCGCAGAAAATCAGCCAGGAAAGATTCAATTTGTTGCGCGAGTCTTCCCTCCGTAGCTTGAGATACCACAGCTTCTTACGCACCAACCAGTTCGATGTCGAGAGCCAGCTCGTTGGCCTGGAGGAGCGCTTTCGGGTCCACCATCGCGAAGGCTTGGCGGACGCCTTCAGGGAACGTCTCGATGCCTTGTCACGGTTTCGAGCAAAGTGGCACCCCGATATCCTACACTTCATTCTGGAACTGGCCGACCGGCCAACTCAGAAGACACGACTGAGCGACCTAGAACTCCTGAAAGAATCGGAAGAAGACAAACAGCCACCGCTCAGATGGGAAGATATCGCGAAGGAGGATGGGTGGCACGAGGACGCCGAAATTTGGAGGTCTATCGATTACAGCGATAACTCTGGCGACGAATACGGCGACCCTCAGGCGGAGATATCAAGCGAATCCGACGATACCTCACTTTCAACCCTCGATGCCTCGCTCGGCAGAGAGCCAGAAGACTTTGAAATATCCTCCTCTGACGAAGTCGCCCTCAAAGAGGTCTTCGACAGCCAGGCTTGGAGAGCCGAAACGAATAGGACAGCTTCAACCCGACAGCACAAGGTGCCCATCACCGAGTTCCAAGCGACAAGAGAAGCCCTATTCATGCTCCAAGGCCTCCCGACAACACTCTTTCAGAAGGACGGAATTCCCGATCCGGCGTACCAGATTTCACGTGTCGCATGGGATACCTACAAAGCTCTGGTTACTTGCTTTGCTGAGAGCGGACGTCAGCTGTTTCAGCTACGCTCATTTTCAAAGAGACCGCAGACGGCGCCTCTCTTCCAAGTCTTCCGTGACAACGTTATCGCCAGCTTGCAGTCGTTTGACAAGAGTATCTCGAGTGTTCAGGAGCGACTGGTAGTGGCGCGCCAAGATACGGTTGTCAGCATGGCGGCAATATTGGAGGAACTCAGGCCGCAGTTGGAGCCTCTGATGTCTCTGTCTGAGATTGTGCGGCAGCTCTACGATCCCGCGAATGGCGGAGCGTTTCGCTTTTTGGAGCTCATCTACGACGAGATCGCCATCGCCCAGCTCTCAGGACGAGATATAACATACGAATTCCTTGGGAGGATTTTCTTTAACTGCTTTCAAGTATATCTTCGACCGATCCGACTCTGGATGTCAGAGGGGCAACTAATGCCGGGAGATAAGGTCTTTTTCGTGTCAGAATCATCAACACAAGTGCCGCTTCGTCAGGTCTGGACAGAACAGTTCAAGCTAAGGAGAACATCGGACGGGGTACTTCATGCTCCCGGTTTTCTACAACCGAGTGTTGGGAAAGTTTTCACGGCCGGAAAGAGCATCGTCGTTCTCAAGCATCTTGGCAAGTTCGAATCTCTTCGGAAGCTTTGGGATGAGCAGGAACCCCCTCTTACATTCGACACCGTCTGTCCTCCTGGGCTAGAACTTGCGCCCTTTCCTGAGCTGTTCACCTCGTCCTTCAATCTCTGGATGCAAAGCAAGTACCATGCGACTTCCGAAACACTCAAGCAGACACTGTTTGACTCTTGTGGACTGGAGGCGAATATTGAAGCATTGCAACAGCTCTACCTGATGGCTGATGGAGCGGCGGCGGATGAATTCTGCAAAGGGTTATTCGCTCGGCTGGACGCCCTTCGTCCCGATTGGCATGACCGATATTCGCTGAGTGGGTTGGCGCAGGAGGCTTTCTCCCTACGTGTTGATACCACTCGGCTCTTCGTCACTGTCCGGCTAGAGGGTCAAAAGAA
Source organism: Colletotrichum destructivum (assembly GCF_034447905.1). Taxonomy (NCBI): domain Eukaryota; kingdom Fungi; phylum Ascomycota; class Sordariomycetes; order Glomerellales; family Glomerellaceae; genus Colletotrichum; species Colletotrichum destructivum. The sequence continues at coordinate 2,199,044 of NC_085898.1, read as the reverse complement.
GTCTGTGGTGGCTGCTCGCGATTTAATCCGGACAGCCCTGCCGGAAGTTTTCTTGCAGTACCGTCTGCCGTGGCCGGTTCAGCTCGTTGTGACTGAGGACACAATCACTCAATATCAGGCCGTTTTTACACTGCTGATGCAAATCAGGCGCGCCGTGAGTCTTGTTCAACGCAACCGAATACTTGACGAGCTGGCCTCCCGCAAAGATATTTGGGGCAGCCGAGCGCTCTACTACCTCCTTCGCTCCAAGTTAATGTGGTTCTGCAACTGCATCCAGACCTACCTGGCAACATTGGTGCTGGCCCCTTACACGGAGAATCTACGACAGAGTCTGCGGCAAGCCTATGACGTGGACGCCATGATCGGTCTCCATGCTATGTTCATGAAGCAAGTTGTCGACGCAGCTTGTCTGGGTAGGAAGCTGGACCCCATTAGGGGTGGTGTATTAGACATCTTGGACTTGGCCGCGAGGCTAGAAGATGCCCAGAGCGCTAGCGTCGCCGAGGAGGCGGAGGAAGCCCAGGAGCTGTCCCGGCTTTCCATCATGTCCTCGCCGATGAAAGCGAGCCCCCGCCGGCGAAAACCGGCCGTCTACGCCGAGGACAGTGACGACGACAGGGCGGGAAGTTTCGGAGGCAGGGCCAAAAGGGGCGCGATCAATGCAGGCAAGGGCTACCACCAGTGTCTACGGGAGATTAAGACAGACTTTGAGAGGTACTTGAGGTTCATATGCGGGGGCCTCCGAGGGGTTGCTAGGGCTTCGGGCGACGAGGCGGCCGTGAAATGGGACCTCCTAGCCGAAATGCTGGAGGTGGGCGTCAAGGAGGGTGCTTGAAAGTTGAAGGGCCCCTTCGCCAAGCAGGTACGGCGTGACCGGCCGACTCGAAAACTTGGTCTCGAGACCCGCAATATCATTAGAGTTTACAGATACATACTGCCAGGAAAGGAGAAGGATCGGCATGGAATTCCTTGAATTCCATCCGTCTTTGAGCCGGCCAGCGTCAGCTGGTTGTGTGTGTGTGTGTGTGTGACTGCAGATGGATCCTGCTGCACACTGAAATTATTGGATTCCTGCATTGCAAAGACGACCTGGGCGACAAGCGGAGCGGTCAACGGCCGTGGCACGATGCTCGGTGAGCACTAAGAGAGGTATTCAATGTGCCTGTCGCACGATGCAAGCGACTGCGAAGCGTACAAGCGAAGTGGTGCGACTGTCCTGAGCTCTAGTTTCTGGCCTAGCAACCGCTTCTGTATCTTTTCCCGTCTGACCGGTGTCCGTAGCGTTGACTCAGACAGCAACCACTGCTCTAGAGAGCGCATGCTTCCCAAATGGAAGCGTCTTAGGCGTGGTGATTCATGATTCCTCGTCCGTTCGGAGTGCCCGGGAGTCAGTGTATCATCACCCGTGTTCACGATGCCGCCCGGCGCGTACCTCCCGTGGTGTTGTGACAGAATTGCGATGAAGCGCCGCCCATCCCCCTGGTTGTCAAGGGGGATGAGAATAGTGTTGCCAACTTTTCCCATCCCCAGCCCGCCTTGAACCTTGGAAGTTGGAACGAGCAAGATCGACAGTGGGGCCCCAATAATCGTAGCCCGAGGCCAAGGGTCCAATATCCAACTTTTTGTTGCCTCGGAGCGAGGTTGCATTCGTCCTGCAGGCTCCTGTCGATTTCCCGTTTCCCACCCCAAAGTCCAGCATCCATGTCTCATCGGTCCACGGTGACCGTCGGCGTTTTGAGTTGAGAGTTGCGCTGGTGCCCGAAGGTTGGAGAACTAATGACAGGGAGAAAAGGCCCAATTCGGGGAATTGTAGCTCAAACCAGTCTGGCATCGTCCCGCATGATCAGCTTTGATGGGGGGAATACCTTGGTTCGACATGTGTGGATAGATGACTCAAAGGCTGTGCGTTGATGAGGCTCGACGACGGTCGACGCCAGTGATTTCAAGGGGTCTTTGCTTGAAAGGTGTAGCTCAGGACCAGCCAAAGCTGTATGAATCCTGCTCGGTCACAGTCACATGGATACTGTGCAGACTTGTTCACCAAATTTTGATTTCAATAGGAGGGTACATGTAGTTGGGCTACGTTCAATCCACGATGTCGTTTTTGAATCAGTTGTGGGAGGAGCATCTTACAGCAACCCGTCGGAAACGGTCCGAGCGAAACGGATAGCGGATGGCGGCCGTTGACCGTTTGATTCGGACTATCGGTTTATCCATAGCACCGATCTGCCCCACCATTGAGAACCGACCTAAGCAGGCGTCGAAGTTTGGTGACGACCTCATTCCTTCGCTGCAGGAACATCGATCTCGACTGCGCCAAACGCCTCACGACATCTGCGCATGTACTTTGGCTCGCCGCATTTCAAATCGTCTCGCTGCTTTCTCCGGAACGCTTCCTGACAGTGATCACCCTATAGCTGTCTCTATTCGCCAAACTCGCCCAGCATGTCCGAACGCAAAGTGCTTCAGAAATACTACCCTCCAGATTTCGATCCAGCGTCCCTCACGCGCAAGCGCGGACCGAAGCAGACCGGCCCCAAGGTCCAAACCGTCAGAATCATGGCCCCGTTCTCGATGAAGTGCACTACATGTGGAGAGGTAAGGCAAACCGGGCTTCAGCCTTCCGAAAGCGGTCGTGTCCGACATGGCGCGCATCTTGATAACCTCACACACTGACTTGCGAGCAGTACATATACAAAGGAAGAAAGTTCAACAGCAGAAAGGAAACAAATCCTAACGAGCGATACTTGGCCATTCAGATACACCGGTTCCATATTAAATGTACCCGATGCTCAGCAGAGATCATATTCAGGACAGACCCCAAGATCGCCGACTATGCCGTAGTCAAGGGTGCGCTGCGCAACATGGAACCCTGGCGCAACAAGGAGGGAGAGAAGGAGAGCGTCGACGAGAGGCTGGACCGGCTGGAGCGCGAGGAGGCCGAAGCTGCCGGCGAAGAAGAGAAGAATGCGATGGCGGACCTGGAATCAAAGAACGAAGACGCGAGGCGGGAGATGGCGGCAGCGGATGCGCTTGACGAGATTCGCCAGCGCAACGCGCGCATCCAGCGGTCAGAAAAGGACGGCGTCGACTTCTCCGAGTATGTCGTCCGGCCCGAGGACGAAGAGAGTACGAGATTGGAGAGGGAGGATGAGGAGGCTGCGAGGAGGGCATTCGCTGCTGCGCGGGAGAGGGCTTCTCTCATGGACCTTGGGGAGGAGATTATCGATGACGAAGTTAAAGAAAGCTTCAGTGGAGAAGCGGCATCATCATCATCATCATCCTCCTCCTCCTCCTTATCAGCCGCAGCGGCGTCACTAAGGTCAGGAGATGGGCCCGAGACCGCGGAGGCGAGGGCCGTGAGGGATACTTCGATGATGCCGCCGCCACCGCCCCCCGTCAAGCGGGTGGTGAAGAAGAAGAAGGATTACTCTGCCGCGCTTGGCATCAAGAAGAAGCCATCACTGGTGTAAGTAAGTCATGAGTAGAGGCGTGGCTGCAGCATCCTTCTGCGCTGTATCATTGCGTTTAAAGCAGATGCACGTAATAGGGGTCAGGTACACGTCATTATCCGCCCTTCTATGCGTGTATAGGTAAACGTCCATACACTTTGGGGCTTGTTTGACTTTTGGGCATGGCGTTTCGGAAACGGAGGGAAACATTCGCACGGACTGCGAGTCGACAGGGCATCGAATACGTAAACGAGGAAGCAGACGGTTTGTCTTCCGTTTTGGATGCCCAACTTTAGAGGGGCCGGGATCAGCAGACAGCCCAGGCCTCGCGGACCATGACTGCACAACAGACTTGGGACGTCAAGACTTTGGAAGTTCTAGACGTCACACCAATATTCACATTATGAAACTTTCGCTTCTTTCCGCCATGTTCTAGATGTCCCTATTGCGCGTCTGTGCTCTCTCCTTTTCCCAGAGGTTGTTCCCCGCCCGTCGACGCCCCCGCAACGTCGATCTTTACCCCGAATAGTCCAGCGCTGTGATTGTTTATACTTTGGCCCTACATGTGTGTATGTTGAAGTGTTATTTTTAAGCTTGTGAACGGCCTGCTCGAAGGTTCGGCAGGCATGTGAGCTCCTGGCTCGGGGAAGTCCTGCTGTGCGGGATTGTGTATTCGATCTGGGCGGCGACGAGACCGCGCCGATCGTGGCAGCCTGGTTGGCCGTCGCTGCAATCGCTGGGCAGTGGGTACGGAATGGGATAGAGAGGACAGATGGACGGACGAACTCGTACCCAGGACGAATCGACATGATGGAGAAATGGCGCAGAGCAAGGCGAAGAGAGGTCGAGTGGTTTTCTTTGGCTCCTCTTTACCCAAGGGAGTGGTCGGCCTGGGGAAATTTGGCGTCGGAAATGCTACGTTCCTGGCACGATAGAAACGCTGAAGAGGAAGAGTGGAGAGCGATTTAATGTCGTAGTGTAGTGAGAAAAGACCTAGAAGTCGTGAACACTAACCGCCTTGTTTTCTTTTTGGCATTGTGATACGGTAGAGGGCGTAGGCAGGTCGTTTGCGAATACACATGAAAATGAGGTTTGAGCGAGATAGTTGTCTCTTAAAGAACTAAGGCCGTGACTGTTTTCCAGAGTTTAATCATAATTGTATGTAGCAAATGGTTATTTGTGTGAGAACTTGTGGTCACCAACATCTCACATGAAGATGGTGAAGAGTATCATTTCAACGAAGGTAACGAAGTAGAATTTCCGTATGATCATAACTCATGAGAGGCAGGCTCGAACTTTGCCTCAAGCCTCTCACACCCGGTATCCTAAGCCTCGAACGCCTTGCAGACCAATGCCCACAAAATAAAATAAAAGATCCAAATACGCCCAAATTTACAAGAGAATTCGCGCCATATCATGCATATATATCGCCGAAATTTGCCATGGTTAATTGTACCCATGGCGCGCATTGTGTGTGCATGCGTTGGAAGTTGATGATGTCGTTTGAACCATCGTTCCCCAGGTGGCTGTGAAAAGTTGTCGACCATCAAGGGAATGGGAACCGTTGACGCTTTTAATCAGGAAGGGAGTCGATGATTAAAGTTGATTTCTTCAAGATCTGACATTCGCAGACTTATTTTACGAGCTGTAGTCGGGACTCGACGACGAATGGTGGCCGTTGTGGGGGTAGCTCGTGCGACCACCCGATCTCCGCGATGATGAGCGGTTAGCAGCCTCCATCTGGCGCTTGGTGTGCTGGTGCATCGAGCGCATGTAGGTAGAAATGTCTGATGGAGGAGGGGGGGAGACGGGGATGGAGACGGAGTAGGCGTCCTGGCGAGCGGGCATGGTAGAGGGGCTCATGAATGCGATTTAGGTGGTGGTAAGTTTTGTGTTGGTGATTTGCTCGTAAGCGTTGGAAATTGAAGACTCAGTGGAAAAGTCTTGGAGGTGAGAAGATTGAGTAGCTTTATGTAAAAATGAGTTGTATGATCGGTGGTTAAGTTGATGGATATGGAGCTGGAGATATCTGATATTTGTGTGTTGGTTGAGACGGTGTGATGGATGTTATTGTAGCTGGATGCTGATGAAACGGGATTCCAAGAAACGGTGGATGGCAGGAATGGTTCTGGGTTTATAAAAGAAAATAAGAGGGGCAAAAGGGACACCGCACCCGCGAAGCCTTGTCGTGGAGAATGAGGTGAACACACAGAGAGGTAGGGGAAGTTGGGCAGGATGGGATGGGGTTGGTGAGCAAGTGTGCGCCCATCAGGCCAAACGCAGGGTGTCTGTCACTTTGGTGGATCTACAAGCTTCCCAAAAGTTTTCCCACGCCCCCCCCCCCCCCTTTAGGGGGCTCGAGAGGAAGAGAACGGAGGGGAAATGGAGAACATAGAATACTGCCCCCCTCTCTCCCTAGCTGACCCTCCCACCACCTCCGAAGGGCTCGCCAAAGGAGCTGTTGCATATTCCCGCCTTTCTCATTTCGCCAGGGATCGGCAGTGATGGACGGTGTCCTAGCGTGTGCTAGACCTCCGGGTGAAGGCCTGGACGATATGGCGTAACTGAACCGGGGTCACGGGCGAGAAGCCAATCAGGCAGGCGGGACGGCCTTGCCACGGACAGGGCTGATGATGCAGTGAGTGGTAGGGTGATACAAGTGCAGGACTGGGCCGGGTTTAGTCTCGTTTGGGTTCAGCAGCCAGGACGGAGGCACGAAAGGACAGACAAGGCGGGTGGTGGCCGAGAACGGAAAGACCCTGCTGATCTGTGTCCAGACTGAAGTCACAGGGCATGTCATCATTGGCCACAGCTCCCCTCTTCTTCGGGGAGCTGTTGAGGTTGTCGCAGGGTTTCCGAGCGTCGGACAAAGACAGAGATGATCCATCCCTCTGGGGTTGAGATATCTGACAAGTCTAGACCGATAGGGGTCCTGGGAGAAGGAGGCATGGGATGATGAGGGGCTTCCCAGACACAACCAACGCTACGTAGAGATGGACAAGAAGATGGACGCAAGCGAAAGGGATTGTCTTGAACATCGTGCCTCTCACCGGGCCCAGACCGGCCAATGTGTGTTGGACCCCTGGTTTTGGCGTGTTGTGAGCCTGTGCCCGTCCTTTCAGCAAAACTTTCCCCTCCTAGAAGCATTGGAGGGTCGGGCACGCTTAGTTGGTCTTCCGCCAGGGGATGGGAGAAAGGTACGGGGGATACCTTGAAACCCCAAATTGATTGGCGCCTGCAAACAAAACGCGGCGACGAAAGGTTCCAGGTCACGAGGGTGTAAGCTAGCTTCCGGATGTTGTCGACAGTCAGATATACGCTACTGGCAGTAGGCCATTGGAGCTACACAGGCACACAGGTGTGTAGCAAATTAGATGGGGTAGTCACACAGTCATCAAAGGGGTCACTGACTCCAATGACGGCTGACAGCCTGTCTTGCTTACCTACTTACCCTACCCTGCCTACCTCGACTGGGTAGATTACCTACGTATGCACATATGTGCGTATGGTAACGGAGAGCTCGAGCAGAGTAAAGAGCGCGTGTGGGAAAGGGAAGGTTGGCAACGGCGCTGTGCCAAGCCGTGGCCAAGCAGGACTTGTCGTCAAAAGATCGGCGGGTGGGGCAGACGTCATTGGCCGAAGCGTCTATGTCGGCCGGACCCCGGGGTAGACGTTTCGTCAGAAAATGGGTCCGTATCTCTTGAGTTGCAGGGTCGCGGTATCACAGCGGGCGCCCACACCGCAGCGCTCCAGTCCAGTTCCCACCCCGACCGTCTGCGCCGGGGCGGATACGATACAGCTGTCAACGAAGAGAGCACGGATCCCTCCTTTTCCCCCATTCACACTAATCTGAAGCTCTCCCCGCCGCCAAATTTTTTTGAAGCCATTCGCAATATCCTGCAGCTGCTGGGGGCCCACCTACTCCCTTAGATGCCCGCACGTCACGAGCTATCATTGGTGAGATCTCCGCATCTGGTGGGTCCGCCCTCTAGATCTCAGAGGTACGTTCCGGAATACGTACCCGGCGGGACTTCCCAAGATGCCTTCATGCCCACACCACGCGAATGGGATTTTGCTCATTTGCCATGGCCACGAGATTGGACTTCGGCACTCCTGGACCTCAATTCCCCATCCCCTCGGGGAAAATGATTCATTCGTTCCTCTTGGTGAGGGCCCCAGCGTCCCGTCCGTGTGTCAGTTTTTTTTTCTCTCTTTCCTGGTGCCCGCCCCTCTCGTCGCCCTCCCACACCCTCGACGACGAGGCTCTCGCCGGATCTGGACGTTGCCGAAGCTATTCAGCTTGTGAGGGGAAGAGCCGGGTGGTGTACGGATCCAATCCGCCGAGGATGATAATTGAGGGAAATGCCTGCCCTGGACATCACGGAGCCAGGAGGCGGGGCACGGAGGAGTACGTGAGGCAAGGGTGTGGCCGCGGTAGGCCGCATCCGTCTCTGATTCGACCCTCACCGAGAGATTTAATATGAAGACGCTTTCTTTTAGGTGAGAAAACCCCCATGCGTGACGCTCGAGAAGATCTGACAAGAGACAAGCGTGAACTCGTGCAAATGGGAAGCAACCTAAACAGTGGGTTCGTGTGTTTGTGTGGTTTGACGGCCGGGAGGCTGGAACCCATTCAACCATTGTAGGCATGGATTGGCTCTCTTGAGACAGCGGCAAAGTCAGCTATGAGGCGAGCTCTGACGACGGAGGATTCCCGGTACGTAGCGAACCGTAACACAAGAAGGGCAAACCAGGGGTGGTGGAGGGGGGTTGCGCGCAGTAACAAAAAAAAAAATGACGGAGCCCGCAGTACTCATTTGGCAGGACGTCTCCGTAGCGACGGATAGACAAGACGTCGACGGACGGCCGAGACGCTGGAGTCGCTGGGACACATAGACGTCAAGGCTGACCTGTGCGTCTGCTCAAGTTCGCAACTTCGCTACGGCCTCGTCTCCAGCTACGTCGGGTGGTGGTCTCGGGTGTCGTCAAGTGTTGCCAATTAGACGCCGTGTGAAGTCACGCAGCGCCACTGATGCGGTTCCCTGTGATGTCATGATCCCACCCCCTGTCCCGACGGTCGGCTGCCTAGCCGGTGACAAACGAGCCAATCACGACACTGGGGTGAGCGTTTCCCTCTTCTCCCCCTGCTAGGTAGGAGCGTTTTGGCAAAATGCTCCGTCACACTCCCTCTCCCCTTCCTCTCCGCCCTTTCCTCAAACGCTGGTTTATTCCGTCACAGGAAGCAACACCAACGACCTCGTAGGTAGGCACCACATATCATACACTACCAACTTATGGACACACCTCCGCCGTTTGCCCGTCCCCAGTCAAGTCAAACGCCAGGATCGAGTACTACAAGGCAGCAAGGGAACATTGTTCCCTTTTTTCTTGTGCACACTACTGGATCTTCACACTCGCACGTTTCTTGCTGGTATGCGGCTCCCGTCCTTTCGAGACGTCTGACTGTCAACTGCCGTCAATCAATCCCTTCAACTAGGCATACATCGCTTCTTTCCTCATTCTTGTCTCTGCTTGTCCTTTTTTTCCTAGTTGTTTTTCTTCACTCGTTTCTTCTCAACCTGTGCGCTTTGATCCTTGCTACAGTTCGACTCATCGTGCGACCCGAACGGGATACTCTACATAGTTTGCACACACTAGTAAAAGAGCCTCCCCTCTACTACGTCGACGGCAGCACCACCCATGAAGCAATCCCCGCCACCTGCATCACTCCTTGACTATCCACACACTCCACGAATTTGCCTCAGCCTCAATTGGGGAATTTGTGTGCACCTAGGATCCGTACCCCGACCGTATTTGTCTGACCGAATCAAAAGAGCTCACACATGCGAAAGGTGTTGTTGAACAAAGCTGCATCATGGGCCGCCTCTCATCACACGTGATGACGACATGCCTCATCTCACACTCGCCTCCTGCCGGTCACTGCGCCCAAAGTCCTGCCACACAACCAAACAACCAAACAACCAGATCCCCATCATCCATTTTCCCTCTCTTGTCTCTCTCTGGGTGCTCGCCTGTGACAGCATAGGCGGCAAAAAACCCCTGGCTATACCCGGCAGAAAGGGTGGGTGAGAAGCCCTTTTTGCCCCTGCATCTTCGACTCCTGAGCTACGGTATGAGCCGCAAAACGGCTAGAACATGAGCGAATGATCAGGCACGATGACATCGGCGTCTGGCTAGCAATGGGCCCGAGATGGGGGCCTGGGTATCTGGGGAAAAGTGGCCAGTCCCCAAAACGTCACGAATGATGCTGTCCTGAGAGGTGCACCTCATCAAACATCTTTGATCTTCTCTATCCAGTAGAGACGTCTCACACAACTATTCGTAAACAGTGACGAGCACTCCCTAAATCTACCTCCCACCCAACTTCATACGCATCAGTGCATCAGGCCCCACGCAGACCGAGCTCAGAGATGATATTCGAGACTGGGTCATCATGTCGAACTACGGAAACAAATGAGGCAAAGCAGGCAACAACACGCAGGGCCTAATCTTAAGACTGTGATGGCCAACACTACTCTTTGCACGCCTTCCTGGGGCGTTCTTCTTGAAGCCCCTCGACATTCGACTACACTGGGCCCTGTGCAATGGACTTGTAGCAATCGAGATTCCTACCGAGAACCTTCTCCGCAATGGTTGGTTCACTTTGAGCCTTCGGCGATCCCATCCGTCATCTGGGAGTTGTGTCCGTCTCGAGTGTACGCGACACCTCTTTGGATATGGCGGACACCTGCGATTACGGAGCAGTAGGGGGCAACTAGCTACCCGGCGTTCGCCCCCTCATTGAACATCGAGATCACAGTTTGTCAGGTCCACAGTTTCGCGGATAGTCTCGCGATGCGCCAAGGGCTCTCGATCACCACTTTACCCCCATGGCATCAGATCACCTAAGTTTGTTTTGGGTATGCGGTCCTTTCGCCTCGTCGACCCATATTCCCCTGTTCTCGAACACGAAGGATGAAAACTCGTGAGTCTACGGTAGTAAGCTGATGGCCACAAACGACAACAGCTCGCCCCTGTCTCTGGAGGCGAGAACGTCACTTATGTCTGGCTCCTCAAAACCAGGGCCGGCGTGGGTTTAGCCAGTGGAGGAGATTGTTGTGCGTGTGCTCACTGGTTCCAGCATGTCCAATCGTTTGTGGGCGCCCCTAATGATACATACTATTACGAACTGCCAGTTTCTGCTGGCAGGTTTGTTCTAATGGCCGTCATTTCGGGCTGACGCATGGTGCGGTTATTGGGGCGGCTTCAGCGCTGCTGTGGTGCTCTCATCGACAACC